>NC_059376.1:36869292-37469292 GCF_019703515.2 Myxocyprinus asiaticus | reverse complement strand
ACCTCACTGATCTCTGCCTACATCACCTTGGTCTAAAGATGGACTACACTCTTAAAATGGTATACATGGACTATCAATTATTTGCCAACAAATGCCTTCATCAGCCAACTAGCAAAGGACAATGCATCTATGTGAACTTCTGCAGTTAATCCAGGATGGACTTCAAAGACATTAGTCATTAATCTTACAGTTCATACAAAATCTTTGTTTAAACACTGACCCTTAACACTTACTTAGTTTACTAATTTTAAACCACGACTTGCACTGTACATAAATAACTAATATTGGCAATATATTCATGATGTTTAGTCAGTGGGGAACTGGCCCCCACAGTAAGCCTGGTTTCTCCCAAGGTTATTTTTCTCCATTAATCAACATCATATGGAGTTTTGTGTTCCTTGCCACAGTCGCCTTCAGCTTGCTCACAGGGGTTCTAAATACAATTATTATTTAATTATACATTTTTATACACAATTTACAATCATATTTAATCAAACTACACAATGATCACTGTAAGACTTTATAGATATTACAGTTTCACTTTCTGTTAATGCATGCTTTTCTGTAAAGCTGCTTTGAAACATTGTGTGTTGTGAAAAGCACTATACAAATAAAAATGACTTGACTATGACGGGCACAGACACAGAGGCTACAAAAGTCCGAAATAAATAAAATCCCAGATATGTTGATTGCTCAACCAAAATCCCAATAATAATCAGAAAGAAATAAGATTTTGTGTATAATGTGAGACTAGTATAATTTTAGCTATAAACAAGCTTTGAATACACCGTGGACTATAATTTTGAATTGATGGAGACTTGGCTCTATATTTAAATTGTTCACAAGATATGAAGTTGGAGACAGGATGTATGTGCTGACGGGGCAAGTTTCCATACAGTCGCATTTTTCTTTGCATGCCCTTGCTTAAATTTAAAACACTTGATCATGTAATCGAAATAACAACATACATTGAAGTGAGGTTAAAAAATATGGATACATTTGTCAATGATGAAATATTGAGGAAGACTGAGGACTAAAATAAAATAAATAATTATCGGCAACTATTGACATACATTTTTGACGATAATCGATAGTTCCAAAATGCAACTATCGGCACGATTAATCGGTAAAACCGATATATCAGTCTATCTCTACTTACTACATACTCAATCAAATTAATAGAATTACATGCATAGAAGTGTGTAAAATGCAGCCTGATTCTGTCTACGATTGCATCACCCTCCCAAAACCTCAGTTTTGTCTTAACAACAGACTTCAGTGGTGGTTGCCAAGGTGCCCATCAGCACGTGTTGAGTGGCTTCTTCAGTTGAGTATCTTCTGTTGTTTGGGAGCATGTTTTCTTCATTGCGTCTTCAACCTTCCATCCGACCTTATTATCTACATTTCAGCTCCCATGTACTGCAATAACAGATGCGTGATTGACTGAATTGCTTTGGCAATGTGCAAGCTGCATGCAAACATGCCTAGAGCACTCTCTCTCTTTACTCAGTGCTTCTTCAAAATAGCTCCTTGTCCTTTCCCTCCCCAATCCCTCCCTCCATCCTTATTAAGAAAAGAGGAAGAGAGAGAGAGAGAGAGATTGAGAAAGTGAGGACTACATTAGTCCTGTGGTGAGTGGCACAGCGTAGGCTCTCCCAGCCAGGTCTGGCTCTCTTGGGCATTATATGCATATCAGCATCATTTAGTACATACTGTTTAAAGAGTCAAGAATGGTCATAGCTGCAAGGGAAATGCCTGCAGAGAAAGAGAGCGAGGGTAGATGAATGCGTTGAATAAAGAACGCAGTTTGCCGGCTAATGATCTAATGGCTTTGTGTTGTCTGTGCATATGAGATGACTGCTGAGCGCACCTGCAGCATGCGTGTTTGTTTTATCTGATGACCACTGACCGTGTATGTGTGTGTTCCTTTCCACAGAGGAGGATGTGGAAAATTTTGAAATGGCAAGCTTACCCCTGGATACGCAACGAAACATCGAAGCCGACAGCTTTTGGTGCATGAGCAAATTGCTGGATGGCATACAGGTTTGTGTGTGTTTAAACATAGTTCCCTAAAGACAGTCACTCTGTTCCAAAACCTTGTGTGCTACCTCCATAGGCAGCATTTTAAGGCACCAAAGGTGTTCCAGACAAAAAGGCTGTTCCAAAAAAGGAACCGTTAACCCCAAAAATGAAAAATCTGTCATCTTTTACTTACCCTTATGTTGTTCCAAACCAGTATGACTTTGTCTTCTAAGGAACACATCAAGCAGTGTGATAATCTCAGTCACTTTTGAACTTTTAAATTGGCCAATTGCATTAAACGAAAATTATCCATCATTTTCATAACCTAGTGCAGCAAATTTGACTTCACTGTCTCTGTGTGTGTGTGTGCCCTGTTCGTTGCCTGGTATTGAGATGTGTATTGACAGATACCATCACCATCAACAACTGGTAAAATGAGTGTCTTTTGACCAACTGTGTTCGGATTTCGAGGAGAGAGTCTCTAAATTAATAACTGCATACATCGGTCATTACGTTATTAGGCAATGTTTCTGCATGAGTAGTGTGTTACTTTATTATAATAAAGTGCAAATATGTAGTACATATTAGACTGAAACAAAATATACCATAATGGAAATTTTACAACTCAGTCTCTCAGAGTGATGGAGAAAGATTTTTTCTGGTGCAGCCTCAGTCTGTGACAGCTCATCTTATAATTTAATATGATCATATTAATCATAACGGAAATAGTTAAAAACATCAGACAGTTTGGATATTCATGTGTCAAAAAAAATGTCTCAACTTGTTAAATACAACAAGCACAGTAATTTCACTCACAAAGTAATGTTTTGAGCCAAGTTAGCCAAGTTATTTAGCATCGATCTGTGAGGTTTATATATGTAGATCTATGCACTGTGTTACATTGTTTTGGGGCTCATTTTAATTGGGAATATCTGCTGTAAGTAACAATATGCATGCATTTTTTGCTGCGTTTTCGCTTATTACTTTATGAATAAATGGCACATTGTTACTTATAGCAGATGATCCAGATTAAAACAAGCCTCAAAATGATCTAAGAGTGGCGTGACATGCTTTAAAGTTTTATAGCATTTTCTTTCTTGGTCACACATGCTCTTTGTGCGCATGTGCACACGAAAATATCGGCTTCCAACTTGGTTAAGATGCTGCCTTAGGAGACAGCTGCCTATGTACACTGCTGAAAGTAGGTTAGGCAGTAAGTAGGTAAGTAAAGCTTTATTTATATAACACCTTTTAAAACATTGTTTACAAAGTGCTTTACAGAAAATATATATATATAATATATATATATATAAAAAAAAACTAAAATTACACATACTTAGAATAAAATAAACTGTAAAAATTACATTGTAGAATAAAATGGAATTAAAAGAATTAGAAAATAAAATACACATGGATTAAACACATAGAAAATTAGACAAGTAAGGCAGCTCTCAAGGATTTGGAACCTAAAGCCAATTTCTCTCTTCGTGTCTTTTTAGTCAATCTAAACCTTGCAGTGGTCATTCTGTCCTTTTTGGTAGACGGAGACAAAGTTGAATACATTGCAAAAAAAAAAAAAAGTACGACGAATACTGCTTTTTTTGTGCTGAAGCGCCAAAGGACAAGACACTTTCCCACCAGTGGGAGAGAGATATAAAGAACTTTTGAGACAGGAAGTTGAAGCTAGGACGCTTAAGCTGGAGGGATTCAGCTGGCGTTCCCTTGAGAAAGACATTCTGTTAGAGTGAGGTGAGCATGTCGGGGCATTTGTCTGCTGGCGGGAGCAAGGGTCAGACACAGGCCAGCGTCAGGTTGTCTCGTGGGCCGCGCTGTGTTGTGTTCATTGGCTGAACAAAACTGGGCTGAAGGCCAGAAAACATGCACAGATCAGAACACAGAATGTGTCTTTCCATGCAGTCATCCCCTCGGGCTAAACACGAGTTGCAACACAGCAGACAGCCGCTGGTTCTTAATGACCCACAACAGAAGAGATGGAGAGAAACAACTACATTATTATGAAATTACATGACATTATGGTGTCCCCTGTTCCTGGAGTTAATCAACTGGCACCAAGATGGCAAATCTCTATGACCCTTTTACACACGTCAACATTCCCCAATGCATTGAATTATATTTAGCGAAGCATCAAGCTTTGCACCTGATGTCTCATTACAAACAGATCCAGAGTTGTAACAAGGGTTAAACTGGGATTCTGGAGGTGAGGAAATCAAAAGATCTGGTGGTCCCAGCAAAACCACCCAAGACTTAACCATCCCAGTGAAAGCATATTAGAAACAAATATTGCTATATACACACAAACATGTAAAATGTAAAATTATATTTAGATATTGTATAAATAACATTGATTTCAGTATGTTATATTTAGTATTATTAATATTGTTTTTAACATATGTAGTCTCTTACCCGTCGGCACAGGTCTAATAATAAAGAAAAATTGTAACTGCATATCAGTGGATGTATATCACAAACAAGGGCACACTTGGTTGCATTTACTAGATGGAAGAACAAAACACTTCAAACTCTAAAAAAGCCTTTAAGGGTTTTGTTTTAAGCGACCACACTAGCTACTGTAAATGGAGATGGAGCATGCTTACTAGATCGATGCTGTTATCACAAAATTACTGTATTGATCAGATGACTTACTCGTAGATCAACTCGGAACTGTTCGTGTCCTCGGAATTTAGAAATTATTTGTTTCTATGACAGTGCTCGTAACACCAAAATTGATCCAAGTGCGGCTTTGTTGTTAGTTAAGTAAAATATTTACTCACTACATTTATTCTACTGTTCATCTGTCCAAAAATGTTTAGGAACATAGAAAGCGCACCAGTTAACTAGCTTTAATAAAATGGCATTTTAAACAGAAAAATTGTGTAAACTAATTTTAACTGTTGAGGCCGCTGCCATTTGGTTCTTTTTTTTTTTTTTTTTTTTTTGAGTTTCCAACTTGTAACTCTACAAGTTCGATGAAGAATTGAACATTTTTCAAGTCAGAATCTCACAATTACAATATGTAATTGAATGGAAATGGAATGGATTGTCAAACAATCTCTTTTTTCGTTTTTGAATCAAAGATGTTTGAACAATGTTCTGAATCATTCCTGGCCAATTTAACTCCTGGTTGTAATAAAACTGAGAAAACCTCTTGGACCTTGGGGAAAAATATTTGAAGAGTAAAAAAAAAATAAAAAAGTACAATATGACCCATTTAATGAGTTACAGTAAAATTATTCTGTTTTCTAAATACCACATTTGTTTTGTCTCATCAGGACAACTACACATTCGCCCAACCTGGCATTCAGATTAAAGTCAAGGCGCTGGAAGAGCTCGTCAGCAGAATAGATGGTAAGATGATCATGTTCACAAACACCATCGTTACCAATTCCTTTCACTCACTTGCCGTAAAATTAAAGTGGTTGTTCACCCAAAAATGTTTTATTGTAATTATTTACACACCCTCATGTCATGCAAAACTAAACTGATTTTGCACTTCTACATTTTTCAAACTTGATGTGACGAGATGCTCAAGAACCAATGGCATCTAGTGTCACTGACTTCAAACGCACCGCAACGCATCTTGATTTGCCAAGTTAGAATATATGCAGGTGTGAATTAGGGCTGGACGATTAACCCCTTACACCCTGAAGACATTTTGACTGATTAAAATCGCACCAAACCATAATTAATGTGTTTTATTGAACATTAAAACAGAATAACTGACAACTATGAATGATAAAATGTAAAAATAATTAGTCCAAAATGATACATTTCAGAGCACTTAGGCTTCTTTTTCCATAACTTTTTCCATAACTCCAAAAATGTGCTTTGAGAGCCCTCTGAACGTGACACGTGGATTGCCCAAATATGGAATCTGACACTCTTTTCCAATGATCCAATGAGAACGATCTGACACATCTATGATATGAAGGTTCGTGCTTCAGTGAGACGCTTCCAGCGCTAACCAGGGTAGCTCTCAGGACACTCTTTGAGTTATATCTCTAGATTTACGCATCGTATGACGTTGAGTGAGGGCTTGTTTGATTCAGGATCGCCAGCTCTATGTTCCAATATGTCATTTTCTTTACGATGTGTATTTTTCATGAAGTAATAAACCAAAATGTGTTGGAAAGGCTGTTTATCTTTTTTAATTAATGTGGATTTCACATGCTAATACTCACTGTAGTTTGGTCTCTGAATGAATCAAATTTGCTCTTTATATTCTACTAATCAAGACCTTTCCAAAGATATATAACACATGGCTCTGTGATCTTTTACTGTTTTTTTTAGATGATTGTTGTGCTCGCAAATTTGCGAATTTTTAAAAAATGGAACATTTCTAATTTATCAGCAAATTTAAAAGTAATATTTTAGAAATGGTCAGATCAGCTATATTCATTGTAAAGATAAGCGTCTAAGCTTTAAATCAACACCTAATTTGTGCAGATCTAGCAAGTGGTTGTTGAGTAATACCATAATGTTTTTTTTTCGTGATCAGCATCCCCTAGAGGGCCCGGTGATGGGTCACTCCAGGTTTAAGAGGTTATTCAAAATAAAAGTGAAATCGCAATATGAGGTAGTGCGATTATCAAACAGCAAGGGCTGCGATTTAATTAAATAACAAATAAAGAGTCTTACAGTATGTACGCAGCACTGTTCTCTGTACACATACTCAAAGCACACGTTAGGCTAATGAGTTGAGCAAGTTAAATATACAGCTCTCCAGTTTCACTAATTGCACATTTTCACAATAAACTACACTCACACAGAGAACGGCACGTGTCACTCCTCTTCCCTCTGTGGCTCTCAGCTCCCTCTGTCACCTCTCACTGCAACACAGAACAGCTGTTTGTAAAATTGCCCACAAGTGTAACTCCTTACCGCTCTCATCTCCCGGTCTCACTCTCTATTCACAAATTGGCGCTTGACCACGCCTCCACCTCCACATACCCCCACGCCTGACTCAGGCCGGGGAGCCATCCGGCCTACCCGCTACTCCCCCCCCAATTTTGAGGGAGGAAGTCCGCGACAGCCATCTGCGTCCCCAGTCTGTGGACCACCTCGAACTTAAACAGCTGAAGAGCCAGATACCAATGGATGATCCACACGTTGGTATCCTTCAATCGATGGAGCCACTGGAGCGGGGCATGATTCGAACAGAGGGTGAAAGCCCGTCCCAGGAGGTAATACCGAATGGTGAGGACCGCCCACTTGATGGCCACACATTCCTTCTCAATTGCGCTGTACCTCGACTCTCTTACCGAGAGTTTCCAGCTGATGTAGAGCACTGGACGCTCCTCTCCCTTGACCACCTGGAACAACACGGCTCCCAATCCCCTGTCCGACGCATCGGTCTGTAAAACAAAAGGGATAGAGAAATCGGCAGAGTGTAGAAGTGGTCCGCCACAAAGTGCAGCTTTCACTTGAGTAAAAGCCTGTTGGCACAACTCCGTCCACTAGACTGGATCTGGCACTCCATTTTTAGTAAGATCAGTCAGCGTGCTGTTGACAGTCGAATAGTTAGACACAAACCTACGGTAATAGCCTGCCAGCCCCAGGAACTGTCTCACCTCCTTTTTGGTCTTGGGTCTTGGGCAAGTTGCAATCGCTGCGGTCTTATCAATTTGGGGACACACCTGCCCATGTCCCAAGTGGAAGCCCAGATACCATACTTCCACCCATCCAATTGCACACTTCTTCAGGTTTGCTATGGGCCCTGCCCGCAACAGCGATCTCAGGACAGCCTTAGGTGCTGCATGTGTCACTGCCAATCATTACTGTAAATGATGATGTCATCCAGATAGGCAGCGGCACACGCAGCGTGTGGGCAGAGGATTCAGTCTATGAGGCGATGAAACGTAGTCAAGGGGATCTGCCAATATCCCAATCAAATCCAGTGTTGAATAAAAGCGAGATGCACCTAACCGATCTAGCAGTTCGTCAATACGAGACATTAGATACGCATCAAAATTAGACACTGCATTGACTTTTTTGAAAATCCACACAGAACCGGATGACCCATCGGTCTTCGGTCCAGCCCGGTGGTTCTAGTACCTGTCACTGTTGGATTCCTCTATTACTTCCATATCGAGCATGGCCTTAAGTTCCTTCTGTACCACTTGTTTCTTGTGTTCAGGTAAACTATAGGGGCAGATTCGTACCACTACCCCTGGGGTCGTCTCAATGTGGTGTTCTGTGAGATTCGTGTGAGCAGGCAGAGGTGAAAACTCGTCAGAAAATTATCTTTGCAATTTGGCCACCTCCGTGATTTGGGACAGTGAGAGGTGGTCTCCACATGGGAATGGGTGACTTAATTTTGTGTTTTTTTTTTTATTTATTTTTTTATTTACCTTCGGCCCAAGCTCCTCGCTCTCCGAAATCACTGTTGCCAAAGCCACGGGTACCTGCTCTCTCCAATATTTTAGTAGATTGAGGTGGTATATCTGCCATGCTCTGCTTCTATCTGTTTGTTCTATCTCATATTTGACATCCCCAACTCGCCGTGTGACCACAAAGGGCCCTTGCCACTTAGCGAGTAATTTGGGGCTCGATGTGGGTAGCAGTACAAGTACTTTATCTCCCGTTGCGAACTCTCATAGCCAAGTTCCCCTATTATACAGTGGGGACTGGCGTTCTTGAGCCTGTAGCAAATGCTCCTGTAATAATCGCCCTAGTGTATGGAGTTTTGCTCTCAGGTCAAGAATGTACTGAATTTCGTTTTTAGTCTGTAACGGTCCCTCCTCCCAATTTTCCTTTAGGCACTGCTTTGGGATATCGCGTTGCGTATTCCACCAGGACTAACGCAAAGAAATGTCTGCATGCTGACCATTCTAATGGTCCGATGAGGTCCATACCAATTCTTTAGAAAGAACCCCAATCAGCAGTAGAGGGCACAATGGTGCTTTTGGGTTGGCCGGAGGATTTACCAGTTGACATTTGCGGCATGTTGCACACCACCTACGAACATCTCCGCGAATACCTGGCCAATAGAAATGGGTCATGAGACGGTTTAGTGTTTTCTCTTGCCCTAAATGGCCTGCCATTGGATTATGATGAGCCGCCTGGAATAACATTTCCCGATGGCTCTTTGGTACCAACAACTGGGTTGTATCTTCCTTTGTCTGAGTGTCCTGCGTCACCCGAAACAACTGTTCTTTTATAACTGCGAAATACAGGTATGACAGAGCAACCGCCAGCTGAACTTTTTGCCCATCGATTAATCTCACTTGGTCGAAGGCGTGCTTAAGGGTTTCGTCCTGCATCTGCTCCAGAGGGAAATCCCCTTTCAAGGGTGGTAGAGTCAAACCCTCCTCCTCCCTTGCGTCATCCTGACGAGGAGCCAGCGTGCTGCATACCCCACACCATATTACGCTGTTGCAGGGCCATCCACACACATTCTCTTCAATAATGTTTGGAATGCCGGCCAATTGGTACCCAAAATTAGTGAATGGATGAGGCGGGGACTAACCGCAGCCTCAATACTATGCTTTTGTCCCCAGAATTGAATTGTGACTGCCACTAAAATGTATTCATGAACAACCCTATGTACACACTGCACCCTCACCATCTGCCATTTCTTTCGGTAAGTGGCCAGTGAACTTCTCCAGTACAATGAGGTCGATGACAGCTTCAGCATTGTGATCCTATGCCAGTAGCCACCTCTGACAGGCATTGCGGAGCTTTTGGGCAAAGGCAAATGCATTAGTGGTACGGCAGTGTATGGAAGCGCTGCAGGTGTTGTTCAGGCCGGCCTGCTGCAGGATGGCCTGTTTTAGGCCTGCATACTCCATAACATTAGCAACCGGAAGTTGTTGGGCCACGAGCTAGGCTTCCTCGGACAGCAAGAGCAGCAATCGGGCTGCCCACTGGGTGTTTGGCAAGCCCCAGGCTTCAGCCGCCCGCTCGAAGAGCTCGATGAAGGCCTCTGGATCATCTTGTGGCCCCATCTTCGCAAGCGTGGTGTGGGGCGGGTCTATAGCTGTGGCCAGGGTCGCGGCTGGAGTACTCCCCTGGGCCATCAAGCTCTGCAATACCTGACGGTCTTTTGCCTGGGCTTGGAGCAGGAGCAGTGTTTCCACACATAAGTCCAGAAGGGCCTGATTTTGGGTCTTGTGGATGCCGGCAAGAGTCTTGATGACTTCAGCTAATGGCGAGTTCCTGCTTAACTTGAATGAGGAAGCGGTGAGCCAGGTGAATTCTCCGTATTTACTCAGTCTCTTTATACACTTTTCAGTGTTCACAATACATTACACACACACAGACACACACACACACACACACACACACACAGAAGGCGCATGTCACTCCTCTCCCCTCTGTGGCTCTCAGCTCCCTTTTATCACTCTGTCGCCTCTCACTGATACAGAACAGCTGTTAGTAATATTGCTCACAGGTGTAACTACTTAACGCGCTCCATTCACAAATCGGCGCTCAACCACGCCCCCACCTCCACAACTTGAAATATAGTGCATGATTTATTTGGACTCTTTTTATATTAGTGTTTATTGTGCTTTTTGGTCATTTTTTGAACTTGATAGTTTGTGGTCACTGTATGCTGTCATTGAGTGGGAAAAAAGCTGTTTAAACAATCTTTAAAATTTCTCCTTTTCTGTGTGCTACGGAAGAAAGTTAGTCACATGAGGGCAAGGAAATGATGACAAAATTAAAATGGGTGAACGTTTCTTTAACATTGCTAAGGACAGTCCTGGCACGGTTCTACCCAAGTTTGCAAAACACTGTGTAATTACCTTTTGAAGCTATTTATAAGAGAAGAATCACACACTTTAGAACTTTTTGTACATTACTTTGACATTTTAACACAGCTATAAAAGCAACTCTTACATTTGACACTTTTTTTTTTTTTTTTTTTGACTGTTGTTGTTGTTATAGTAGTTGTTTGACAGGTTTAATAGTTCAAATGCAGGCCTTTTAAAAAAAAAAAAAAAAATAGCTTTTTGTGACAGGTCAGTTTTTTTTACACCCTCAGAAGCTTTAGCGCAAATAACATTTAATGACTGCCAGAACATAATAGCAAAGTTTAAAGTACCTTAAATGATCCTTTTTATTATACTTTGCCCTCCAATACCAGGTACCCTTAATGGTTGTTTAAAACGATAGTTTTGCTTTACGACCCAGCACAACCAAAATTGTTTATCAAACAAAAATAGGGATGTTCCTATACCGGTGTTTTTTTTTTTTTTTTTTTTTTTTACAATTCGGTACTCACCGATACATGTTTTTTGTTTTTATTTTTTCTGAATTTCATATCAACAGTTTATTTAAAATGTATCATCAAAATGCTGTCTAAAAATTTTTATTAATACTTTAGTCAAATGAAAATAGAACAAATAATTTTCAACATAATATTGTATTATTTTTATCAAATGAAGTGCTTATATACAGAACCTCACAGCACAATCCAAAAAATGGCATTGGAGTTATTTTTGTAAAAAAGTGTGGCATGACAGAGAATCATAGATGTGAGATTGTTCAAATATATATTACAGTTACTGTTGATTTATTATTAGTAGTAGTAGTTGTAATATCATAGTGCATATTACATTACAGTAGTGATATAATTCTGTTGTACTTTTTTCCATTTAAATTGAGCTTATATTTTGGTGGAAGCTTTTATTTTGGAGTGAAGCCCTTTCAGTTTCTGGACAGTAGCTTCTCACTTTTAGAAAAGCAGGTAGCTACGTGACCCAGTGTGATTATTAAACCGCAAAAGGCTGCTGTTTGATTAAATAAATATGTAGTCTGTATGTGCCTTGTGCTACAAAATTAATTGGCACTCTGCTCACTGTCATCAATGTATACAGTATGCCAAGGAGCTCTAAAAGGTGTGAACAGCTGGTGTCGGCACAACACTGGCTCCACACATTCACATGCGCTCACATTTAAAGCTGAAGTATGTAACTTTCAGTGTTAAAATACTTCTATATTCCCAGCTTAATATGCAGAAACAAGTTTGTTTAGAGTGACCAGCTTAGACCCACCCCAACAACGTTACTCAACCAATGGCGTGAGTTGGGGGCGGGACTATCTGATAGTTCAAATAACAGCAGACGCTGGGCCTATTCAGAAAGTTGTTTTGAAAACACTGTTTATTTTTGCAATTCTGTTTAGTGGCGCTAGTGTCGCAGGAATTACATACTTCAACTTTAAGGTGTGCAGCACATGCAAACGATGTATTTGTCTTATTAAATTGCAGCCTTTGCGATTTAATAATCACACAATGACATAATGTGATTATAATTTTTTGCACTGAATGTTTACGGAATTACATTTGTATGTCATCTGGTATCGTTTTTTGGTATTGGAGCATTTTTACAAGCCATAGTACAAGTATATGAACATGGTATCGGACCCCATTCCGATACCAGTATCTGTATCGGGACATCCCTACTAGGCACGATACACAAATTTCATTTGTGCGTAATTACCAGCATATAACGTGTGCAAGTGTTGTGCTAATATCCGTTTACATTTCAACGTCAAAAGCAGAGAATAATAAGTCAAGTAATCATGGGTTTCTTACGTTGTCAGATTTTTGAATAAGCTTGTTTTTTGTTACTTATGAGCATCTTGGTCAGTGTCATGCTCCATGTCATCTGGGAGAGACTGGATGTTAAATGCAACTTTGCTGCTGCTGTTTCTGCCTCGCAAATCTGCTGATTTGTACTGTAATGTCAGCATAAATAAACTACATGTTTGATGTACTGTTGCGCTGGGCATGATGCTGTTGTTTGGCAAATTCGGCAAGCTGTAACGCTACAATCTACTTGCCATTTGCCATCAATCTTCTTGCCTTTGTACTGTAGAAATGTTGCTCTGTTTTTCAGAACAACATTGCTTAGTGCCCCCTCAAAGCGGGGAGATTGTTTCGCAGCTCTCAGTGTTGTGCTGCCTGGTTTTAACGAAGTCTTTCTTTTTAATTACACTATAATGTGTTTGTTTATGTATCGTACGATACATATGGTATTGAATCGTGAGAGTTGTATCGTACGATACAATATTTTTTTACGCCCCTATTCCCTGCATAAAAGTAAGCAAAAATGTCCTTAAAATCATAAATTGAAAGGTATTAAACAATATGCATAATTGTCTCCATTGATTTCATGCTCCACCAGACAAAAATTCACTGCACAAAACACATTGTGATGGGTACAAACCATTTTTATCCTTGTTGCAATGAACCTACAGTATATTTAATGTTGTCAGGGTTGTTTTATTTTATGTTGAAGAGTTTTGTTTATGGTTTTCCAGGGTAATTAGGCAAGCTTCTTCCAAGCAACAGATGAAAATGCTCAAAAAAAAATTTTTTTTTTTTTGATAAGCCTTTTTACAATCCTAATAATGCACAATTATTTTGTTATTTGCATTTAGATTTTTAGTTGTTTTTTTTATCCCTGCTGTCTGTGACCTTACCAGAACAAACCTGCAGCCCATTGTTGGGTTACGAGTCTCACGACCCACCAGTCGAGAACCATTACCTTAAATGACCATTATCATTTTACCTCCAAAACCAGGTAACCTTGTTGTTCAGAATGATAAATAGTAGTTTAAAACCTTCAAAACAAGAAGGAATAGTTTTTCTGGCTGGGGGCAATTGTTTTGTTTGTCCCCTTGGAAAAGACTTTTACTTTTCCCGTAGGTGTTGGCCGTTTCTGTTTCCTGGAATCACACGTTTTCGTTATGCCTCTAGTCCGTCTTTGTTTTTCTGTGCCAGTGTTTATACCATCTGGACATCTCATCCCTGTTCAGAGTGTTTGGTGTGATAAGCTGAACAGACCACATTGAGCATCTCAGTGTGTGCTGCCCAGCCCCTCACTCCCATCCATCAGCATCTACAAGCACCGTGAGCAATTGCAGAGCCCACAGTCTCACCAGGGAGTGCAGGAGAGAAATCAGTTCCCCATAAGCCACTGCAATTAGGGAGTAAAAGCAAATGGAAGTGAGCTGAGAGGAGAGAAGAATGGGGTGACCGGAGAGTAGGGAGACAAATTGTGATTTCAGAGGACAAGAAAGTGAGAAAAATACTCCAGCACAGTGGTGCTCAACTGGTGGGTCGTGACCGATATTGGATCCCAGGTCTGTTGTGATAGGTTTGGGAACAACAGGAAAAAACAATGCTGAATGTAAATAATAAAATGCAACTAAGCAGGTAATTGTGCATTGTTTTCTAAGGAAAATAAATAGGCTGATCACCTTTTAAAAGGGAGGAGAAAACACTTTCCATATCTTTTGTTGTTGACCTCAAAGTCTGTGCATCCAATTGAACTCTACGCATTTTTGTACGAGTTCCTCTGTCACTAGCTAAAAGCTAGCCAAATTACGTAGATGCCAACATGGAAAACACTATGTAAGGTAAAAGAAAATTAGCCTCAGACTAAATTTAAATATGTAATCTGGTCTCAAAGATTTTTACAAAATTATTTTCATGTGCCTTGTTAGATGTATCAGAGCAGTTTCTTAGTGAAATGAACATTAGAGGTGTTAAAACAATGACTTTTATTCCCTTTCATACAAATCCAGAGTAAAACAGCAGATTATCAGTTTATAAACACTTACTTTTCTCTCTGTTCCTCACACAATGCTATCTTATGACACCAAATACATTTACAAGCTTATTAATTTGTGATCAAATAACGCGGCTCACGCGAGTCAACATGTGAGCCGAAAGTGTCACAGAAGCACCATAAAATGATGTGGTTGCTTCAGCAGTTGTGTTTTTCTGACACTATCAGTTATGTTAGGTTTAAGCAGGGCCATTTCAGACCATTTTGGTGCTGATTTTGGATCCAATTTGACCGTTCAGACTGAGACACATTAATAAAAATCTAATTTTTAACCTACAGAAAATTGGATTTCTGTTCAGACTAAAAAAAAACAAACAGAAGTTAGATCTAACCATAGCCTAAACATAATGGGTAGATAGCTGTGGATTTGCCAGGGCTGGATGTTTTCAGAGCTGGTGAAGTTTTTCACTCAAAAAGAAAAATTCTCTCACCATTTAATTACCCTCATGCCATCCTAGATGTGTATGACATTCTTTCTTCTGCTAAACAGAAACGTGGATTTTTAGAAGAAAGTCTCTGTGCTGCTGGTCCTCACAATGCAAGTGAAATGGCCAGGACTTTGTTTCCCAAAAGCATCGTAAGCCTAAGTAGATTGTAGAAACTGTTGGCGCCAATGGTCTCTACGATCAACTTAAGCTTGCAATGCTTTTGATAAATGCAGCCCAGAACTTTGAAAGTCCAACAAGTGGTTAAATCCATATCTTCAGAAGCAATATAATAGGTGAGGGTGAGAAACAGATCAATATTTAATTACTTTTTTTACAATAAATCTCCACCTTTGACTAGCCCCAACCAAGTTGTGGCTGAATGTGAAAGTGAAAGTGAAAGTGTAGTTTTTCAGTGAAAAAGGACTTAAATATTTATCTGTTTCTCACCCATACCTATCGTATCACTTCAGAAGACATTGATTTATTCACTGGAGTTGTATGGATTACTTTTATGCTGCCTTTATGTCCCTTTTGGACCTTCAAAGTTCTGGCTACCCTTCACTTGCATTGTGAGAACATTTAACTCGCTTTTAGCACCACACAGTGAACATTTCACGTCGGAACCATTTCGCCTTGTGCCGACAGCCACTAGCTATTTTAATTCCTTTGTGCATAAGGATTTATTTTTTATTTTTTTATTTTTTGTGCAAAATCCCTTTTATTGTTTTGCTAATGTGTGCCAGTTTGCTCTTTAATATATAAAACATAATTATTGCTAGAAAAAGAAGTGAGAATAAAGCAGCATTAAGACTTTTTCAAACCAATTCTGAATTTTAGGCATACGTTTCGGTGAACATAAACAGTTTTTAAACAAAACCATATATCTGTATGAAATATTGTCCTATGATTAAAATGTTTTTCCAGACAACTAGTGTGTATTTTCACATTTGTGGACTTTCCCAATTTGCTTTGCTACTGTAATGTATATTCCCATAGTACTGTAACCACATTTTATTTTATTTTTCAATTATTTCCTGTGGTAATCAACATTATGCAACAAATGCTGTTGATTGAGCTTAACTTGTATTGAACACAGAGTATTGGCTATAGAGACAGCCAAAAAATTCAACAGTAGAATTGTTGTAAATTGTTTGGTGTGACAAAATTGAATGAGAAATTATTTACTGACATCTGACTTGGTGTGAACAGGCCTGTAGTCGTTTTTGTTTTTGAAGAACTGGGATTGCAAAGAGAATACGAATTTCTAATAATGTAAAAAAAAAAAATACACACCGATGACTCACTCCATTTAGCCCAATCCATTATGATGCAACCCTTATGTAACATTGCAAAGATCATTCATTATTAAAACCATTTTTTTAAATGGTATTCTTGCTTCTTTTATTGATAGCCTCAGTAAGGGTTTCCTTTGGATAAATTTGACTTCAGTTTTCTGTACTTTCAGAGAGCTGTCACCGTTTTTCCATCAATATCTATCAGGAGTCTAGTCAATACGACTGTTTTCGTACCGTACGAGAGATTATCAGAGAAATCTGTCTCTCAATGCCAGACCTTCTTTTCCTTTCCCCGCAAATCTCTCTCGCTTTCTCTCTCCTTTCAATTGAATATAATTACACGCATGTTGGGGGTCTAAAATGTTAATTCAATGAAACAAGTGTGCAGAGAATTCAACAATAGCCTGATGGTGTTAGTTTGGGTCCTGTGTGCTTATTTAAACAATGGGGGGCCATGCATGGGTTACAATAGGCTATTCCCAGTACTTTTTAGAAACAACCATCAAATGTATATAAACCCCCCTTCTTCTCTACATCCACAGAGGACGTCCATGTGCACTTTCAAAAATGTGAAGTGGAGTACCTGCAATTTGCGTTCCGCTGGATGAACAATTTGCTGATGAGGGAGCTGCCGTTACGCTGTACCATTAGACTGTGGGACACCTACCAGGTACTGTTGCGCCTAATTCAGCCAGTGGATTATGATTAAAACATAGACATTTAAAGGGATATTCCGTCCAAAAATAAATATTCTGTCATTGTTTACTCGCCCTCTTGTTGTTGCAAACCTGTATGATGGACTTCTGTGGAACACAAGAGGAGATCTCAGTTTCACTTTCATTGAATCTTTTTTTTCCATGCAATGAAAGTGAATTGTGACTGAGCCTAACATTCTGCTCAAATTCTCTGTGACGAGGAGGAGGGCATGGCTGGGCCGTGATCGAGCACGGCCGGCGCTGAATCAGCTGATCAGCAGGAGAGTGAGAAAAGGGGCAGCCGGAGACGCCGGTTACAGAGAGAGAGAGAAACGCATGCGGCCACGCTGCATGTGTGTCTGTGTTTATGTTTGTTTAAATTCATTGTTTAAGTTCATTTATGCATTAAAAAGTTTATGTTGATTGTTCAGCTGGTTCCCGCCTCCTCCTTGCCCAACCATTACCTGTTACAATCTCCTTTTGTGTTCTATGGAAGAAAGTAAGTCATATAGGTTTGGAACAACATGAGGAATAGTAAAATAGTTTTTCTTCATTTTTGGGTCTACTGTCCCTTTAAGAAAAGCCTTTGCATGTGCTTCTATGTCAAAAAAGTTATTTTTCTGAAGCTTTTATCCATAGTAACTTACAGTATACTTAGTACATGAACAGTGACGTTAGAGCAACCCATATTGAAATGTCTTGATTATGGACACAATGGTGATAGATCATGGATCAACCCTTGCAGGGGCTGAATAAGGGCTTTTAGGAAGTTATTGTGAAAAAGGATGTGTTATTATCAGCTTTGTGATGGTATTCAGTTTATACGGATAAACCAAAAAGTGTTTAACACTTAAGCCATACTTGATAATGTATGAAAGTCTTTGCATTATATATCAAAATCTACATTTTAAAGCTGAAGTGTAATTACTGCGCCACCAAATGGTATTGCAAGAATTTATTTAAAAAAAGTCAAAACAGCTTTCTGAATATGCCATGGTCTGCCGTTAATAAAAAAAAACAGAGCCCCACCCCAAGCTCACGCCATTGGTCGAGTCAATGTTGTTGTGCTCTTGAGATGGGTCACTCAAACTTTAATTTGAAAAGCTTACTTGTAGTTGTCTCTTCATATTAAGCTAGGTTAGGAGAAAGTATTTTACCAAGGAAAAAGTTACACTCTTTAAAGGAATATAGCACAAACACACTGTTCATGCTAAATATTTTACAAAAAGTAGTTTTTTTTAGATTTACAACAGTGTTGGGTGTAATATTTCAAAGTAATTAATTGCTGTAATCTTATGTTTTAGTACTGAAGTAGTGTAACACATTACATTTTCAATTAATCAGATTACAGTTACTGACTTTCAATTAAGGTAACTACTTAAGTACACTACTTGAGTTACACATATTTTTAAAATAATATTGTTTATGTAAAACTTATTTTACATGTATACTACATACATTTTCTTTTTCAAATATACATCTATTTGTGCTTCTTTGATGCTGAAGAGTGGGGTGCTAAGTGTACGACTTGTGTGTGACAATGAACAAGGAGGAAATATTGACATTATTTTGAATTTGTTGAGTGAAAAAAATAAACAAATTCTAAATTATAATAGTATTAATTAAATTATAATATTAACATAATTCTATTATAAAGTGTTTTAAGAATATAACTTCAAAGTAATTAGTAATGTAATTACCTTTTTCAATGAAGTCATCAGTAAAGTCAGTAATCTGATTACAATTTTAGAGAAGTAATTAGTAGTAAATTGAAACGTCACCATGGCCGTCCCATGAAACATTGGATGGACTGTATTAAAGATGACATGCGTGCCATCGGAGTCGAACCGGAAGTTGCTGCAGGAAATGGAGAACAGATTGCGGAAAAGCTCTAAGAAAAAGAAGAATTAATAAATTGTAGAGGACAACTTTTTTGAGGATCTTACCCAACACTGAATTTCAATTTTACTAAACAACATTTATATTGTTCAAAATGAAGACCGTTTTTGGACACATTATCTGTATATCAAAACTTGTGAAACATGTCCATAGTTAATATGCTAAACTACACCTGTGGTTACTCTGCTAGGACACCTGTGTGATAATGGGGAACTGATTTCATACATCCAGTTATTGCAAAAAATTAAAAAATTAAAAAAATGTATCAGAAAAGTGAAGTTAGTTATGAGAAAAGTACATAATTTGTTTCCACTTTTTGATATTTTGTTATTTAATGCAATGGAATTCATAAATGTTTTATTGTGATCAAGTGTCCAAATACTTTTTGGGTCCACTGTACATTAATTTGTCTCATTCACATGTGTTGCTGTAGCTTTACATGATGAAATACTTTTTTAAAACAACGTTATAGGTTATAAGTAACATGTCTTTTGAGGGTTATATGCTTCATTCCTACTTCATTTTTTATTCTTGTTAAAATGCAAAAAAAAAAAGGTCAGAGCAGCTCGTATGCCTGCCATTTATTAATATTCCTTTGAAAAGTTTCCTTCTGCTGATTTCTTTTCGTGTCCTGTCTGCATGTCCTCTCAATGTCTGAGGCTTCCTTTGATATATCTCCTTGCCCATGTCTTTGTCCTTTATATCTGCCTCCATCTATGTGCTACTCCATCTCTCATTCTCGCCAGGTTGACATGGAGCCATTCCCACAGGTTAGGTTTTATTGGATAAAGGGGATTGGTTGTCAGATGACAACTGCAATCCGAGAGAGAAAATGGCGAGTGGCGATCCCCCATTACATGCACTTGCATGCAATTTGCTTCTGTTCGTTATGAGTCAGCAGTCTGTTTCTGCCAGACGTTTTTGATGGGCATTTTCAGTCCTGTGACCCTACACAACAACCCCTTTAAGCAATTATAAAAGGGGCATGCTATGGAAAATTGTATGCCCCGTATTGTGCTCCATGAAAGAAAGAAAGTCTTAAAGGCTTGGAACAACATAAGGATGTTAATGATGACAGAATTTTCATTTTTGGGTAACCCATCCTTTTCAAGATTTGTTCTCGGGTACTGCTTCACAGTAGACAGTGAACTTCTAACTGCTTTCCTCGTTCTCAATTTTTTTTTCTTAATTTCCTGAGGCTGTTTCACAGCAGGGTCGGAGCAGGCAGTAAAAGCAGCGTTTATCCATCTAGCTGAGGTAGAGGAGGTAAAGGTGTGAATGAGGTCATTTTAACACGGAAAGAGAAGCTGAGGCATGACACGTGTTTTGAAGGTTAACTCCACACTTTTCCACACGTAACCTGTCCTGCCATCTCCACGCTCTTTGTTTGCAAATTTAACAATGGATTACAGAGACAGAGATGCATGTCTTTAGTTTGATAAATACAAATTGTTGGAGAGGGCTTAAATCCTGGACTTGTGTTTATTTATTGAAAGAGCATATGAAACGCAAACTTCAGTAATGTGATGTATCTCTGAGAAAAACTGAATATGTACAGTATAATGAAATAATGTAGTGTGGGGGTTAATTTTATCCCTCAGGATCTGATTGAATTGGAAAAAGCTGGCTATATTAGTGGTTAATGTTATTTTTCTCAGGCCTCTTGGTCTTGCTTATTTTTGCAATATATATATATATATATATATATATATATATATATTAGATAGATAGATACATACATACATACATACATACATACAGTTGAAATCAGAAGTTTACATACACCTTAGCCAAATACATTTAAACTCAGTTTTTCACAATTCCTGAAATTTAATCATAGAAAACATTCCCTGTCTTAGATCAGTTAGGATCACTACTTTATTTTAAGGATGTGAAATGTCAGAATAATAGTAGAGAGAATGATTTATTTCAGCTTTTGTTTCAGCAATGCCTTGACTTTGTTGTCATTTTGCCACAACTTTGGAGGTCGCTTGAGGTCATTGTCCATTTGGAAGGCCCATTTGCCACCAAGCTTTAACTTCCTGGCTGATGTCTTGAGATGTTGCTTCAATATATCCACAAAATTTTCCTTCCTCATGATGCCATCTATTTTGTGAAGTGCACCAGTCCCTCCTGCAGCAAAGCACTCCCACAACATGATGCTGCCACCCCCATGCTTAACAGTTGGGATTGTGTTCTTCGGCTTGCAAGCCTCACCCTTTTTCCTCCAAAGATAGCAATGGTCATTATGGCCAAACAGTTAACTTTGTGTTTCATCAGACCGAGGAAATTTCTCCAAAAAGTAAGATCTTTGTCCCCATGTGCACATGCAAACTGTAGTCTGGCTTTTCATGGTGGTTTTGGAGCATTGGCTTCTTCCTTGCTGAACAACCTTTCAGGTTATGTCGATATAGGACTCGTTTTACTGTGGATATAGATACTCGTCTACCTGTTTCCTCCAGCATCTTCACAAGGTCCTTTGCTGTTGTTCTGGGATTGATGTGCACTTTTCGCACCACACTACGTTCATCTCTAGGTGACAGAATGCATCTCCTTCCTGAGCGGTATGATGGTTGCATGGTCCCATGGTGTTTATACTTCCGTACTATTGTTTGTGCAGATGAGCGTGGTACCTTCAGGCATTTTGAAATTGCTCCCAATGATGAACCAGACTTGTTGAGGACCACAATTGTTCTTCTGAGGTCTTGACTGGTTTCTTTTTATTTGACCATGATGTCAAGAAAAGAGGCACTGAGTTGGTAGGTAGGCCTTAAAAAACATCCACAGGTACACCTCCAATTGACTCCAATTAGCCAATTAGTCTTTCAGAAGCTAATTGGCTAATTCCCTAAAGGCTTGACAACATTTTCTGGAGTTTTTCAAGCTGCTTAAAGGCACAGTTAATTTAATGAATGTAAACTTCTGACCCACTGGAATTGTGATAGTCAGTTAAAAGAGAAACAATCTGACTGTAAACAATTGTTGGAAAAATTACTCATGTCATGCACAAAATAGATTTCCAAAACTATAGTTGCAAATATGAGATCTGTGGAGTGGTTAAAAAATGAGTTTTAATGACTTCAACATAAGTGTATGTAAACTTCTGAGTTCAACTGTACATACATACATACACACACACATACACAACGGTCAAAAGTTTTGAAACACTCATTCTTTATTATATAATTTTTTCTTTTTTTTCACATTTTAGAATAATGGTAGTCATCAAAACTATGGAATAAATGGAACTATGTGAATTATGTTGTGACTAAACAAAATCCAAAATAAATCAAAACTGTGTTATATGTTAGCATCTTCAAAGTAGTCACCCTTTGCCTAGAATTTGCAGACATGTACTCTTGACATTTTCTCAACCAACTTCTTGAGGAATCACCCTGGGATGCTTTTTAAACAGTATTGAAGGAGTTCACATCTATGTTGGGCACTTATTGGCTGCTTTTCTTTATTATTTGGTCCAAGTCATCAATTTCAAAAAGGTTTTTTTTTTTTTTTTTAATTAAATTTTAGTTTTATAATGAAATAAATTAATATGTTGGCACAATTATATGTTTGTCTACAAAACTAATTTCAAACATTTAAGCATACGCCTTCATACGCCACAGTCAACTTTTGACCGGTTGTGTGTGTGTGTGTGTGTGTGTGTGTGTGTATGTATATATATATATATATATATATATATATATACACACACACACTATATATACTGTATAGATATTGCTTATTTATGCAGAAATAAAGCCAATGTTCATTCTTTAAACTATTCACCTTTCACTTCTAATTAAAATTTGATCTTAAATTGTTAGCTTTACAGTTTTGATGTCTCAGACATGAGCAAATACTGTAATAGACCCAATCTCCAGATCTATACATTTCTAGTGTGTAAGTCAGGAAATGTGTGCTCTCAAATATTTAACAAAACACTTAAAGGTCATGTAAATAAATGTAAGCAAACGTGAAGCTGCTCGTGTAATGCGTCTCGATACCAGATTGGCAAGTGGTGTCATATCTGAACAGGACTGGCTCATGAATAATAATTTGTTTATGTGACTGCCTGGGCAGTCCAGGAAGGTTATGTTGCCATGTGAGCATAACCTAATTAATATTCATTAGATAAGCCTTCACCATGTCATGACATCATAAATTGTCTGTCCAATCCCCTGTTTTAGGGACAGATAAAGTTTTGATGTAATATTTTGAGAACAAATATTATTTTATTTTTTGAAATAAATGAAATAAGGGGTGGTCACACCAGACTTCACGCTCCATTCACTCTCATTCAAACGCATCGAAACATGGGCTACCGGAAACACACGCTCATGGGACGAAAATTCAACTGCATATTGAAAGTTTAAGTTTGGTGTACTCTACGTGACCAATAGAAGATTGAAACATCACACGCTGGCCTCTTGGCTCAAGGCAAAGAATGCATATTTCAAAGCTGCATGTTTAATTGTTGTAGTAATGTGCGTAGACAATATATTTGAACACAAAAAAGTACAAAAGTATAAAGTTTTTAAGAATCTTTCCACAGCTCTTTCTATTGTGCATTTTTGTCCTTTTTGGAGCCGTAGTGGTGGAGTTGGTCAACTTGGTCTCTGAACATTTATTTTATGGAAAATGAGCTATGTTATTCATGATTTATGATAAAGATCTCCTTTTGTGTTTCCTGGTAAAAATAACAGAATATGACTTTGGAACAACATGATTTTCTATTTTTTGGGTGAACTGATTTCATATTGAAATTATTGAAAGGGCATTAATGACTGTTCTTTTTATTGCCGTTTTGCATTAAACTCCTATTAGGATTGCATTTTGGGCTTGAAATATTAAATAATATATTCCTGAGTAATATTAATAATGATTAATGAATGCATTCAATGGAGTTACACAGTGACCAAACACATGTTGCACATCCAATGAAAGGCAGCATTCTGTGGGTCAGAGGAGCATGATTAGATGAGGCTTTTTGTCCCCTCATATGAGGCTGAAGGCAGAGAAAAGAGCCCCAACTTCTGCTGGAGCTCTTTTATCTGGTTTCTCCAGTAATTGCACGTATGGCACAAAGACTTTAGATCAATTAGAGTTTCACAAAGAGCTCTGGCCAGAAAGAGAGAGAGGTGAAGATGAAATAATTAAGAAAGAGAGAGCTGTCAAGACAAAAAGGAAAGTCATGTTAATGTCTGGCTGATGTTCTAAAGCATCTGCATCTCACATGCTCTCCATTAATGCGATGGGTTTTGTTGAGAGCTGAAGGAGGAACACTTGGCTGTGTAGAACTCCATGTCCAGTGAGCTTCTTCTGTCTTCTGCTGCTTTATTGCTTACTCTTCACTCCTCTTAAGGTCTTTATTTCTTTTGTTCGTTTCTTTCTTTAGTTCCTAAGTTCCTTCCTTTCGTTTTTTAATTTCTTGTCCTTCCTTATTTCCTTCCTTCCTTTCTTCCTTTCTTACATGTCTTTTGTCCCTCCTTACTACTTCCTTCCTTTCATTCTTTCATTGGTCTGTCTTTTTCTTTTGTTTGTTCATTCCTTTCTTTCTTCCTTATTTCTTTCTTTCTTCCTTCCCTCCTTCCTTCCTTGCGAGCAACTTCTAATTCTTCTGAAGGCATATGGTGCCCACTGCATATTTATTAGCGCTTTGAATCTTGAGTAAACTGTTTTCTTATTGTGTGAACTATTCCTTTAAAGATGGTTACCCATTTGTTTATTTATTACCTTGAAAAGTGTTAACACTATGGGTCTTTGGTGCGATCAAAATATTGCTCTGTTTGTTTGAGCCTCCTGATGAACCCGACATAGCAACATTGACTAAAAAGAGTTTTTTCCATCTCTTGCCTTTTCTTTCTTTTCTTTTTGCTGTCTCTTTGTGTCCTTATAAAATCCAACCCCCCGCTTCATGAGGGACCAACAAAAACAAAGTAAACAAACCTATTTATAAACACTCACTGCCTCTCTCAAGTGGCTGAATGTACCAAACTGTACTAAAGTAGAGAGGGATACAGAAGAGAGGACAGATAAGGAGCGGAGAGGCAGAATGGGTGGTGTCTAATTTAGATACGTTGGGAATAACTAACATGACCTAAATCCCAATCCTATAAATTACATGGATGGTAAAACTACATTAGGAGCTTACTGTGTAGGCGCTCGACTCTGAGCTAGATGAATAATTTAATGAATAAAATGTGTTGTCTTAAAACACTTATTAGTCATGGTGGAAGTAAACAGTTTTGTTTTAGAGTACAACCCCACGACGGTAGAGTCGTGAGAGTACAACCCCATGACTAATATGAGCTGCATTGCTACTACAAGAATGCAGGTTCGAATTTGGCCTGTGACATGTCCTGTTACCATCCCCTGCCCACTCTCGAAATATCTTATTGCCTTTCATTATTTTAATAACCAATAAAGGCACATAAATGCCAACAAGACTACAAACTTTTATGATGACGAAAGTTTACAATAGTTTAAAAAGCTTGAAGTTTGAATGATTTACAAGCCCAACAGTCAGACTGAAAGAACATCAGATAGATAGATGGATGGATGGATGGAGGGAGAGATAGCAGCTTAAGTGTTTTTTTGTGGGTTTGTTTGAACGGTTTGACGGTTGGAATTTGAAATCACAAAGATTCTGTCAATGTAACGCCAGCGACGCGTTCGAATATCCATACTTCCCTTCCATACAGTATGCCAATGGAGTAGTATGTCCGAATCCTCAGTAGTCATAAAACAGTAAGCGAGAAATACCCGAATGACCAACTATTCTCGATCGAGAATCTGAGGTGCACTTCACCATACCAAAATCCCTCGGGAGTTTAGGAGTCCTCACGTTCAAAACACTGGATTTAAAAGAACAGTGGTGAACGG
Organism: Myxocyprinus asiaticus; assembly: GCF_019703515.2. NCBI lineage: Eukaryota > Metazoa > Chordata > Actinopteri > Cypriniformes > Catostomidae > Myxocyprinus > Myxocyprinus asiaticus. The sequence continues at coordinate 37,443,472 of NC_059376.1, read as the reverse complement.
AGTCGAACTGTTCTTTTCAGCTGGAAGTGATCAATGCCTTGAAATCCTTAATAAGCTCAAAGTTCAGAACATTATGTTGTTTTTTTCATAGTGCATTCACGTCATGTCATAATTGCCATAATTATGAGATTCCGACTTGTAAAAAGCATTCACGTCTTTGAAGAACTCATAATTACAAGTTGTGTAACTCGGAATTCTGTGAAAACTCCCACTTGTAGTGGTGCCATGTGAATATGACAGCGGCCTCAACAGTTAACGGAAGTGATCAAATATATCGGTTTTGAATGCCAATTTGTAATGCCATCATTACCTGAAGCGTTTTCTTGTTCTTAAACATTTTGCTACAACAAAAGAGGCGAATTCATGAATTAATTCATTATTTTATTAAAATATTTTGGTGTTATCAACAACAAAGCAGTTTTGCCTTTTGAGTGTTGTCATAGAAACAAATAACTTACAAGGTCCCAGGATGTGAACAGCTCAGAGTTGCCATCTCGTAATTACAGTAATACAGACACAGCGTGAACACAGCATTAAGCCAACATAAAAAATTGGTACCCCGATAAGTGAAATTTGGGTTTACTTGTAGTGAGGATAGTTTGTGTCAAATACAATTTGTTGGCTGCCAGGAGAACACAAAGTCATTAAAATTCAAGAGGCATTTAGAAACCAAATTTTAAATTTTCCTATTTCAGATTATGTCATGTTAATAATTTCACCTATGAAGAGCCTATTCAGCTCATAGAACTTTCTATAAATTTAAATGACTTAAGGACTTTTTTAGCTTTACTTTATAAACCAAATAAACAATTTTTGTGTGTTGGGTCGCCACTTGATGTCCATGTAAAATCTGGGTCCTGAAGCAAAACCACTGTGCTGAATAACTGCTAACATAATTAAATATGCTAGCATATGTTTTTCAACACTTTTTGTTCTGTACATCTTTAGGCGGAGTCAGAAGGCTTCTCCCATTTCCACCTCTACGTGTGCGCCGCCTTCCTCATCAAATGGCGCAAAGAGATCCTCTCCATGGTGGACTTTCAGGTACTGACATGTCCCTATGTGTTTAGCGCGACACGGTCGCTGAGGTTTGTGCCTGAAAAATCATATGCGGGTTATATGTGACCATGTGCATGTGTGCTGGACGCTTTCCACACATGCATGCATCACTGGAAAGTGGCAGGCCGTCACTTACTCGGGGACGATCGGAATAATTGGCCCTCCAGTGCAGCAGCCTCTTCTGTAACTGAATTTCACAGGCCAGTGGATTCACCACACCTCAGCACCCGCCAAACGAGAACGTTCTGTTATACACCCCCCCATTATCTCCCTTCTCCCACTCTGACTTTCAAAGGATCTTTAAAGCTCAACTCCATCTCTCATTCTCTCATTTATTTTTTGCTTCATCGTCAGGTTGGGCATTGGGCAGTTCGATGCAGGGGCGGACTGGCCATAGGGACTTTTCCCGGTGGGCCAGCTGCGAAACGGGGCCGAACCTGCGGCGATAAACTGAAACGGGCCACCGCGTTATGCCAAATGGGTCGCGACTGGCTGAAGTTTCTCTTCCCAGTCCGCCCCTGGTTCGAAGGATAATTATTTGAGAGCTTGTATTTATACTGGGGCTGTCAATGCATTATGCAATGCAAATCAGATCACTGATTTATTTATTTATTTTTCATTAGCGTGATGCATCTCAAATGTTGAATATGCTAAAATTTGCCTTGAAAAAAAAAAAAATTATTTTAAAATGGAATGCATGTAGTTCAGATTCATTGAGTTTCTCTGCAAACATCATGGATGTTTTGTTGATGTCGCTGCTGTCCTCTGGTGTGCTACTTATTAACATTAGTACCATTTATGGTGTGTTTTACATGCAGGGGATATTTCAGACATCTTAAAATGTGATGGTAACTATTTTTGTTTGCTATGGAAAGTTTCACTATTGCTTTTGCTCATGCATAGGGTTTTTTTAACAAAGGAATTTAAACAAACACCTAGCTTTAAAGACATATTTTGGGTTCAATTTAAGTTAAGCTTAATCGACAGCATTTGTGACAATATTGATTACAATAAAAATTTATTTTGACTTGTCCCTAAAATCTGGGTTACAGTGAAGCACAATGAAAGTTCAGTGTTTCAAATGTTCAGCAACAAGACATGAATAAAATGTGCTAAAATGATTTGTGATAAAATAGCTTACTAACCTTTCCTGTGTAAAGTTCAATTTTGCAACTTTCCATGATGACGTAACGCTTTAAATGCCCTGTAATCTCACAAAAACGGCGATTTAAATAACTTTACAGCTCAAATCATAGACAAGTTTTACCAAAAGAATTAATGTAATGCCATTATAAAATACTGAGCTTCACACTTCTGCCTTTTAAACCCTTCAAAAAATTAGCCCCATTCACTTCCATTGTAAGCGCCTCACTGTAACCTCGGTTTTTGCTGTTTTTGTTTTTAATAAAAGGAGGGACGAGTCGAAATTCATTTTATTGTAATCAACATTATTCCACAAATGCTGTCGATTTAGTATAACTCGTACTGAACCCGGAATATTCCTTTGAGGATTAAACTTTGGCGCGTAGCTTATCCAACACCATTTTTGCTATGGACTTTAATCATACCTCAAATCATGTGACTTGTTGAGAAGAGAAGGGCAAATGCTTTTGTAAGCAGTCCGATTGATGATTTTCACATGGCAGATGAAAAAACGGGTGAAAAGAAACCCATAGACTTACACTGAAGGAGGGACCCAAGCCATATCAAGGAATATAATAGTATGGTTTTTTTTTTTAAATGTTTTTTTTTTTTTTACTTGGACCAGTTAGCAGTGAGCTCCATAGCAACAAAACTACGCAGCCTTTTACATTTATTAATTTAGCAGACACTTTAATCCAAAGCAAATTACAAATGAGGAATACAGCAGAAGTGATTCTTCCTAAAGTGTTGCAATACTAAAGTTTCATATTTGCTCAGAGAAGTACAAGCAGAGAATGGATTAAGAATTTTTATTAAATATAATGAAATATGTGTATGTCTTGAAAATATTTAGATTATTCAGACTCACATCCAAAGTCTTTAAAAATCACACAAAACTGAATATAGGTCCATATGTGTAGGCTGATGTATATGTATGCACTGTATATGTGGTGCCATTTTTCAAAGAAGCTCAATAGGCACTCTGGTTAGCAACTTGAAAATCATAGATTGTTCAGCTCACGATACTGCACCAAATTCCTCACCCGAAGAACCCGAGATCTGATCTTACACAGAATTAATCTGATCACAATAGATCTGGTATTGTGCACTTACTGCAGCTGTAGGTGGTAACAGCCCCCCCATACACACACACATCACAGTCTCTTACATAAAATCCCCACTTACATAGACCCCAGAGCGGTGCCAGTCATGAATCACATTATACTAACATTGTAATCATGCCATGATTACTAGAATTTTCAAGTGAGAACAGTAAAATGCATGTCAAAGAACAGAAAATCGCCAGGAAACAGTATTTTCTGAGGTGGTACCTGCAGCCTCTCTGGGTTATTTAGTTTTTATTTGTAAATATTTTTATTTCTATTGTAGTTCTAGCATTTTAGGGTTGCTTAAGTTTATGCGGTAACGCCGTTGTATTTTGTGTTATCGCTATGTGAAGGTATTTTTATGTTTAATAATGGTGGAGTGAAACGGTTTAAAATGTTATAATATACTGCTAATAACTAAAATTCAAATGCATGTATTTAGTTTTGAAGTCATAAATCTTTTTTGGTTTAGTTTGAATTTTTGGGGTTATGTTAGTTTTTATATCTAGCGAAAATATTACGTTTCCGTTAACGGTAATAACACTGCACAGAACTGTTTAAAATGGTAAGACTAACACCCTGTCCACACTGAATGCGAGTGGAGCATTGAGTCAAAAGAAAATAGAACTAATTATAATCAATGATTTCTTGTCATGTTGTGTCACATATTGCAGACAGTAGATGGATGCCCCGTTTCATTCTGCACTGCACACACTGGCACTACTCCTGCCAACAAGACAAATAAACGGTTTAGAACATATACTTTGATGCGTCCAGTGTAGACCGGGTGTAAGGCCACGTTCACACTAGCACGTTTTCAAAAATCTCAATTTTGTGTGGAGGAAAGCAACGTTCCATTGTAGATGAGAGGCATAAACATTCAAGTCAGTGCTTTTTCAAAAGAAAACATAATAATTTGGTCTAAAAATGGTCTATAAGTCCCTAATGGTATTTTTATGTTGAAGAAAAGCAGGGTTAAAAGATTTCAAATGGTATAATATACTGTTTATCTAAAATTAGTTTTAGTTATAATGAATCCATTTGATGAAGAAGTGTGGATGAAAGGTGTAAACATAGCAAAATCAATGCATTTTTTTTTATTCTTTTTTTTATTTTTGGCCCTTTTTCACCCAATTTGGAATGCCCAATTCCCAGTGCACTTTTAAGTCCTCGTAGTCACGTAGTGATTCGCCTCAATCCGGGCGGTGGAGGATGAATCCCAGTTGCCTCCAAGTCTGAGACCATCGACCCGCGCATCTTATCACGTGGTTTGTTGAGCGCATTGCCACGGAGACATTGCACGTGTGGAGGCTTCACGCCATCCACCATGGCATCCGCGCTCAACTCATCACGCGCCCCACCGAGAAGGAACCACATTATAGCGACCACGAGGAGGTTACCCCATGTGACTCTACCGGGCCAATTTGGTTGCTTAGGAGACCTGGCTGGAGTCACTCATGGGATTCGAACTAGCGAACTCCAGGGGTGATAGCCAGCGTCTTTTACCACTGAGCTACCCAGGCCCCAAATCAATGCATTTTCAACCAAAAATGTACTGTATTAGTGTGGATGTGACCTCAAGTCACTAGATGATTCTCCAAATTTTCTTCATTTTGAAATACTGTACATTTTTGTTGTTTCAGAGCTTGCTGATCCTCCTGCAGAACCTTCCCACAATCCACTGGGGCAATGAAGAGGTGGGTTTGCTGCTGGCTGAGGCCTACAGACTCAAATACATGTTTGCTGACGCTCCAAGCCACTACAAGAGATGAGATCCCTAACTGGATCTCACCATGACTCTACAAATCCAGACAATGGTCTGACCTAACGATGGAATCAGACAAAACGCCACATCTTTGCTCTGGTTAATCTGACACTGCAAAGACAGAGGTCACCAATTTTCTCGAATGACTTCAAATTTGTGTCATCGTCTGTTACAATTCACGATCAAGGACACGAGACAAAGTAAATAACCACGAACAAATTGGATATTTTGAACTCCAAATAATCTGACAGTTTCATTTGACTTCAGATTATTTCGGAAGATAACTGACAATGAGATGGCGAGGAAAAGAGAGCTTTTTATAGGAACATATAAAAGTATGAACCTAAAAACAGAAACAAAAATTACAAAAACAAAATTAATAGTAGGTTGTTTTTCCCCTCATAGTTTCCCATTTTTTTTTAATTTAAAAAATGTTTTTCCTCTGATGTGGTGGAACCACCACTCATGTTTTGTGTTATTACACCATAATGTGATCTCCTTGGCCTCTTTGCTCATTGCAGCATTGATTGTACCACAGGAAGGTAATCACTCAGAGACTGTATTATTGAAGCTCTGCAATACATGAAGCTATGGCAGCTTTAAAGGGTCAATTCTCAAGAGACTGAGCTTTTCAGTCGGACCAATACTAATAATCAATACGGCACTGCCTGAGCGATGTGTTTTGGTTTTCTTTGGGGTTTTTATGTTGATTAGAATCAAAAGAATGTGAATTTTTAACAATCTTAGATGAGAATCTAATCTTTTAAAGTGGTGTTATATGCATTCGAACCTGTTGCACAATTATTTCTTAGAAAGTGGGTACTTTAAGAGTTTTAACTTTGGTGCTTGACAACTACTGACGTAATGTTTCAGCACAGACAGCTGAATCAAACTGTGGTGAAATATTAATATTAGTTTTTAAGTCGAACTCCCTAATACATGCCTAGGTCACATTCCAACCCCAAATCAAAATAAACAAATAAGAAATTAAATTTTGTTTAAAGACAATTAATACTTAAAATGAAGATTGTTTCATTACAGATGAGCAAATGTTCCCCACACATTCTTATTACCATAATACATTTGGGCGTTTTAATTTTTTTTAATACCATTATTCTCAATGGTGATTCTCATAAAATGTTGCATTACAGTAAAAAGTTACTGTAATAAATTTATATTTTTAAATCGACATAAAATTAAAGGTAATACAACATATATTACCATGATGTAAAAATACAATTTACAGTTAATAATATAAAAAGAATACACTTTGAGAAATGTTCTTAATTGTTATGAATCCAAATAATCTTAAAGTCCTCATGATCTTTAAGCCAAATATAATTTCTTATTTTTTTATATTGTTGTGTAATATGACCCAGACATGTTATTTGACAAGTTTCATGAGGTTTATCCTCATAAAGAATGATGAGGTCACCATGCTGAGACCACAGGAATGGAGCTGCATTTAACTGTGTTAAAAATGGAAACTACTGACTTAAAGGGATAGTTCACCCAAAATGAAAATTCTCTCATCGTTTACTCGCCCTCATGCAATCTCGGATATGTATGACTTTCTCTCTTTTGCAGAACACAAATGAAGATTTTTTAGAAGAATATCTCAGCTCTGTTGCTCCTCACAATCCAAATGAATGGTGACCAAATTTTGAAGGTCAAAAAAATGACATAAAGGAGGCATAAAAGCAATCCGTATGACTCCAGTGGTTAAATCCATATATTCTGAAGCAATATGATACAGTACGTATGGGTGAGAAACAGTTCAATATTTAAGTCTTTTTTCTTTTCTTTCTTTTTTTTTTTTTTTACTATCAATCTCCACCATTGACCAGCCCCAACCAGTAGGTGGCTAAATGTAAAAGTGAAAGTCACTTCCACACCAGAATGTGGAAGAGAAAATGAAAGTGTAGATTTTGAGTACAAAAAGGACTTAAATATTGATCTGTTTCTCACCCACACCTATCATATCGCTTCAGAAGACATGGATTTAATGATTGGAGTGTTATGGATTACTTTTATACTGCCTTTTGGACCTTCAAAGTTCTGGTCACCATTCACTTGAATTGTATGGACTTAAAGAGCTGAAATATTCTTTTAAAAATCTTTCTTTGTGTTTTGCAGAATAAAGTAAATCATACGCATCTGGGATGTCATGAGGGTGAGTAAATGATGAGAGAATTTTCATTTTTGTGAGAAATATCCCTTTAATATAATAACCTGAAAGGTTTTGTTTATTTTTCTGTGTGGTACTGAAATGTAGGCAGAGTTTAATGTATATATAACAAATACACTCTGAGCAGCTGATTTCTGGCCCAAACCCAAATTAAAATCTTGTTGCAGGAACAGTACACATACTCTCAGATCACTGTGAAAAGGCATCTACCATCTGCACGTCCATTCAGTCTCCCAGGGCGAACGATGAATGCAGATGTTTATGCTAATCAGATGTAGATGATCTGATAATCTTCCCCTTTCCTTTGAACCTACGTTTTACCTCTAGGTACATTTAGTAACTCCAGCTGATACATTTTGATTGGTGATTAATTGTTAAAGTTCATCTGAATCTTCTGCATCATTTACCTTTCCAAAGTACAAGTGTGACATTTATAAATTGATGAATTAACAAAAGAAAATATTTTTATTGAAATCTCTATTCATCTCTTATAACTTGGCAATCAGCAAGGACCAAAACCCCACAAGGATAATCTGAATAATAAATTAGTATCTTTATGCTTTAATTATTGAAGCAAATGGAGTGTGTTGATTAGAGAGAGGTGTCCGAATCGGTTAAAAGTGACGCCGTTTAACTGTTTTATCTCAGTTTGCTGATGTTAAAAGCTTGAATAATGTACATTTGTCAGCTTGCTCTCTCTGTTCATCTGTCAGTGGCATTTGAAACCACCTGCACCATACAGTCTTGCTGTTACAATGCACTCTATTTTGAAGTGAACTGAAATGTATTTTTTTTTCTTATATCTTAAGTTTGTCTTTGCAGAATTTAATGAGCTGATGTTCACTCCAGAGATGATAACTGGCTCTCTCGTCATCCTTTCAAAGTGCGGTAATTAAAGGGTGACTTATTTTAGAGGGTTGAAATTGCTGACCCTGTTGAAGAAATGGAAGTAATTATTCATGAGATGTTCTTATTTTAACTCCTTGTGATGTGGTACATCTTGAGTAAAGGTTACGAATTAGTTACAGCTCCAGGTTGGGCACTTTTTAGTCAGTGAATGTATGCATCAAACATTTGAACATTTATGGTCATTTTGATTTTTTTTCAACATTTTATAAATGTTATATAAAGTCTCGATTTCTCCTTCTAGCACAATTGATTGTATTACATTTGTCGCCTGTTCCTGCCTGCATCAACATGAAATTCCAAACATTATTATTCCAAAGAGAAAAAAGAGGTCTTTGTAATCGTTCTTCGAAATTAAATAACTTGCTCCGCCACTGAAACGATTTTCCTTTTTACCCTAGATTGTGTGAGAGAGAAAAATAACTTTAAAGGAAAATGTAGGGTAAATAATAATAATAATAATAATAATAATAATAATAATAATTTAGACTCGCCCCTCCATTTAAAAAAAAAAAAAAAAAAAAAGAAAAAAAAAAAGTAGTACCTACAGCAAGGTGCTTATATTGGAAGTGAATGGGGCCAGTCCATAAATGTTAAAGTACACACCGTATAGCAACAAGATGTAAACATAATATGTTTACATGAATTTAGTGAAATACAATCACTTAGTAATATTATCTGTGTAAAGTGAAAGGAATTTTCTAGGTTTGGTACAAGTTAAGCTCTATCGACAGCATTTTTGGCATAATGTTTATTACTACAAAAATGTTATTTCGACTCCGTCCTTTTCTTTAAAAAAAGGTGACAGTGAGGCACTTAAAATGTAAGTGAATGGAGCCTATCTTTGGAGGGTTTAAAGACAGAAATGTGAAGTCTATAATTTTATAACAGCACTTATATTAATTCTTCTGTTAAAATTAATGTATTATTTGAGCCGTAAAGTTGTTAAATTTCATTTTTATAATTATTTTATGGTTTTAGGCTTTATTGACATTACATCGTCATGGCAGCGAAGTTGTAAAATTGGCTATAACTTTACACAGAAAAAGTTAGTGATTTTAGTATACTAAAATCATGTTTACATGCATATTGTATATGTCTTGTGGCTATACTTTTGAAACGGTGAGTATTTTAATGTTAAAAAATTGGTCCCCATTCACTTCCATTGTAAGAGCCTCACTGGAACCCAGATTTTTTTTTTTTTTTTTTTTTTTTTTAGAAAACAAGGGGCAAGTCAAAATACATTTTTGTAGTAGTCAATATTATGCCACAAATGCTGTCGATTTGCGCTCAACTTGTATGGACCCCAGAATATTCCTTTAAATTAAAAATAACAACCTTGTTGCCACAACTAAACCCTGTAATAATATTGGATATAACTTCACACAGAAAAGGTTTGCAAGCGTTTTTTTCTTTTTTTTTTTTTCAACATTATGCTGCAAATGCTGTCGATTGAGCTTAACTTGTACTGAACCCGGAATATTTCTTTAACTAACAGCGAAATGGCTATTTAGTCATTATTTAAGACTACTGTTGTAGGTACTGCAGCCTGTCTAAAATTTAGCGATTAGCATGAAAGGAAAAAGTCTGCGGCAATAATAATGATAGATTTGAATATTAAGTGTTACCATTGTAATGCCTGCTTTCTCGATCCAGTCCATTCTTGATGGATAAAGTCCCATCCTACGTTCTTTTTTTCTTAAATATTCTGTTTCTCCTGGATATACAGTGGTGTGAAAAAGTGTTTGCCCCCTTCCCGATTTCTAATTTTTTTGCATGTTTGTCACACTTAAATGTTTCAGATCATCAAACAAGTTTAAATATTAGTCAAAGATAACACAAGAAAACACAAAATGCAGTTTTTAAATGAAGGTTGTTATTATTAAGGGAAAACAAAATCCAAACCTACATGGCCCTGTGTGAAAAAGTGATTGCCCCCTAAACCTAATAACTGGTTGGGCCACCCTTAGCAGCAACAACTGCAATCAAGCGTTTGCGATAACTTGCAATGAGTCTTTTACAGCGCTGTGGAGGAATTTTGGCCCACTCATCTTTGCAGAATTGTAGTAATTCAGCCACATTGGAGGGTTTTCAAGCATGAACTGCCTTTTTAAGGTCATGCCACAGCATCTCAATAGGATTCAGGTCAGGACATTGACTAGGCCACTCCAAAGTCTTCATTTTGTTTTTCTTCAGCCATTCAGAGGTGGACTTGCTGGTGTGTTTTGGATCATTGTCCTGCTGCAGAACCCAAGTTCGCTTCAGCTTGAGGTCACGAACAGATGGCCGGACATTTTCCTTCAGGATTTTTTGGTAGACAGCAGAATTCATGGTTCCATTTATCACAGCAAGTCTTCCAGGTCCTGAAGCAGCAAAACAGCCCCAGACCATCACACTACCACCACCATATTTTACTGTTGGTATGATGTTCTTTTTCTGAAATGCGGTGTTACTTTTACGCCAGATGTAATGGGACACACACCTTCCAAGAAGTTCAACTTTTGTCTCATCAGTCCACAGAGTATTTTCCCAAAAGTCTTGGGGATCATCAAGATGTTTTCTGGCAAAAATGAGACGAGCCTTAATGTTCTTTTTGCTCAGTAGTGGTTTTCGTCTTGGAACTCTGCCATGCAGGCCATTTTTGCCCAGTCTCTTTCTTATGGTGGAGTCATGAACACTGACCTCTTGGGGTGATTCTGGTCGGCCGGCCATTCCTGGGAAGGTTCACCACTGTTCCATGTTTTCGCCATTTGTGGATAATGGCTCTCACTGTGGTTCTCTGGAGTCCCAAAGCTTTAGAAATGGCTTTATAACCTTTTCCAGACTGATAGATCTCAATTACTTTCTTTCTCATTTGTTCCTGAATTTCTTTGGATCTCGGCATGATGTCTAGCTTTTGAAGATCTTTTGGTCTACTTCACTTTGTCAGGCAGGTCCTATTTAAGTGATTTCTTGATTGATAATAACAACCTTCATTTAAAAACTGCATTTTGTGTTTACTTGTGTTATCTTTGACAAATATTTAAACTTGTTTGATGATCTGAAACATTTAAGTGTGACAAACATGCAAAAAAATAAGAAATCAGGAAGGGGGCAAACACTTTCACACCACTGTATATTACATTACGGAAGTAAAATTGGTTGCAAATACATATTTCATGTTGATTTTAACAGTTCTGGGCATCATTTCACATGAAGGTTTTGAAAGGTCTGGATTTCTGGAATACATCTGATTGTATTTAATCTATATATTAATTATTCCGATTCCTGTGTGTGCAGTTGTACTGCTTTTGTTTTCATTAATACACATTAAATTTCACTTTTTTAAATAATTTGCTAAATGATATGATTGACTATTATATTGCGAAAGCTTTTGGCTTCTCAACAAGAACACAAAAGCTTTTTTATAGTCATGGATTCAAACAATTGTTGTTTTGTTTTTGCTTTTTTCTGCCCTTTTGGTTTAGAAACAGAAAACAAGTCATCTCTCATTGATGGGCTTGTTGTTCTTTTTCTCCCAATTTGGAATGCCCAGTTCCCAATGTGCTTTAAGTCCTCGTGGTCACGTAGTGATTCGCCTCAGTCCGGGTGGCGGAGGACGAATCCCAGTTGCCTCCGCGTCTGAGATCATCAATCCGCGCCATCCACCGCGGCAACCACACTCAACTCACCACATGCGAACGAAGACACACCACATGAGAACGAACCACATTATAGCGATCATGAGGAGGTTACCCCATGTGACTATACCCTCCCTAGCAACTGGGCCAATTTGGTTGCTTAGGAGACCTGGCTGGAGTCACTCAGCATGCCCTGGGATTCGAACTAGCGTACTCCAGGGGTGGTAGCCAGCATCTTTACCACTGAGCTACCCAGGCCCAGATGGGCTTGTTATTCTAAAGGTTTTTATTGCTTTTGTTTGTTTCATTTGTTCCCTTTTGCTTTTTTTAAGAAAAAGAAAGAAAAGTATGTGCCCTGTCGGTACAGCCTCCATGTCTATTTATAGACGTGTCCTCTATGTCTTAAGTTATTTGTCTCCTTCCTTTGACTTATCCTGTGATTTTTTTTTTTAACATTTTTTTTTTTAAACCTACTCCTTCCACTGTCCTTTTTCTTTTTTTGCCTGCTTGGCATTATTCCGTCTTCATTTTTCCATTCCATCCATCAGTGCTGTGTTTGGAAGATATGCCCTCCTCCTCTTCCGATTATTCAAAATGTACTCTATAATTTTAGGATCAAATATTTGCCTTTGGTCTGGAGATAGAAATGGCGCTTTTCTCTGTGTAAGTCATTGTAGCGAGCTTCATCAGAAGAATATTTCTTTCAGGGGGGTTGCAGTTTAATGATAATGTAGTCGTGTATTGTTGAAGAACAGTTCTGTGGTTTATGCGGCTCATAGCATCCTGATTGTGTTCCCAGTTTGCAATGCAAATTACTTGCTGTAACGGCTTCATGGTGCATCCCCATGCCAGATCTGATTTTTTTTTTTCTTTTTTCTCTCTGCGTAAAAATGCCAAAACCCTCCAGTCATTACGGTGGATTGTTCTGCTTAATCAGTGCTTCTGTAGTCCACAATGCTTTTAGCCTTAAAACAAACAGGAAATGTTAGTTTTTTGCTGTATATTTGATTTTTGGATTCTATTAAACAATTGGTACTCTGTTTTAATTAGATTCTTTTCTATCTGTGTTTGTTTGAGTGCATGTCTGTAGGTTAGGCTTTCTCTACAATGTGTAAAACCTGAAATCACTTACATTGTGTGTGTGTGGGCGGGTTTTGGTGGTTTATGAGGACTTTTTTTTTTAAGTTACAAACTGGTAATTACAAGGGTTTTATGCTATAAATGTGGTTTATGAGGACATTTCTAGTGTCCCCATAATTCAAATTGCTAACAAAACATACTAAATGATGTTTTTTGAAATTTATTTTTTGTGAGGGTTAGGTTTAGGGGATAGAATCTATAGTTTGTACAATATAAAAAATCATTATGTCTATGGAGAGTCCTCATAAGGATAGCCGCACCAACGTGTGTGTGTACAGGTTTGGCTATACTTGTGTGACAAATTTTTTTAAATGTACTCACTAATATAGAGAAACTTGTTGAAAACCCACTAGTGAGGACATTTTAGGTGGTCCTCACTAGTAAAAAAGGCTCATAAATTAGCCAAATCATGTTTAGCTTTAAATCTACATATATGCACAGGTTTCTGCGTGTGTGTAAGTGAAGAATGACCGTGTCCTCTCGATGTGTCCAGGCAGCTGACTCTCAGAAATGCCCTGTGGAAATGTCAGCTGTAATTAGCGCTTGTTAAGCAAATGGCAGGGTTAATGACCTCGTCGTCTCCTGCACACAGTCTGCTGACTGTTGATTGACTGCAACCAAAGCAGCTTTAAAAAATTTATTATTCAGTTTCACGGCTTTGTACAAAGTGCTGATGTGCATGCCAGGACACTGTGAAATTTTGGAAAATATATCATAATAGCCAGTTTTGAAGCTACAGTTAAAATCAGAAGTTTACATACACTTAGGTTGAAGTCATTAAAACTAATTTTTTAACCACTCCACAGATTTAATATTAGCAAACTATAGTTTTGGCAAGTTAACTGTGCCTTTAAGCAGCTTGGAAAATTCCAGATAATGATGTCAAGCCTTTAGACAATTAGCTTCTGATAGGAGGTGTATTGAACTGGAGGTGTACCTGTGGATGTATTTTAAGGCCTACCTTCAAACTTAGTGCCTCTTTGCTTGACATCATGGGAAAATAAAAAAAATCAGAAAGAATGTGGACCTCCACAAGTCTGGTTCATCCTTGGGAGCAAAATGCATGAAGATACCATGTTCATCTGTACAAACAATAGTACGCAAGTATAAACACCATGGGACCACACAGCCATCATACCGCTCAAGAAGATGCATTTTGTCTCCTAGAGATGAACGTAGTTTGGTGCAAAAAGTGCAAATCAATCCCAGAACAATAGCAAAGGACCTTGTAAATATGCTGGAGGAAACAGGTAGACAAGTATCTATATCCACAGTAAAACGAGTCCTATATCGACATAACCTGAAAGGCTGATCAGCAAGGAAGGAGCCACTGCTCCAAAACTGCCATAAAAAAGCCAGACTACAGTTTGTAAGTGCACATGGGGACAAAGATCTTACTTTTTGGAGAAATGTCCTTTGGTCTAATGAAATAAAAATTGAACTGTTTGGCCATAATGACCATTGTTTTGTATGTTTGGAGGAAAAAGGGTGAGGCTTGCAAGCCGAAGAACACAATCCCAACTGTGAAGCATGGGGGTGGCAGGTCTTACTAGAACAAAAGAAATTATGATCCAACATGAATTTTCTTGATAAAAAAAATATGATCGTGCCTGTAACGTGCATGAAAAATGGCTAGAAATAGCATTTTAGCTTAGCGTAAAGCTGACAATTTACACAAGGTTTATTTCTATTTCTTCTGCTCCAAACTTACTTCAAACTTACTTCTCTGTCTGCTTGTATGAATGTAACACATCATAAGAAAGTGTTTCACCGCTGTTCAAATGCACTTTGGATCACATCATTTATATGTATACATTTTTCCATCTAAAAGGACTAAATATTAAATGAAAAAATTGACAATAAAATACAAAGTAATCTCTTCAGTAATCAAAATACTTTTTGAATGTAACTGTATTCTAAATACCAATGATTTAAATTGTAACTGTAGTGGAATACAGTTACTTATATTTTGTATTTTAAATACGTAATCCCGTTATGTATTCCATTACTCCCCAACCCTGGTCATCGCACCCTTGGCCCCGCCCCCAGGTGTTCAATTTGTATCGTAAACAGAGAGGGAGAGAGACAGGCTATTCCTGAATAAAAAAGGGGACCCATCTGCACTATTTTGACATTTTTTTGTGCATTTAACATGCATCGCACAGATGTCTTTGACTGTTGTCATGTTTATCGCTTTTAAAAGATGTCAGATACAATTCAGAAAAGGAGACTCTGTACGGCTTCATTCAGCTGCTCTGCATCTTGCTGTTCTTGCACCCATCTGCGCTATTTTTAATTGTTGGTGTATGTAAATAAGCACTAGCTGGATGTCTTTGACCATTTGGATGCGTGTCTGGTGATCTGCGCCTCAGTAAACCTATGTGTGTGCGTCATATTTCCCTGTGCTATGTATGGACTGTGTTTGTGCGGCTAATGTCAGCATGGACTGCTTGTGAACCAGCCATAATACGATTCAAACTTTGCAATTGAACTGTTATTGAAGAAAGGGGCAGTTAAAAACACTTGAACTTGACAGCAAAACCGTGAGTAAACAGTTTCATTCATGAATATTTAATATGTCATGACTGTTTGATAGTTATGGAGCTGATGTGTTTGAGTGAACAGTTTAACATATTCGGATGCAGTGTGTTGGAAGCGCATTATGTGTAAACCCTGAAACCCTTAGATTTATAATGTTGTGGAGAGCTTGTTTATTCTCTTCCGATTGAGTTTCAAATATGGCGGAATTTGAGGGGCTGCACGATGTTAACCAATCAGAAAAGTGGGCGTTTACATTGAAGTTTAAAGGAGACGCTGAGGCCAAAATCGAGCGTTTCAGTCAGAGGGACAGAGACAGGGTAGAAAATGATAATTTATTACTAAACTATAACAGTTTTGGTGTAAACAACTTACATTATCAGTGGACCTCAGGGAAGATAATACAATTATAAAGAATAGCACTTCATGACCAATTTAATGTTTGGCATAAATAACATTATGCCACAAATGCTGTTGATTGCACTTAACTTGCATTAAACCTGTAATATTCCTTTATGTAATAAAATACATTGTCCTATTCTCAACAAATATTTTATAGGCTATATTGGGTCACCATTCCTGAACATTTTCTGTTTTACAGTGTATTGAACTGCAGCTTTACTTCAACATTATTTTTAGCCATCCTGTCAAACATCAGAACCCTTGTAGGGGACGGAAACCGAAGGACAAAAAGGTGATTTCAGCAACACCCCAATATTGGATGACAAGTGATCTACAGAGACAACCTGGTCCAGTCTACTGTTTGCTAGTATGTGGAGGTTAGACACTGACAGAATGACAGGGTAAGTGTTTTGGGCCTCTGGTACACTGTCATAATGAGAAATGATGAGGGAAGTTTTTTAAATGAGTCATTTTGAATTATGAGAAATGTTTTGGCCTTTGGATGTCAACTGCTGCTTTTTCTTAAGGGGGCTCTATTTTAGAACATACGGAAGGTAAAGGCACGCATCCTAACACACACGATGACAGAATAATGCATTAAGTAATGGGTGCTGCTAGGCACCATTGGAAGCAGTTAACCCCCTTGACAGTGACTCAAGGTACTCATTGCTTATATAAAACAGTGAAAATTGCAATAAATGTTTGATAATTTACAATGATAAACCACACTAAACAATTCTCCCAACAAGCCATATAGTTAATTATTTTAACGGTTGACTGTTTGTGGTTGCAAACCAACGCCATGAACAAAGATTATGCTAAGGATGGTATTGCATTGGCATAGAATTCAATCGACATGCGCAAACAGGTTTGTGTTTGTCATCTACAGTTTTTTTTTAACATCTGCTTTGAATGTGGATCATCCTGTCTTATTTTAGAACTGGAACTATATTTTATTAGCTTTCTATAAAACCAATAGTTCCAATCCTGGGTGCTGTTAATACAGCATTCCAGTTATGCTAGATGTCAAAATACAGTAACAGTTAAGATGGATTTAACCCTTCTGTTTTGTAGTGGAAAAAAAATAAATAAATAAATAAAACTTTGTTCGGGTCAAACACACCTAGTAGAATGCCTTCAGTTGAAAGGGTTCCCACACATATCTAGGGATCAGGTTGTCATAGAGACTTGGGGATGGTCTTCTCTGACTTGGCCAGTAAGCAACCATTGTGCAACCATTTAGTTATGCCCTAGCAACCACCTAGTAATCACCCAAAATACCCTTACACTGCATAAACATAAGTATCATAAAAACATTTTTTTTTTAAATATTTATTTTTGTGGAGAATCCAAAGGCATTTTGACCAAACAGAAGATTAAGATTAGTTTTCACAGTTTTTAACTCTTAAATGGGTCAAAAATGTGCGAACTGAGCTGAGAGTACTATACACTTATTGGTAGCTGAAAGTATAATAAAATTAGCAGAAATATTTAAGTGGCAAGGAATATGTAGAGTTTTGTGTTTGAATTACTGTGGAGAGCTGCAGCCACAGATTGCATGTGTGGGCCTGCTTCTTGCTTCATTATAGATTTTTATACATACATATTTGAAAGTAAACAGCTAAAGTTCTCCCACCTGCTAAACTAATTCTGCTTAATTCCCCACCACTTTCCCCCAAGCAAGCTTTCTACATCATGTCACTCTCCATCTTTCTGTCTTTCCACTTGGTTTGCTCTCATACGCAACCCTATTTGCAGGTGGACTGTTGTGATCTGTCTAAATATTACCTCTCCTGCGTCCCCTGTGCTCTGCGGGCCCTGGAGCTCTCATCCGTCAGCGGTGATAGCGAGGAACTGGAGGCAGGAGTAGCTCTTCTATTCACATATTTATCAGCGGGAGGCCTCTTCATGGATACATCTACAGCTGAAATATTGATTATTGCTGCCCATGGAGAGTGCTCAAGAACTGCCACCAAAAAGGCTGTGACAGGAACCAGGTCATTGTGCAAAGAAAGGGATTTTGTGTGATTAGGTATTGCCAGAGGCACTTATGGCTTTTTCTGTCTCGTGTGCTGAAATGGGGAAGAAAAGAAGAGTGCTGGGGACGAGGGAGAGAAATAGGGAGTGCAGCTGGGTAATTTCTGTTGCAGCACATTTTTAAGTCCCCATCATATACTGTATGTCTCAATATATTGGATAAAATATTAACCTTACAATTTTGAAAGATGGAAATCTTATTAATTAGCTGTGTTTTATTACAATACAATGAATATAGGGGCGAGTTTAAAGCAATTTCACTACTTAGGTTTGTCCAGATGTTCATTTTCCCATTTCCCTTGTGCTATGTTGCCGCCCCTCACCCCACTTATTTATATTGCTAATATATTATTTATATTATATTTATTAAAAATATTTGTATTTTTATTTTCCTAATAAAAATGTTTGGGGAATATTGTTTTAATTGGCAATTGTTTATGGTTTTAATTTTTATTTCCTATGTCCTTAATTTCACTTTCTATCTCTGTTTAAGTAACAAAAGCAATTCCCTTAATGACATCATTCTCCCAGATATGACAGTATTATGATATCAACATTTCAAAGGATAGATAAAATATCAAAATTATCTTCAAGTTGACACATTCCTTCAAGGTAACTCTCAAACCCTCAATGAGCAATGACTAGCTTCTACTCTTTATTTCCTAACTGTTATGTTTTATCCTCTCAATTTCTTTATTTCCATCCTAACAGTTTCCATATTGTTAGGTTCCATCCTGTAAATTTCTTTGTTTTCATTCTGTTAGGTTATATCTTGTTAATTTATTTTTTTCCTTTTTGTTTGGTTCCAAACTGTTATTGTCTTTATTTCCATGTTGTTGGTTTTCTTACTGTTCATTTCTTTATTAGCTTCCTGATATGCTCCATACTATTCATTTCTTTATTTCCATCCTGTTAGAGATCTATCCTGTTAATTGCTTTATTTCCATCCTGTTAATTTCGTTCTTTCAATTTTGTTTGGTTCCCTCCTGTTAGATTCCATACATTTAAATGTCTTCATTTCCTTCCTGTTTGATTTAATACTGTTAATGTCTTTATTTCCATTTGTTTTAGCATCCATACTATTAATTTCTTTATTTCCATCCTGTTAGGTTCCATCCTCTTAGATTACATTTTGTTAATTTCTTTATTTCCATCCTGTTATGTTTCTTTCTTTATCTATCCATTTAGGTCACATTCTATTAATTTCTGTATTTCCAAACAATTAATTTCCTATTTCTTGCCTGTTAGGTTTCATCCTGTTATGTTTGATCCTGTAATTGTTTTATTTCCATCCTGTTAGGTTCTATCCTGTTAATTTGTTTATTTCCATTGTGCTAATTTATTTATTTCCATACTGTTAGGTTCCATCCTGTTAATTTGTTTATTTCCATCCTGTTAACTTCTTTATTTCCATTTTGTTTGGTTACATACTGTTATGCACCCTGTTAATTTCTTTATTCCTGCCCTGTTAAGTTCCATCCCATTCATTTCTTTGTTCCCCTCCATTTAGGTTCCATCTTATTTTCTTTATTTCCCTCCTGTTAAGTTCCATCCTGTTATGCATTCTGTTAATCTTCATGTCATTTTGTACATAATAATAAGTTACAAATTTGAAGTCCCTGAGCTTGACCAGAGCATATTTCTGGTAGGGCTGGGAATTGCCACAGACCTCCCAATTCAATATTGCAATGATATTTACTTTCCGATTCGATCTATATTTCTATTTCTAAAGTATTGCAATTCTGTAAGTACTGCGATTTGATGTTTTGACCTACTTGCTGTGTTAAGGCCAAAGTATACTTTGGGTGTGCACGATGTGGATCGCTCCACGCACAGTACGTGTGACGCAAATTGCTTCATCAGCACAGCCATGCTGCTTGACCGCGCGCTGCCTAGATTTTCTTGACTCGCGCAGTCAGAACAGTTGTGTCTGAAGTGACAATTGTTTCACTCAGCAATACAAAATTTGCAAGGTAAAAGGTAGGGGTGTGCGAAATTACCAATTTAAAACTACCAGTTGGTTAGTCAGAGCTTTTTAGTTGAATGGTCAGTGTTAAGGAACCCATGTTCAGTATAATTAGGCTGCATTGTATGTCCATGTTACCAATCAGACCTGTTTCATTCTGATATATGGACGCTAAGCACAGCCATTTATTCAACAATTAAATTGTCTAAATAACTAATACCTCTTATCCCACAAAACTATTAAAGTAAGAAAAGTAAGAAACACAAAAAGCTCCAATACAGAGTGGCACAAAGCCGCTTATGCGCATCCCGGACACATAATGCTTCAGTGTAACTGGAGCTCTTGAAGTAACATGGTGATCGGCTCCGCATTTAAAAGTGCACAGCTGTTAGATTATAAATATGGGGGTGCAACATGTAGTTCACTGCATCCAACAGTTTGATGAGCATTTTTACCGCTAAACTATTTACTAAAGCAGTGTCAGACAGAATCTGCAGAATGATTTCTTAATAATACGATCCACAACACCTCACAAATAAACCTATGGATTATGAATAGTAACAGGAACATTACCCAAAGCAGATGATTTGATGTCTGACAGTGAACAAGCAGCACTTTGATGGCAGTAGCAGCAGTATTAAAGGACTAATTGTAAAGAATTAAAGAGATGAAACATCCCAGAGAGAAAACCGTTAGTGTGGAGCTCTGCAGAAATATAGCTTCCAATATTTTTCTATCAATCATTGTATTAGCGTTAAGCTAAAGGTGTATTTATTTATTTTTAATTAAAAATCGATTTTTCATCAGGGAGACTTTGTAACAGAATATATTTTTTTTTTCACCCCTAATTTGTGGAAGTCTATAGTATACCCTTTTATTGAAACACGTTCTTAAATTACAACACAAGCACATTCACTTTTTAAGTTACAGAGCTTGTACTGTAACTTTTATAAAGGTTCTTCATAACAGGAATGACCCATCAATACTTCCAGATCCTTTATTGTGTGCCTTCCAAAGAGTGCTATTATTCAGGGAAGCTGATTCAGGGAATCAATAATGGATGGAGTATGTGCTCTCTTTCTCTGAGGAAGAGTAAAAGCTAAAACTGAAAGGTCATTGATGTTTCTGCGCTTCACTCTCTCTATCCTCATTTCCTCCCTGTTCCCATCCAGTGGCTAATCAGTGACTGACAGTTCCGCCCACGTTCTCTCTCTCTCTCTCTCTTTCTCTCTCTCCAGCCATGTCTCTTGCTCTGTTTTACTCTTATCTGCAGATGGGGGGATAATGGTCTGATTGTTGCCTTTGAGTAGTCACTGAGCATGTCTGAAAGGATGAGAAACATTAAGAAACAGTGCTATTAACAGAATAATGTCCTCTGTTCTTTACAGAGTCTGAACATAAGGTCTTCAAGTCAAAGTCATTGTGTTCCACCTGAGTGTGTTCTTAGAACGGTTTCTTAGGTATAGCCTATTCATTGGGCCAGGGAGACAGGGAGCCCCACCCATAACAATTTTGTCCCGGCCCCTTGAATTTCGGCGACGGCCCTGCAAGCGATTGCTGCAGTATTTACAGTAGTACAGTATGTACTGTATATTGTGCACGTTATGCAAATTGTCTAGTAGTCACTGAGGTTCACATTCTGCCTAACATCTCCTTTTGTGTTCCACAGAAGAAAGGAAAGTCATACATGTTTGTAACAACATGAGGGTGAGTAAATAATGATAGAATTTTCATTTTTGGGTGAACTATATCTTTTAATGTGCAGCAGTCACCTTTGAGACTCATACAGTCCCTATGTTGATGACAAGTGTTACGGTATGAATCAAAATAAAAAAAGATGTTCCTTCTGTTCCCTTTAATGCTGCAGATTTCAAATCCAGAAGAGTCTCTGAGGCCGTGCCATTTGGAAGATGTCAGGCAATGCACACAGCTCAACAAACAAACATCATACACACATTCAGCTTGAATAAATATCATGAATGCAACCTCATATTCATGAACTCAATGTCAGGTCATCTGACAAGACAGGGTAGCTGGGTGTTTACGTATGTTATGCAAATATTATAGAAACCCACAATCTTCTTACCAGTTTTCATATGGATCCAGGGTTATTATGTAAGCGTTATATAGGTTCTCTGCAATAAGTTTTTTCTTTGTTCTCACAGATGGGTTGAGATATTTCACACATATATCCTCCTACACAATTCTCAGAGTTTGTCATCAGCATATGTTGAACACACCTTCAGAGATGTGATAGTTTGCACATAATAGTCCAACAATTTTTAAGCAACAACAAAAGTATGACAATGTATGCCAAACTTTGAAGCAGACCTTTGATGGTTTTGTTTCTGTTATAGTGCACAAATTCAAATATGGCCCTTCAAGAAAACATTTAAAAATTAATAGTCATTATTTTTGCAGTTCAGTATTGTGATGCTAGTGGTGCAGAAATGGCCTTTCACATCTAAGTTTCGATTCACAGTTCCTCACACAAAGCTATCGTATGGCTTTAAAAGACTTGGATTACAGTGCACAAGTCCAATGTACTGCTTTTATGGTGCTGATTTGTAAAGTTTGGTGCATTACAGCCCCAGTCCCCATTCACTTTCTAAAATCACTTTTTAAAAATAACATATTTTGTGTGAAGACAGAAAATCATACAGGTTTGGAACAAATGAGGGTCAGTAAATGATGACAGAATTTACATTTTTTGGTGAACTATCCTTTAACTTTTAACACATTCCTGCTTGAATAGTTAGTGAATATTTTTCAATCTCTTTGATCACTCTTTGATTGACTGTTTATGGCCGGTTCTGAACATGCTTTATGAATGTAATGTAAGGTTATAACACAGCTGTTTTGGCTCTCAAGTTACGATGAAGATGGTTTTGCTGCTTTAAACATAATTCAAAATTAGAGAGTTTCCTTCCAACCCCCCACATGGCCCAAATCTCTCCATAAAACATGAGAAAGGCAGCAGAGGAACTTGAATGCATATTTATTCAGACTACTGAATACAAAATAATGTGCCTTTTTGTTTAAATTTGTATTTTAACAACTTTGTGTATGTATGTGCATTTTGGAGTCTCATTTTTAAAGCACTTACCATATTTTCTGTTTTCTGCATTCTTTTAAGCCCATCCAGGCTTGCTTGAGTTTCAAAGCGAGTGTGAGTCAAAAAAACATTTTCTTCAAAAAGGCTTAAAGTGCTGATAAATGGTTTGAAGTGAGTGGCTGAAACTCGAGAGAAAAGGCAGAACGGAGTGAGTGCGGTATCAGGTGTGTAAATGTGTGTGGCTGGCCCTGTCGGTTGTGTTTAGATAAATGACGTGACAGGTTCGAGTGAGCTGGAGTGTTTGAGAGGTGGATGAGTCTACCACACTGATTGATTTTCTTTCTTCGAGCACCGCAGGCATCAGGCGCGAATGCAAACAAGTGTCCATCTCGCTCTTCACCAACTGCGCTCTGAAGATGCCATTTTTGCACCACAAGCGTTCTTCAAACAGTCTTTGGAGACCTTTTGGAAAGTTTGTGATGGTGATAGCTCTCTGTAAGTCTGAACTTGTCTGAACAAGTCAAAACTTGAAAAGGTTTTTAGAAGAAATCTATTTTTTAACTAAGGATTGTTTTCTTATTCTTATTCTGTTTTATATTAAGAATGTTAGGTTAATTCAGTAATACTTGCATGTACACTGGTGGCCAAACGTTTGGAATAATGTACAGATTTTGCTCTTTTTTCAGAACTTCTTAAACTACTTCAAAGAGTTCTCATCAAAAAATCCTCCACGTGCAGCAATGACAGTTTTGCAGATCCTTGGAATTCTAGCTGTCAGTTTGTCCAGATACTCAGGTGACATTTCATCCCACACTTCCTGTAGCACTTGCCATAGATGGGCTGTCTTGTCGAGCACTTATCATGCACCTTACAGTCTAGCTGATCCCACAAAAGCGCAATGGGTTTAGATCCATAACACTCTTTTCCAATTATCTGTTGTCCAATGTCTGTGTTTCTTTCCCACTCTAACCTTTTCTTTTTGATTTTCTATTTCAAAAGTGGCTTTTTCTTTACTTTTCTTCCCATAAGGCCTGAACCCCTGAGTCTTCTCTTTACTGTTGTACATGAAACTGGTGTTGAGCGGGTAGAATTCAATGAAGCTGTCAGCTGAGGACATGTGAGGCATCTATTTCTCAAACTAGATACTCTGATGTATTTATCCTCTTGTTTATTTGTACATCTGGCCTTCCACATCTCTTTCTGTCCTTGTTAGAGCCAGTTGTCCTTTGTCTTTGAAGACTGTAGTGTACACCTTTGTATGAATTCTCCAGTTTTTTGGCCATTTCAAGCATTGTATAGCCTTCATTCCTCAAAACAATGATTGACTGATGAGTTTCTAGAGAAAGCTGTTTCTTTTTTACCATTTTTTTTTTTTTTTTTACCTAATATTGACCTTAAGACATGCCAGTCTATTGCATACTGTGGCAACTCAAAAACAAACACAATATTAAGCTTCATTTAAGAACCAAATAGCTTTCAACTGTGTTTGATATAATGGCAAGTGATTTTCTTGTACCAAATGATCAATTTAGCATGATTACTCAAGGATAAGGTGTTGGAGTGATGGCTGCTGGAAATGGGGTCTGTCTAGATTTGATCAAAAATTACTTTTTTCAAATAGTGATGGTGCTGTTTTTTACATCAGTAATGTTCTGACTATACTTTGTGATCAGTTGAATGCCACTTTGGTGAATTAACGTACCAATTTTCTTTCGAAACAGCAAAATCTGTACATTATTCCAAACTTTTGGCTGCCAGTGAAAATGCATAATGCCCTGCAAAGGCAAAATGCAATAACTTTACAAACTGAGTTATGACTAAAATTGGGTCTGTTAGACTATGATCTATCATGTGAGAGAGACATGTTTGGCTCAGTTATGCTCAGATTTTGAGGAAAGTGAGACTATTGTATGATCCACATTACGCTGGACAATTCAAAAACTTGTTACTTCATCTTGGTTTTGTAGGCCATCACAGGAAGCACATATCTTTGGATAGGAAGTAACTTTCAAAATTGCGCACTTGCCACCTCTTGATCACATACTGTATATGAAACTACAGCAAGTTGCGCTGGAAAAGAGTGTCCACTTTGCTTCAAAAATAGTCAGAATGTAGTTATATATACAGTACTGTGCAAAAGTTTTAGGCACTCAAGATGTTTCACAACCCCCCCCCACCCCCACATCCTATCTGCCAACAACCAAGAAAAACTGTGTCCAGATGTACCTAGGAAAACTGGAGCTGTTTTAAAGGCAAAGGTGGTCACACCGAATATTGATTTAGCTTTTTATGTTTACTAGAATTTGTATGACATTAAGTGATAAATGAAAACTATATATGGCATTAATTTTGAAGACATCCTCACTATGCAACATTTTTCACAAGTGCCTAAAACTTTTGCACAGTATTGTGTATATATAACTATAATTATATGTACATATATATTATTTTCCAACCCCTCCCTGAGCCTTGGAATTATTTTTATTTATTTTTGTTGCTATGCCTTTAAAGCAATATTCCGGGATCAATACAGGTTGACAGCATTTGTGGCACAATGTTGATTACCACAAGAAAATAATAATAAAAAATAAATGTATTTTGACTCATCCCTCCTTTTCTTTAAAAAAAATAAAGAGAGAGAGAGAAATCAGGGTTATAATGAGGAACTTAAATAGAATAGGGCAATATGTAAACACTGAAATACTCACCAATATCAAAAGTATACCCACAAGATGTGTAAAAAAAAAAAAAAAAAAAAATGAGTTTTAACATGATTTTAGAGTGATAAAATTGCTTACTAACCTTTTCTGTGTAAAGTTATATCAAATTTTTCAACTTTGTTGCCATGACGATTTAATGCTTTAAACCCTGTAATTCTGGTAAACAAAGATTTAAGCAATTTTACAGCTCAAATAATACACAAGTTTTAACAGAAGAATTAATGTAAGTGCTTTTATAAAAAATTATAAAAGAATCAACTTTATACCTTTTAAACCCACCATAAATTGGTCCCATTTGCTTCTATTGTAACTTCGATTTTTGTAACTTCTTTTCTTAATAAGAAAAGGAGGAATGAGTCAAAATTATTTCTTGTGGTTATCAAATTATGCCACAAATGCTGTTGATTGAGCTCAACTTGTGCTAAACCCAGAATATTCCTTTAATGTAAATATCCCCTTCACATATGTAAAGTGTAGCAGTGCGCATGCACGGCTGCTGGTTTGCTGTTGAGTCTTAGTTTTTAACTGTCCCATCATTCAGTTACATCCCTTTAGCAAATCCTGGATTCAATTGTGACCAATTCATACTGAAATTGGATTGACTGAAATGATCAGGGACCGTGTTAAGAATTAAATTCAGCTGCTCGTTTTTAATATTGGGATTCGGGCAGATATGCAGAGCTGTAGGTGCTGCACACTGTCAGGAGCAACTTTTTGCGAACTTCCCCACATTTAACTCTTAATGTTAGTCTTTCTAGTGTTTATGAATAATATTACCTGTCTCATTCTGTCTTATCTCAACACACTCACAGCGAAATCATAAGGATTTGAACGACTTTTCTAAATTTGGCTTATTTGTGTGATATCGTACGACTGCACTCGTATGAATTCGTACGACCTTCACTACAGCCAGTGACGTTGCTGGACATCGTTTTCATCTAATACGTGACAATTACTTGTTTCTGTCACACATAACAACTTCCTGTCATGTTTACACACTCTACTGATCGGTTGTTTAGAAAAGGGGTTTGGGTAAGGGCATAATATTAATAAGCATGTCCTTGACACCTCGCGTGTGCGGAACTCACGCTTACGCATTACACATCTGGGCATTTGCATGTGATGAAATCGTACGAATTCATACGGACGAAATCATACAAAATAGCCAACTCGTAAAATATGTACGAATTTTTGTGCAATCGGGTTGCTTATCTGATTAAAGAGGTTCAATAAATGGTCTATTTTGACCGGTAAGAGAGTTTTGAGCTCTAAAAGTTACAGTATGTTTTCATAGTACAACAAGCTCTTATATCTCATAAGATCAAGACAAAATTAGATTTCTCATAATATGACCCATGAAAATGTATATCTTATAGAACTGAAGCAAATGTAAGAGTGATCACATATCGTTCCAAGGACCATACCAACCCTGCTTCAAATGCTTCCCGCTCCTCGCTGCTATTTGTGTGATGATAACCTCAGTACGGTGGCCGCAAGCATCTTTTTTGGCCCCTGGACCACACGGCTCTCGCTGGAGGTGGTACCCGCATACATGCCTCTTCCTGACAGGCCTCTCACCAAGATGAATTCATCATCAGCATGGGTTGAAATACTCTGGCAAAAACAAGTAATTTGATTGCCCCGACCGCAAATTAAGTTAGTGTGATTCAATTTTCGATTTGGGCCTCTCCAGCAGCCATACATCACAGCAGACATATTTCATTACCCAGCTAAAGCAGGTGGGAGGCGGGGCCAGGGGTGCAGGTCTGTGTAGGAAGACATCATAGCATTGTTATGGCATGCATTCAGTCGCATACTCTCCCTGCCTCCCAGCTACAACAGGGCTATTTATAACACACAACACAGGGCTGTCACTATACACACTCACGAGCGCATCAGATGAATCCAGATAATTGTGATTGTCTCTGTGCATTTGGTGAAAGATGATGTAAACAGTATTATCGCCACTGTTTCGGAAGTGAATGTCTGCGTTTTTGTGCGTCTGTGTGTGTTTATCAGTAAGACAAACAGGGCACTGTTGTCGCATGCCTTCATCACATTGCGAACAAGCAGGTGACACAAAACAACACTTCGCACAGTTCATGCCTCTGAGAATTGTTGTCAGTTTTCTTGGTGGCAGGCCATCACAATGCTTGCACTGACATACTGTAAATAACATTCAGAGTAGGCTACTGTTTATAGTTTGATGACTCCACTGAAAAAACATCAACTTAAACCAGCCTAAACTAGTCTTAGCTGGTCTCCAGCCTTGTCAGGTTTGTCTGTTTGTTGGTTTTAGAAGGATTTGGTTTATAGCATGTTTGCTCCACTAAAAAAAAAAAAAAAAAAAAAAAAACATAAAAACATCACCAAAGCTGGTGACAAAATTAAACAAAATGTAAGTCCTTTTTATTACTCTAAATCGCCACTTTCACTTTCACATCTGAAAGTCACATGTGGTGCCTGTTTAATTTCACTTTAACATCTGAAAGTGAAAATTAAAGTGGAGATTTAGGGTAAAAAAAAAAAAAAAAAAGGACTTAAATATTGTTCTGTTTATCACCCACACCTATTATATCGCTTCTGAAGATATGGATTAAAACACTGGAGCCATATGGATGGACTTTTATGTTTCCTTTATGTGATTTTTGGAGCTACAAATGTCTGATCACCATTCGCTTGCATTGTGTGGACCAGCAGAGCTGATGTATTCTTCTAAAAATCTTTTTTTGTGTCCTGCTGAAGAAAGAAAGTCATAGACATCTGGGATGGCATGAGGGTGAGTAAATGACTAGAGAATTGTCATTTTTGGGTGAACTATCCCTTGAACCATCCTGAGCTGCCCTTAACTGCTCTCCCAGTATGGTCAGGTTGGTCTGTTAGTTGGTTTTAGTGGGGGTTTTGTTCATAGTGCAATGTTCAGTGCAACTGAAAGGGGGGAATAAACAGCTTAAACTAATCTTATTTGGTCTCCCAACCTGGTCAGGCTGTTGGTTTTAGTGGTGTTTTGTTCATACTGTAGTTTGATTATTTCACTTAAAAAACAAAAAAAAACTCTTAAACCAACCTAGGCTGGTCTTAAGTTGTCTGCCAGTATTCCAAGCTGGTTCATTTGTTGGTTTTAGAGGGTTTCGTTCATTGTGCAATTCTCCATTGAAAAAATCCCATCTTAAACCAGCCTAAGCTGTTTTGATAGTCTTATCTGATCTCCCATCCTCTTAAATCTGGCCTGTTTATTGGTTTTTATAGGGGTTTTGGGCACTTTTCAGGTGGTCAGTTTGGGATACCAGCTCGCCAACCAGCTAAAACAGCCAAGCATCTTGGCCAGGCTTGCAAGACTAGCTTAAGACCAGCAAATATTTAATAAATATAACGCTTAGGCTGGTTTAAGCTTTTTTTTCTATTCAAAATTAAATGTTTATGTGCCTCCATTTGTCGTGATTGTGTATGCCTGTTTTCTTCACAAGAAGATGTGCCAATGCCAAGATCTCAGATTCACACTAAAGTGTTCACTTTCCCTTTTACTGAATATGCAAGCTGACTTCCGAATAGTCACATTCAGAATCAAAGCTTATTTGATGGTTTTGTAAATGGAATGCAATTACCATTTAAGCTGAACTTGCCAATATCTGTGGCAAGATTGGCATGTTGAAGTGGATGTAAACAGACAGCTTCATATTTAATTATCCTAATGATTTCCCACAGATGTATATATGAAAACATTGATTAAAATGTGTAAAGCAAATTTTATAGCTCCGGGGAGGAAAAAATGGTATTTGAATCACAGCTGAGCCAGTAAGTCAATTAAAAAGATGAAAACACATTTTCCAAATGCATATATATATATAAAAAGAGGAACCCAGTAAGGGGTGAGAGCTGTTTCTGTATCTAGTTTGTTTGAATTCTCATAGCATTCAGTGCTAACCGTTTTGAATACAGCGGGAATTTCCTGCGAATCTCGAGCAGTGTAATTGGAAAGGCATTTTATTGATTGCATTGGAGACTATGGCTAATGAATAGTTTTTGCTCTAGTTCCCCCTCCTGCTTTCCCTCTCAGTCAATGTCAGCAGTGCCGCAGAGCAACAGGCTGAGATTACTGTAACAATCTTGTTATTCTGTCCTCTAATTAGGACAGGTCACTCTATTTACCGGTATGATGTAATTCATGTTGCGAAAGGAACTCGGTCCATTTGCACTCAGTCATTATTCTCCTGCTAGGTTTAATAGGGGTGTCAAGAAGACAGGGTGTTTGTCTGAGTCCATGGGGCGTTGAGCTCTTTAAAGACAATTGGATTTGGTAATAGACAACGAAATGCTTGGCCGATTTGTGGCACCTGTTGTATGCGTCTGTGTCAATTATGTTGAACAACTGAACCCGTTAAACATCAATCCTTGCATTGTTCTGCTGATTTATTATTATAACTAGTGTGTGTAAGTCTCAGTTAAGTTTCTTTATATTAACTTTTTGTTTATAGGGTTTGTTTTTTTATACTGCAAAAAATATGTAATTTTTTTTATTTATCTTGTTTCCCCAGTAGAAATGTCCTTAAAATAATACAATTTTACTTAAGAAACAAAATTGTGTTAGACCAGTTTTCAGTGTTTATTTTTCTTAGACCAATTTTTTTTTTATCTAGTTTTCAAACATAAACCTCACAAATTTGTTTTATTTCAGTTTTGATTTATACCTAAAACAGAAAAAAACCCATTTCAGAATAAATTTTCTGAAAACAAGTCTTATCACAGTTTTGCTTCTCAAGTAATGTATTATGTATTAAATGTATTAAAAATGTGTTATTTTAAGGGTGTTTAGATATTTTTCCTGTGAAATAAGACAAAAATATTAAGAAAATAATTATTGCAGTGTAAAGGGAAAGTCACACTCAAGTAAATTATATTACGTGTTTCCTTACACGTTTCATGGCAGTTCTGAGGTGAAATGACCACTGAGTAGTTCTAAAAGCAAGTCACATTTTCTTCCAAACAGATGAGGTTTTTAAGATTAAAGCACTATTGAGTTTAAATTAACAAAATCTCCCTATCCTAAACCTTAAACCTAAAACTATCCGATAGTGTCATAAAAAACAAATGTGAGCTGAAAAACGCAATTGTTTTAAGGGACAGTTCACCCAAAAATGGAAATTCTCTCATCAGTTTCTCAAACTCATGCCATCCCAGATATGTATGACTTTTTCTTATGCAGAACACAAATTATGATTTTTAGAAGAATATTTAATCTCTGTAGGTCCATATAATGCAAGTGAATGGGTGCCAAAATTTTGATGTACTCAGAAATGATACTTAAGTGAAAGTATGGATACTGAGTGAAAATTTTACTCAATTAAAAGTCCAGTATCTAGCCAAAAACATACTTGAGTGAAAATAAAAAAGTATTCACATTAAACAAAAAAGTAAAAAGTAACTTTTTTTCCTAGCTAGAATGAAATCAAAAGAGGAGATTGTGTGAGAGAGAATGTTGTTAAATTCAATTGGTTTGAAAATCGCCTTTTACTGTCTCCAACGACTGTTCTCCCCCCAGTGGTATTCGCAACCTGGTCATAAAATCATGTTACAATAACTACATTTTGCAAAATGATTTTTATGTAGCCTGAATGTATGTAAACATGGCAATTTCCTGGTGGAATGAACACTAGTGGTGCTAAAACAACAATGACTTTTATCCCCTTTCACTCAAATCACAAGTAATACGGGAAATTATCAGTTCCTAAACACTTACTTTTCGCTCTGTTCTTCACATAATATAATCTAATGACATATAAACACTTTTATTATAGAGTGCATGACTCATTTTAATGTTTGAATTACATAACTAACTACATGTACAAGCTTGTTTAAGTGTGATCTAATTGTGTGGTAGTTCAACTGATAGTGTTGCATATGCGATGCAAAGGACCAGGGTATGAATCATTAAGAGCACACGTGTCTACACATGAGCCCAAAGTGTCATAGAAGCACCACAAAATGATATGGTTACTTCAGAAATTTTGTTTTTCATCTCACATTTGCTTTTTATGACTCTATCGGTTAGGTTTAGGTTTAAGGTTTAGGATAGGGAGGTAGGTTTTGTTGATTTAAATCTTGATAGAACATAAACCTTAAAAACCTCTTCTGTTCAGGAGAACATTTCACTCACTTTTAGCACCACACAGTGGACATTTCGCTTCAGAACTGCCCTGAGATTTGTAATGAACCAGATCATTTTTTTTTATTATTATTATTTTATTATTTTTTTCACAAATTGCGATGTCAGAGCACCCAGCCCCTTGAGACATAGATAAAGATGAAAAAATTTAAAATAAGCTTTGGAGAAAGTTAGTAATGTTGCTGGTTTTGTGAAATGTTTTCTGAGGTTCGCTACCAAACCTTGCTGTTTTAGGATGCAGTGAAAAGGCGGCTTCAGTCCAATAAGATGAAAGAAAATGACCTGCAAAAATGTAGTGAGTACTTTTCAAGTTTCAATAAAACTGTAAGGATTAAAAAATACTATTTTTTTTCCCTTTCGAAATGTAATTAAGTAAAAGTACAAGTATTCTGTTTAAATTGCACTCAAGTAAAGTACAAATCCCAAAAAATAATACTTAAGTATAATACTGTACTTAAGTATTTTTACTTAATTACTTTACACCCCTGAAGACATGCATGAAGAATGTGAATCACAAAAAAAAAAAAAAGAAAAAAGAAGAATGTAAAAATGAATGTTAAAGTGGAGATTGACTGAGCAGGCAGGAGAATTTATAGCAAAAAAGGACTTAAATATTGATCTGTTCTCACCCACACCTATCATATCACTTCTGAAGACGTTGATTTAACCATTGGAGTCATATGGATTACTTTTATGCTGACTTATATGATTTTTGGAGCTTCAAAATGTTGGCACCCATTCACATGCATTGTATGGACAAAAAGAGCTAAGATAATCTTCTAAAAATCTTTATTTGAGTTCAACAGATGAAAGAAAGTCATGTACATCTGGGGTGGCATGAGAGTATATGATGAGAGAATTTTAATTTTTGGGTGAACTATTCCTTTAAGCAGTTTACGTCATTATGTGGTACTTCTACAGTATGAAATTTTGTACTTGCTTGTCGACTCGTGCTCTTCAGGACTCATACCCCAGTCCTTTGCATTGCAAGTGCAACAACAGTCTATCAGTTGAGCTACCATGCAATTTGATCACACTCAGACAAGCTAGTAGTAAATGTAGTTAGTAATGTTATAAAACATTTAAATGCATCACCTTACAAGTCATGTGTGATAGTAAAAGTGTTTTGATGTCATGCTTTGTGTGAGGAACATGGTTTATGAACCGATAATATGCCGTTTTACTCATGATTTGTGTGAAAGGGAATAAAAGTAATTGTTGTTTTAGCGCCTCTAGTGTTCATTTCACCATGCCAGATTGCAAAAAAACTTCTAACTACTTTGTGCAGAGTCACGCGATACACCGCCTGAATTCCTCAATACCTTAAATTCAGAACCAGCTCAATGATCTGGGGTTTCGTCTGAGATCTTGATTGATGCATTCGAGTCCACATTCACAGCGGTGATCTCGCAGAACTCTTGGCACATTCTCCTGCAAGTGATGATTGCTTCGCCTCACTACTGAGGCAGAAGGCCTTGCTGGAATACCAAATTATATCTGTACGTTTCATAGATTGTATTCACGGCTGATTATGTCTTATCTGCTCGTTCTCTTTCTCTCTGCCTCATCTAACCTCTCCCTCTTCTCTCACTCATCTAGTTCCTCCGCACTCTTTAAAGTAGTTAGATTTGTTCTACTGTTCTTGTCTTGTCTCATTATTTAGTGAGTGTCGGAGTTGCCGTAACCTTGAGAGACGGGAGGGACACTTATTTAAGTTGGCCCTCGTCTTACTTCTTTCTCAGCCCACTTGGATCATTCAAACTGTCCATTTGAATGCTTTAGCCCTAGCATAAATAGAATGAAAGAGGTGGAACTTGCTAAGCAAATTTTGTTATTATGAGTTACGTGTGCATGAATCACAACTGTATTTGGGTCATTGAAAAATAAGGTTCTCCGAGGTGATTAAAAATTAGAAATCTTTTAAAACTCTAGTAGAGAAGTCCTTTTTGTGTCCATGTCTAACATTTATAGCATTGTCTACAAAGAAATTGATTGAAATGTCATGTGTTGTAACCATTAAGTAAAAAGTATTAAAATACTCTCCTTGCACCTTAAATCCATGAGAGTGAACACAACTTAATCATTAATTTCAAACATAAGTTTTGAAAGTAAAACATATTTTGTACAAATATCAAGAAGTTTTCTTGGGGTTGCTCCATATGAGTAAAAATGCACCTTTTTATAAAATAAATTATATATATATATATATAAAAACTTAACACAGTTTTTAAGGGTCTAAATGGGTCCTCTCTGTTAGGTTTGTTTGTTTTTTTTTTTTTTTGTTTGTCTGTCACACAACAACAAAATGGCAACCAGCATGGTTACACTACCTGATTTCGATTTGGACAAATTACAATGGCTTCATTTAAATACTGGTAGTTTTGCAATATACCAGGGCAGATAATGCCCAGTTCGACTAGACTGTGGGTGATTTGTGAATAAGATGCATGTTTTTGCACTGAAATACTGTGTGCTAAAGTGGCACACCTGTTCAGTGAATTTGCCACCTAAGTCCTGTTTCGTGGAGCTCATATGCAAAACAGAAGCATCATATCAGTATGCATGAGGTTGTCACATCTTTCTGAAAAATTCATCGGAGCAAATGGAGCTACAATGCAAATAGTTCTCCCACTGTGCAATGATTTCTGCTTCTTGCCAGGTGCCCTGTTCAAACAAATGTAAATGAAAAGAAAGCAAAGGTTCCATTATGCCGTGGAAAACAGTGATGCGTGCTGGGGTCAGATGGCGGGGCTTGACGTCTAGCGCACATGCACATCAGGGAGGATTGTGGGACATTCTCTACGGTGAAATGTTATTGCACATTTATATTACATTCTTCTTTCTCACAAACATATGTAATGGAATCCTGATGGGAAAATTATTTAAATTTTAAACAAAAACTGTCACCTAGAGCATTAGAATGTGTTTTATCTACTTATTCTTTCTCTCCATAGCTCTGTCTTTTTCTCTTTTCTTTTCTCTTGGTTTAGCACAGAATTTTGGAAGTCATCCAATGATCAAAAAGGATGATTTGCTTCTAAGACTGTATTGATTTTATGTGGACTAAACAGACAGATTTTTTTATTTTTATTATTATTTTATTTTAAAGGGATAGTTGACCCAAAATGTGGAACACAAAAACACAAACGGTCCATATTTTCAATACAATTGCAATTGATAGAGACCCAAAAGTGTAAGGAAAGTAGTCCATGTGACTTTTGGGTCTTCTGAAGGCAACAAGTTTTAATGAGAAACAACCCGAAATGTCATTATTTTACAGTGAAAATCTTGATGTAAGTTGCACATTCACGAGTGCAGGAAAGAAGGTCGTTAACAGTGGCATGCATGTTCACGAGAGAACTTTCGTTATTTGACACTAAAAGCAATGCAAGTTCTAGCATTAACAAGCATGACATTGTAAACGATCTCAAATTCCGGGTTGTTTCTAATACCTATCATATGCCTTCAGAAGACTTGCAATATGATGCATGAAGTCGCATGGACTACTTTTGGGTCCTTTTTTAAGCTTAAAATGATGCACTATCCACTGCTATTACATCGAAAAGACGGAACAAGATATTCATTAAATTGTCTACTTTTGTGTTTCAGATTATTCATATGGAATCTTTAAGTCCTTACTATCAATCTTCACTTTCACTTTCACATCCTTCTTCTTTTGTTTTTGGTGTTTCACATTCTTAAATTCATATCGCAACCTACTAGGCAGGGAGGAGAATTCATGGTTTAAAAAAAAAAAAGAATAAATATTGATCAGTTCTTATCCACACCTGTCATATCGCTTCTGAAGACATGGATTTTAACCACTGTTGTATTGAGTCATATTGATTACTTTTATGCTGCCTTTGTGTGTAGTTTGGAGCTTCAAATTTTTGGTACTCATTCACTTGCATTGTGAGGACCAAAAGAGCTGAGATATTCTTCTAAAATCTTTGTTTGTGTTTAGCAGAATCTAGGATGACAGGAAGGTGACTAATTAATTCGAAAATTTTCTGTTTTGGGAGAACTATCCCTTTAAGTTCATTTGAACATTTTCATTTCTTGTGTGTACTCGGCAAAATTATGGTCAGACACACACTCTGACACATTGAGTGTCCGATTTGCAAGGTTTCCCAGTCCCATTGCCCCTCTTTTTCCCCAATAATTTCCTATTCTGTCTTTCACTTCCCATTTCCATGTAAGATTAGCTCAGTTGCAAAACAGCTCTGACAAGTGACATTACAGAGCATGAATTGAGCATGAATTGAATTCTCCCACACAAAGTTCCTTTGTGCTTTCTGCTCAACCTGCAATTTCCAACTGCTTTAAGTGGCCAACCGGTATGGTATCTAGTGAGCAAAACCTTGCTGTAAACAGAGATGTATAACTGGTTACAATCCCATAATCCATCAAATAGCTAATGTTGACATAATTAGTAGTAAATAACAGTACTTTGTTTGTTTAGGCTCGGTCAGAGTCATGTGATCAGACCTAGGTTTTCTCTTCATGTTACAGTACGTAGTTATCGTCAGAATCTGCACGTTGCTTGGCAACCCCACACTATTCATTTTGTGTGTTGGTATTCGCCCTGTCAGGGGAGGATAATAGTGAGATTTGATCATCCACTCCTTCTGCAGACTGCACTTTCATTTTTCCACAACTTATGCTTTCCGATAGTACTTTTTAAAGAGTGTAAAGCTTTGAAAATGGGAAAACAAAACTCCATTTCCTTGTATTCTACAGCCTGCTATTACAGACTTATCTGGTTTTAGCTGGGCTAAGTTGAGCTTCCAGCCAGGTCTGGCTTGTCTCCCAGCCTGAGCAGCTAACAAGTGCCAAAATCCCCTCTAAAACCAGAGACAGGCTAAGACTAGCATACCAGTTTAGGTTGCAGGGAGTATATAAAAAAGTTTAAACCAACCTAAGATGGTTTGCTGGTCAATCTGGTGTACGAGTGTTACCAAGCTGGTCTAGCTGGTCTCCCAACCTAGCCAAGCTGTATTAAGCTGATCTATCTGTTCTCCGAGCCTGACCAGTGGATAAGTGCCCCTAACCCTTCTAAAACCAGCAAACAGCAGTGGAGGCCTGATCACCAGATACTTGCACAAACCCATCTAAAAGCAGGAGACAAACCAGCCTGACCACGCTTAGAGACCAACTGAGACCAGCAACAAGGCTAGTTTTAAATCTATGTTTGTTTGTTTTTTGGCAAGGAAACACTGAACAGTGCCCAAAATCCACCTAAACCCAGCAAACAGACCAGGTTACAGGACTGGGAGGACTAGGACTAGGCTGGGAGATTAACTAAGACCAGAAAACCAACCAAAGGTTACCGAAATACTCTAGGAGACCAGCTAAGTCCAGCAAACCAGCTTTTTTTTTTTTTTTTTTAAAGTTGTGGAGGCCTGATCACCAGACATGTGCACAAACGCCTCTAAAAGCAGCAAACAGACCAATCTGACCAGGCTGGAAGATCAGCTAAGACCAGCAAACCAGGATGGTCTAACACGTCGGCAGTGTTTTTTTATTTGTTTTTTTTCCATCAGGGAAACACTGAGCAGCTGACATGTGTTAAAAACCTCTCTAAAACCAGCAAACAGACCATGTTGACCAGGCTAGCAGACAAACTAAGACCAGCAAACAAGCCAAAGGATACTTGAGCAGGCTAGGAGACCAGCCAAAACCTGCAAACCAGCCAGAGGTTACTTGAGCAGTCTAGGAGACCAGGAAAGACCAGCAAACCTTTTTTTTTTTTTTTTTTTTTTTTTGCAGTTGAGGCTTGATCACCTGACAAGTGCACAACCCCCTTTAAAAGCAGCAGACAGACCAGTCTGACAAGACTCGGAAACCAGCTAAAACCAAATGCTTTTTCTTTTTTTTCAGGGAAAGGCTTAATAGCTGAAGAGGGCCCAAAGCCCAAAACAAGCAAACAAGACAACTTGATTAGG
Organism: Myxocyprinus asiaticus; assembly: GCF_019703515.2. Taxonomy (NCBI): domain Eukaryota; kingdom Metazoa; phylum Chordata; class Actinopteri; order Cypriniformes; family Catostomidae; genus Myxocyprinus; species Myxocyprinus asiaticus. The sequence goes on along the minus strand of NC_059376.1, from coordinate 37,405,719 downwards.
CTGAGAGATTAGTTAAGCCAAGCAAATCAGCTTAGGCTGGTTTAAGTAGGGTTTTTTTTTTTTTTTTTTTTTTTTTTCAGCAGGGAAAACTTGACCAGAAACCCCTCTAAAACCAACAAAAAGACCAGCATGACCACACTGTGAAATCAGCAACCAGTTTAGGCTGGTTTAAGCCATTGCTTTCAACAGATAAAGCCTTTTACTAAGTGAAACATCGAATGGCAGTCACTAATCACTCAATGCTTGGGTCTGTTACAATCAAGAATGCCGCAATGCCATCACTCACACTTGTGTTGCACAACCCAATATGAATGGAAGAATTTTCCAGAATAAAGGAAGCACAAGCCCAGAGCAGAAATAAAAGAGAAGAGTGTCTCGAACGCAGGCACATTGTAAAGGCAAGAGTGTCTCAAACACTATTATCAAGACTAAATCTTTGCAGGTTACACTGCTCAAAAACAGAAGACACACTCTGCCTCCCCCTGATTAGGCTGTGGTCCTCAGGGATTCACAAATGAGCAGCATGCAAGTTAAATGAGTGAGCGAGGGAAAAAACTTGGAGAACCCACAGATTGGAAGGAGAGAGAGAGCACGACAGAGATGGTTAAATAGTTCTCCAAAGCTATAGCATGGCCACCAGGGAGATAACCTGCTTTATACCATGCTGGAATGTACAATATTTGATGGGGGTTTTGATGTGTGTGGTTTGGGCTTTGGGTTGTGCACACTTGGATTGTAAGTTTGGAGGACCATGTGTGCAGAAGGTTTAGTGTACGTGTGTGCACAGAGCAGGATAGTGCTGAATCTGATGGCATGTGTTAGGGGGTGTTTCCTCAAAGGAATCAAGAGAGGCAGTAGCTGCGTCCACTGGTGTACTGGCAGACTATGTACAGCATTTGATAGAGAATCTAATTCTCACCAGTTAATAAAGTACGTACTTTAGGTATGCAAGTGAGTAGTATGAATGCATTCCCAGACATACTTCATACGGGAACATAGGTCCTGTCCAGTGACCCTAATATACACTACCGTTCAAAAGTTTGGGGTCACTTGCCTGAAATGTTTCTCATGATCTTAAAAACATTTTGATCTGAAGGCATATGCTTAAATGTTTGAAATTAGTTTTGTAGACAAAAATATAATTGTGCCAACATATTAATTTATTTAATTACAAAACTAAAATTGTATTAAAAAAAAATAATAATACTTTTTTGAAATGGATGACTTGGACTGAATAATTAAGAAAAGCAGCCACTAAGTGCCCAGCAAATAGATGTGAATTCCTTCAATACCGTTTAAAAAAGCATCCCAGGGTGATACCTCAAGAAGTTGGTTGAGAAAATGCCAAGAGTACATTTCTGCTAAATCTAGGCAAAGTGTGGCCACTCTGAAGATGCTAAAATATAACATAGTTTTGATTTATTTTTGATTTTTTTTTAGTCACAACATAATTCCCATATTTCCATTTCTATTGTTCCATAGTAGTGATGACTTTACTATTATTCTAAAATGTGAAAAAATAAATAAACAAATAAATAAAGAATGAGTAAGTGACCCTAAACTTTTGAATGGTAGTGTATGATGTAGTAACTAGGAATGTGCACGGTAACCATATTTGGATAACCGTGAGGGTTCATGAACGGTTATTAGATTATTCGTCGATACTCGGGATTAAAGTTTATTGCAATAGATATGTATCAAACACTAATCAAAATAGCAGGGGAATAAAGTCTACAGTTAGCTATGAGCTAAACAGCACAATACATAGATCTTCAAATGGTAAAATCACTCACATTAAAGTCAAATGAAAATGATTAAATTATCTGCAGCATCTTAACCAATGGATAATACTTCATTTAAGTCACAAACCTGATTTGTGCTCGGCCTGGGCAGGTTCACATTTGCATGAGGGACAGAACACTTGTGTTGTCATGTGCATGCAGTAATACTGCTGCGGTTTATTAACCTCTTTGTGATGCTTTGATTTTTAATGGCTTAGCATTTAACTTGTGAAATTATTGTCTGCACACCAGAGCAAAAAGGGGGGAAAAAAACATTGGCTTACTGTTTATCAAGCACTGAAACTTTGCCTGGGGAAAAACAGGATTCATGGAGTCTGGAATCATATGTAACAGTCAAATGAAGTCCTCTTTGCAACCAGAACTTCCTTAGAATGTCTTTGTGACACCTGCGCTAACCCTGTAGTTTGTTGGGTCCTGTAGACCTCTACTGTGCACGTGTAGAATGACCGAATAGTCATTTCTGTATTTGAATACAGGCGCGTCAAACATTCAACTGAATAATAGTCTGTACACATCCCTAGTAGTAACAATGACTGCAGAAATACTTTACTCTGGTTCGGTTAAACAAGTACAATTTAGCCAAATTGTAATTTCTTGGTATAGTACTTACCATTAAAAAGAGCCACCCGACTCACGGTTCTCCAGTATTCGTGTGGGTTTTGAATAAGTCTCCTCTGCTCCTTTAAATTTATGGAATATTAAAGTGTCCACTGGATGCGCCCTTCAGAATCTTAGCAGAGGCAGTAGGTCATCCGATTGTTTCTTACATTAAGTTTTATGAATACTGAGGATTCAGACATACTAATCCATTGACATTCTGCTTTTGGCAAACTACGTAAGTACGTAGTGCATATTCAGATGCAGGGAGGGCCTCTTCAAAACAATTTAGATGAGAAAATAATTGATGGCACAAAAATAAAATGAGAAATATAAAATCAAATGTAAAATCTAATAGTGTGCAAAGTGCTAATTTCTCTTAAGAAAGGGTTTCTAACCTTTTTTGAAAGCCAAATCCCTATGACAGGGCTATTCAACTCTGGTCCTGGAGGGCCAATGTCCTGCAGAGTTTAGATCCAACCCTGATCAAACATGCCTGCCTATAATTTTCAAGTAAATCTAAAGACTTTTACTGTTTCTCAATGTACGTACTTATGCGCTCTTATATTCTTGTGGACTTGTCCGACGTCATCATCCACATTTGGAGAAAAAGAAAATAGATATGAGGTTGTTGAATCAACATATTGTTGACTACTTAGCCACAAACAGACCACTTGTATTAAAATCAGTTGGAGAAATTGAACCACCCATGGCAGATGTTGAAAAGTATGTCTCAAAAGTTTAGAGACGTACGGTTTTTCACCGTACAGGCTCTCAGTCAAAAGAGTATACTGGTACTCTGACAAGCTAGAATACTTGACTGTGCACAAGACTTAATGGTACGTGAAAAATTAAGTATATACTAGCAGGGACTGAGAACATTCCAAAGAACGAAAATTAAAACCAAAAATGATCATTTTTGCAGAATGTATCCAAAAATAGGAACAAAGTCTCTTTCAATAGTTTCGGAGTGAAAACATTAGATATAAATGTTGGTAATTGGGTTATAACCAGTTAATTTCATTCCAATATATATACGTATATATATATATATATATATATATATATATATATATATATATATATATATATATATATATATATATATATATATATATACATATATATATATATATATATATATATATATATATATATATATATATATATATATATATATATACGTATATATATACGTATATATATACGTATATATATATATATATATATATATATATATATATAAACAAAGCATATGCTTTGATTCTAAAGGAAACTGCTGCATCACACATTTCTTTGCCTTAATGTATGTTGTGGATGTAGCCTTCTGTGACATGCTGAAGACCTTTTAGACAACTATACATATGACTATGTATACGTGCATGGTTATCCAGATAAAAGGAGAAATGTCAAGTTAAAAATGACATTTCTCAGTTGTTTCCAAGTCTTCACTGAATTTTTGTTAGAAATGATGCATTAATACAAATTTGATGCTGCCGGGAAGCAGATCTGTAATCTAAACAAATGATTATAGTAGATGAATTAAATAATTATTAAATGTTTAAAATAAAAATAAATCAACTGGCAATAGGTGAAGTTTAGTCTAAACACGCCCAGTGTGTGCATGCATGCAGGAGAGAGAGGTTTTTGCTGTTGATTTTAGATTGACAAATGCATTTTTTATATATTTAAAACATATATAATAATTAATTTTAAGAATACATATAGTGAAAAGACGTTATTTTATATAGGCTAATGCATGCTTTGCTTGTTAGGATTTCTATGTTGATAATTCCCCACATGGAAATAAATGTAATTGCTTATTTTCACTTTTGGGTTTGGCAGGTCCCTTATTTTGAGCATGTTTTCCCAGACCTGGTCCCTTTGTTTCTTGAGAGATCTGGAAACACTGCAACTGGTATATCACCCACCCTAGCACAGAGTACTGTAATTTATTTATTTAAAAAAGAGCATTAATAACAGTTCTTTAAATTCATTCTAACCGGTAATAAATTGGAAGGGAGGCAGCGGAAACCCGGAACCGGAACAATGGAATACTGTAAAATGAAAAATGAAAAACATTTAGTTTTTAGACCCTGTACCCTAACCTTAAGTCATTTTACCTAATAGATTTTAAGAACATGTCTTCACTTGTTTTTATTTGAAAATAGTTAAAACAACTTATTTATCATTTTTGATAAGATCATGTTAATGTGTTTTTATAGTTTTAATTTTATACATTTATGTTTTAAAAATTATATATTTTACACTTACAGAAAAGCAATGGAACCAATAGTGGATTGGCCTTTGGGGTTGGCTGACAAATTGATGTCATGAATTAACATCTCCATTGGAACACATATTTACAAGTACATTTGACTGAAAAAAAAACAAGTCCATTGATGAAGACCACCACACACAACTGTGCTCATGTGCATGTGTGTGTGTCTGTGTAGGATTCATCAGTTACAGAGAGCTGCATGATAGCCATCTCTTATCAGGGTCATTCTAACAGAGCCAAAGCTTTACTTAAAACAGTATCTAAATGACGGCTGTTGGAAAGGAGCAATGTATCACACTACAGGAGCCTCCCAGGAGTGGTTGTTCGTGAGCGGCGAGCTTGCGACATCTCTAACATTCACCATAAGTGTGTCACAGTGTACAGGTCCCAGGCAAACAGCTTGTAGCAACTTTAACCTATGTTTTAAATATGAGACATGTTGCATTTGAATCCTAGACTGTGAAAGTTCTTCTGTGTGCAGATACAGTGTTTGAAAATTGCTTTGAGACCGGACTTTGTGCCTCTGGACTTTTATCATGCTTTTATCTACCCTCAGAACTGCCGTCAATAAAAAAAGAAGAAAAAAAAGAATCAATTTGCACTCAAATAGCATTCTGTTTTCCCAAGCCACTCGCAGAATGCACGATTTCCCAAAGGCGACGTTGGTAGGAGCGTGTTTTTAAATACAGTATTTCGGGCTCACAGGGAAAACCCAATGAAAAATGTGCAAACTGGGCTTCGGATTGGCTGAAAGCCTGGGAATGTTCCTGCTTCTGTCAGGGTGAAGCTGCATTAGTGAAAACAGCAGAGACAGCCGAGCAGATCTTCTCTCATTCGCCCCAACGCCTGACAGTCTGACAATTCTACACAAGCTTTTCATATGGGACAACCTTGTTTTGTGTGTGTGTGTGTGTGTGTGTGTGTGTGTGTTGTTGTCATCGTTGTTGTTGTTGTTGTTTTGCGATGGTACGGATGCACAGACAGGCCACAGTTTGAGAGGGAAGATACTTCAGTTCTAGTGGCACAGCTTGAATGATAATCCATGTAGGAAAGATGGACGTTTGTAAATTCATTTATATCATGCGCTGATACACATTGAGCCATTCAAATTCTCATTTAATGGAGTGTTTAACGTAAACAAAAACAAATATGAATGCATGGGATTATTGGACTGCGTTATGCAAGATGCTTTTTCTATCAGCCTGGTCTCATGAAATTTACGTGAACATGACAACATTTTTGCAATTCCAAATGTACATGCTATATAGCACATTTGGCTGCAGGTTTCCAGTGAAATGTCCAGCTGGGGGCACCAAAAGTGAGTAAAATGGTGTCATATTCAGAACCGGTTTTAAGGTGAATTTTAGAATTTTTTTTAATTTGTTTTTATTTTTTTAAACATACCTCATTAGCCTAAAACTTTTGCCTGAACCTAACCAATAGTGTTTTAAAATATGTATGAGACATTTAAAAAAGACATCCTCACCAAATCAATGCCTAAACCTAACCATTAGTGTTTTAAAATATGAATGAGACATTAAAAAAGACATCCTCACCTAATCAACACCTAAACCTAACCTAAGTGTTTTAAAATGCAGAAGTAAAATGAAAAAGCACATTTTCTGAAACAACCGCATCATTTCATGCCACTTCTATTACTCTCATGTCAGCTTGAGTTCATGGCAGACTTGAACCACAGTCCTCTGACTCTAAGTCGGACACCTTATCAGGTGAGCTACCGCACAATATATTCATGTTTGAATAAGTGTATATATGTACTGTAGGTGGGTCTGTAATACAAGCATTAAAATGTATTGTTTTTCAAAAGAAGCGTTTGAGTAAAAGTGTGTCGATATCATAAAATAGCAGGGTCTGAGTAATAGAGAGAAAAAATATTTATGAAGTCATAATCAGCCATTTACACTCCATACCCCATAATGACAAAGCAAAAACCAGATTTGTTTTAACTTCCAAATTTATTAGAAAGAAAAAAACTGAAATATCACATTGACATAAATATTCAGACCCTTAACTTAGTACTTAGTTGAAGCACCTTTGGCAGCGATAACAGCCTCAAGTCTTTTTGGGTATTATGCGACAAGCTTTGCACACATGGATTTGGGGATTTTCTGCCATTCTTCTCTGCAGATCCCCTCAAGCTCTATCAGGTTGGATGGGGACCATTGGTGGACAGCCATTTTCAGGCCTCTCCAGAGATGTTCCATTAGGTTCAAGTCATCCCTAAGCCACTCTTGCATTGTCTTGGCTGTGTGCTTAGGGTCATTGTCCTGTTGGAAGGTGAACCTTCGGCCCAGTCTGTGGTCCTGAGTGCTCTGGACCAGGTTTTCATTAAGGAAATCTCTGTATTTTGCTGCATTCAGATTTCCTTCAACCCTGACCAGTACCCCAGTCCCTGTCGCTGAAAAACACCCCCACAGCATGATGCTTCCAACACCATGCTTCACTGTTGGGATGGTATTGCGCAGGTGATGAGTGGTGAATGGTTTCCTCCAGACATGATGCTTGGAAATTAGGCCAAACAGTTTAATCTTCATTTCATCAGACCCGAGAGTCTTATTTCTCACAGTCTGAGAGACCTTTAGGTGCTTTTTTGCAAATTCCAAGCAGGCTTTCATGTGTCTTGCACTGAGCAGAGGCATCTGTCTGGCCACTCTGCCATAAAGCCCAGATGGGTGGAGTTTTGCAGTGATGGTTGTCCTTCTGCAAGTTTCTCCCATCTCCACACATGATCTCTGGAGCTCAACCAGAGCGACCATCGGGTTTTTGGCCATCTCTCTTACCAAGGCCCTTCTCCCTTGATCGAAAAAAAAGGGCAGGACTCAAGAATACAGGGAATGGGTTTATTAAAGAGATAAATAAACAAAACAAACAGAATAAAACAAAACAGGAATCCAAACTGGAAACTGACTGGAACATACTAGATAGAGCAAGACAAACAGGAACCGACTGGATAATACAAGATGAACTCGCACAAGACAGCACACGAGGAGACTAAATAGGGAGAGAAATCAACAGGTTAACAAACACGGCAGGTGAAACAAATGAACTAATAATTGGCAGACAAGGCAGCGGGGTATGATGCAAGACTGAGAGACGTGTCAAAACGGAAACAAAACAAAGCCACAGCAAATACCATGTGATGCACCCAACAGGCGACAAAACGAGACGGTACATCTGTGCAAGAGTTCAGCCTCAAATAAACAGGCACCTAAGACAGAAGCGGCTGAACCCCAGCACAACATGAAGACAGATCACGACCCGGACACGCAGCGCAAAGCACGCCCGAGGTTGCAATAGACAGACACACGCAATTGAGTGCATGCCGCCAAGATGACATAAGATCAATGCACTCACGTCAGAGTTCAGCCATGAAGACAGTAAAAACACAACCAACAGAAGTGGCTGAACGCTGACATCCATCAACACCCATGTTATATTTTTAAACTCAGTGAACCCATTTTTATTCAAGAGTACAGCATTTTCATTCATTTTTAATTAACTCTTAAGACTAGTGCTTTTGCGATGAATCAGAATCAGCTTTATTGCCAAGTATGCTTACACATACAAAGAATTTGTCTTGGTGACAGGAGCTTCCAGTGTACAACAATACAAAATCAATACAAAAACAGCAGCAAGGCATAGATAATAATAATAAAATAAAAATAAAACTAATTATACACATACGTACAAACACACACATACATACATACACACACATACATATGGGTAGTGCAAATCTAATAAAATCTGTTATCTACAGTGCAAATACAAATCTGTTATGTACAGTGCAAATGTTGTTGTTTTTTTTTTTTGTTTTTTGTTTTTTAGGGGAATGAAATGGCAGAAGCGGTTGGATAAATATAAAAAAGACTAAACTGTGTATTGCACATAGTTATTGCTCAATGGGGCAATTTAACTGTTCATGAGATGGATAGCCTGAGGGAAAAAACTGTTCCTGTGCCTGACAGTTCTGGTGCTCAGAGCTCTGAAGCGGCGGTCAGAAGGCAACAGTTCAAAAAGGTAGTGGGCAGGGTGAGTGGGGTCCAGAGTGATTTTTCCAGCCTTTTTTCTTACTCTGGAAGTGTATAGTTCTTGATGGGGGGGCAGGGGGCAACCAATAATCCTCTCAGCAGTCCGAATTGTCCTTTGTAGTTTTCTGATGTCTGATTTCGTAGCTGAACCAAACCAGACAGTTATTGAAGTGCAGAGGACAGACTCAATGACTGCTGAGTAATACTGTATCAGCAGCGCCTGTGGCAGGTTGAATTTCCTCAGCTGGCGAAGGAAGTACAACCTCTGCTGGGCCTTTTGGGTCCTTGGCGATGCATTCATTGGTGTAGAGGGAGAAGAGTAGTGGGGAGAGCACACATCCCTGGGGGGCACCAGTGCTGATTGCACAGGTGCTAGAAGTGAGTTTCCCCTGTCTCACAAGCTGCCTGTCTGTCAGAAAGCTGGTAATCCACTGACAGATAGACATGGGAACAGAGAGTTGGTGTAGTTTATTCTGGATTATAGCTGGGATGATGGTGTTGAAAGCTGAACTGAAGTCCACAAAAAGGATCCTTGCATATGTCCCTGGTCTGTCCAGATGTTGCAGGATATGATGCAATCCTATGTTGACTGCATCATCCACAGACCTGTTAGCTTGACAAGCAAATTGAAGGGGATCTAGAAAGGGTCCAGTGATGTTCTTCAGGTGGGCCAACACCAGTCTCTCAAATGATTTCATGACCACAGACGTCAGGGCGACAGGTCTGTAGTCATTAAGTCCTGTGATTTTTGGTTTCTTTGGGACAGGAATAATGACTGAGCTTTTGAAGCAGCATGGGACTAATCCAACACAACAATCAAACTCTTAACTAAGTTACTGAATATACTTGGCCATCGCTCGTGGACAGATTAAAATGGGTTTTAACTTTCAACTTTCTGTGAACCCAACTTAACAGACGGTGGATGCTGGCAAATGAAAGACGGAATAAAAAATAAGGGGAAGCTAAAAAGCTAAACTGCTGTAGAGAAACTCCAAGGCAATTCCTGCTCAAAGATACTCAATGCAACAATGGCTAATGATTAATAACTTTTAAAATAATACAGCAGCACAAACTGACAACCAAGCTCACTTACAGCCTAGTTAACTACCTTCATTTTATTACATCTTTACATATTTCCAAAAACGTAAGGATACTCGTCTTTGCAAGCGTACTGTTTAAATTATTATGGGGAGGGGAGATTGTGTCGTGATAAAAGGTAAACCATGTCAAATCAAGGTTTATTGTGTCAGAACTCCTATAGAAAATGAAAAGAAAATGCTGTTCAAATTAAACATGACAAACAGATGAAACTGATTTTAAATATGTGGTGAGCAGCTGAAACAGGAATAGAGAAAATGCAATTTGAGTTACTTTGAGCATCATAACATCTCACGTGTGGTTTTAGTACTGATCCCACAAGACACAAACATTCTGTTTTTCTCTCTCTTAAGCATGCACACACATACGCACTTGTTCCACACAACCTGGTCTCTGTGGATTCCCCCAAAGTAAACGGTTTGGTCTCAGTCTCTAACACGCACAGACAGCCTTAAAATTGTTTAGTGCTGCTCACAGAAACAGTTCAAGCGTGCACTTATGTGCAGAGGAAAGCACATATACTGTCCTCAGTTCACCTGCAGATCAGGATGCATGATGCTGACAGTGAGGAACAGAGGAGCTCTGTAGAGGTTTTGCTTTCAAATTCCCATGTAACAATGTAATAAGAGAGACAAATCTCAAAACCTCATAAATTATGAAAGACATTTAGCTAACCATGTATATCAACATCTGAATCAGTGAGCATTGCTTGTGTTAGAAACACTATAGATGTTACAGCAGGGTTGCGCTTGGTCAGGTTACGGACAGGGCACTACATGTTAAATGATTTCATTCAATAAGTTCCACTTCTTAAGGAGCAACATGAATACACATGGTCAGGGATTTACTACCAAAAAAAAAAAAAAAAAAAAATTTTCTTAAGGCACGTACATTTCTCTTAGTGTAAATAAATACCAATAGCATCTTCTTTGCACTAAGTGCAAATAATGTTAGATGCTATTTGCACTCTGGTGCAAATAGTGGCAGATACTATTTGCATCTCTATTTAAATACTAACATACAGTAACAGATTGTTAGCAGCATTAGCATTTCAGGTCTACATTGCATATTTTCAGCTGCATACAGTATGTTCTTCTTTCAAGGTGAAATATGGAGATGAAATGTGGGTTTTGATCTTCATCTAGAGGAAGTAAGCTCTTGTTCCACTGCAAAGACCCTGTATGCTATTTTAGTGGACATATTGGAATATAAATACCACATAGAATCACACAAAACATTTGAGAACGTCTGATGTTGCATGCCCCATGTTGTGCAGGAGTATGAATCTGGAACAGCTTGTTTTGTTATGTCAAAAATATAAAGATGTAAGGAAATAGAGACCGGTATAGGGGAAATTCTTTTACAGAAGAGACATTAGCATAAATGTGTATGCTTTTATTGTTTTTAATAAGGGGGCACCAATCGCAATCCCGTTTCAGTTCTTTCCCTAGGTGAGTTAAGACATGGCAAAAGAAACAAGATGCTCTTTAACAACTTAGTATTTCATTATGAGTGAGAGATGTTAGTTTATGTCATTAGATATGGTGCAGTGTTTGTTTAGTATGTAATGGGGCCGGGGTTTATATCGCTAACTAATATAAAATATAGTTGTTGTTTCCATGGTGATAAATGACTGCCATGTTCAAATGCTATACGTATATATATATATATATATATATATATATATATATATATATATATATATATATATATATATATAGACCCAACCAGGGCCATTGATAACAATGATTCAATTTAAAACCTGGTTTAGTTCTCGAGGTGGCTGTGAAATCGGCAGATGTATTTACCAGACACACACTGTGAATTATTGGCTGCTGAGAGCATGAAATTCAAGTTATTAATTTAGCAAATGGCTTGGGATATGCAGTTCATGGAAATATTAATACATATTATAGTTTGATTTGATTTGAAATTATTCTACTTTTGTATGCTTGATGATTTTGGTTGTGTTGGCTCGCCACTTGATACTGAAGAAACACAATATGATCCTATTTGTAGCTATTCATAATGTATGGTTCTAGCACATGTACATTTGCTTAACTTATTGTAGCATCTAAAATGTACATTTCACATATGAACATCTTTAGAAATTGCTTGCAAATCCTTATTGAATTCATAAATACTGAAGTAAAACCTTAAATGTACTGAAAAAAATAAATAAAAATAAAATAACAAACAAAACGAGAACTAAACCAAATTGGAGTTAATTTTTTTTTAAATGAAATAGAAATAAAAACAAAAACATTTTTTTTAAAATGATATAACTTTGTGGAGTGGTGGTGGCGTTGTGGGCTAAAGCACATAAATGGTAATCAGAAGGTTGCTGGTTCAATTCCCACAGCCATCACCATTGTGTCCTTGAGCAAGGCACTTAACTCCAAGTTGCTCCAGGGGGATTTTCCCTGTAATAAGTGCACTGTAAGTCACTTTGGATAAAAGCGCCTGCCAAATGCATAAAAATGTAAAATGTAAACTTTGTTTAAGAGTTATAAGTCATATTTGAAAATGTAAGGAATATTTTAAAAGTACATTATTTCTCAAATTTCAAAACAATGTTGGTTTCTGCCATGTGTTCACTACCAAATTATTTTACTAATGTTTTGCTTAAAATGTACAGTATATTGTATGTTAAATATCTTCTCAAAATTAATTTTACTTAGAACTATTTCAATTATAGACATTTCTCACACTTTCTTTTTTTAGTCAACATGACCTCAAGAGTAGTTGTAGGTATTATTACGTAAAGTGTAGTTCTAGTACACGTAAATTTACTTACATACGAATGGCTATGAACAATAATGAGATCCGGCTGAATAAATTTATAATGTAAAGCTTTCGTAAATATTTTTACGTTTCTAAAGCTGTAAATGCGCAACAACATTTACATCTTAGATGCTGTCAATATGTTTCAGCATCTGTCCAAACATACAAAAATGTATGTGTAAATGTTATGAACAAATACCTACAAATAATAACGAGATCAGGTTGTTTTAGTAAAAGTACTGGATAGTCTCTGAGTCTCTACACTGACCCCTAGTTTTCAGTCTAAATTACATTTTTTACACAGCCCTGAGCTCTCCTTTTGTATTAGACTGTATACAGTATTTCTCCATGTATGGACACATTATTCATACAATATCTGCTCTTTGGAACTTGACGATAGCGTGAAATAAATATGAGCCCTGTTCGCTGAAGTGTGACACAAATAATGGCCCTCTGATCATTTCATTACCAACACAGAAACAAGATTTTTTTCAGTGGTCACCTATAGACACGATTAAACTGCATTTTGACTCCGAAAGCACCAGTGCGACCTTGAAAGCAGATTATGCTGTTCTTTTATCACCTGTGATTTTGAAAAACTATTGGAGTGAGATTTGTCCATGTATTAGTTATAACCGAAGACTGAATCATTACATTTAATGAGCAAATCTCTCAGTTCAGAGCACATTTAGGAACGTCTGATGAGTATATTGTTGAGTGTTTCTTTTCGTCTGCGAAGAACTATTTACAACTATTAATTCAGCTGTAATTATTCACACCTAGATTATTCACTTCCAATACATTTCCACAATAACAAGCATGAGAAGATTAATGATTGGATGGCCATTGTCCACAAAGTATGTACACTAATCATTGAACGTGTGAGAAAAAGCTATTAAACAATGCAAATCAAACCACATTCCTCAAACAAGCTCGGTTCCACTGTTGAGGCTGATAGAGAATTTGCAGATAACTACATTAGGGGGAAGAATTGAAAATACGATAAAGCAGAGAGGCTGATGTATGATGCTTCCTCTGGCTGCAGGTTCCGATAAAGAGCTCATTTCCAATGAAAGAAGCACTTGACAGAGGCAATTTAGCTGTTTTAACGAACACTGTCGTTAACAGGCGCGAGATAAGAAGCAGAAGTGATTACCCATAATGCCGTCCTCAAAACATGTGCTATTACACTCTGTCATTAACTAATAATTTGTTATGCTCCTGCTATGCTACATTACGTTTGGTTTTTAGAATGGATGCTAGCAATCTTTTTTTATTGTTTGTTTGTTTATTCTGTATTTATGTCGCTTTATTTCTTCATTTTTTTGTAAGTTTCACTAAAAGATAGATTTCTGTTTGTATTTGTATTCTCTTAGCAATATTTGTGGTGAAGACAGGGGGCATTCTGAAAAGCTATGTGTGCAAACTTACTACAGTACAGTATGTACAAAGTTTGTGTTAAGTCATCAATAATACTGCTAATAACTATTTTATACCACAGTAAAATGACTAATTACAGTTGTTTGCAGAAAACTGCATAATGACTTACTGTATATTTATACTGTACTGTAAATTAGTAGTTGTTTTGATCTTGTGTATTACATTACAGTATTTGTACAGTACTGTTGAACTAACACCAGTAAACATTTTTACAGTATAACTAAATACTGTACAATTTGACACAGGTTACAATTTGTATATTGAGGCATTTATCTATTGGAATTCATTCAATATTACTGCATTTACTAAAATGGTAAAATACTGATTACTGTAATGTTTTTCACTCTATAATATTTTTCAAGTGTAGCCGGTGAGTTGAAAAGAAACAATACAGGATACAAAAAATATCTTTGGGGTTTTTTATTCTGATGCCTTTTTATAAAAAAATAAAAATAAGAAACAGTGGTCGATGGGGCCGTATTGTATATAAAAAGAAAAATAAAGAAAATTCTGAAACTGAAATACGGAAATGAAATATGGTACAATGAAATACATTAGGCTAATGTAAAATGAAAAAACAAACAGGGCATTAGCCTACCCACATGCCTCAACACATACATGCATATATCACTCACAGCATCTTATGCATTTAAATACTTACTCAAACCACTCAAAGCATCTTATGCATTTAACACATGCTTAAATCACTCACAGTATTTTACTTATTTTTAAACAGGCTTTAAGGACATGTATTGCAGTTTAAAACAATAGAATTATCATTACACATGTTCACTTAATTGGAAAAAAATAATTTGGGCAATAAATCATTAAATAAGATATGATTAATACTTAATTTACACACATGAAATCCATATGCATCCTTCAAAAATGATCCATAACAAACACTCAATTTTAACATACGACTCTTCTGAACACATATAATGCAATTTATAAGCGTTTGTGTGAAATTTTATATTTACCCAAGTAATTCTCAAACGATGAACAAAACCGGGAGCTCTCTTGCACAACGTATCCTCTCATGTTTCTAACACGAGAAAGCAGGTGTCGCAAAACTCTGGTGTAGCAAAACTCCAAAAATTTTAAAATTTATTACTAGCGTTAACATTAAATCTCTCCACTTGACTAGACAAAGAACACAACTGGCAGCAACAACCATTGAAAATACAGCAAAAACCATCAAAATCCTTTACAGTGTAATAAATGAGAAAATAACTGTGGTTAAACCTGTGTGTTGACAAATAGGTTGGTGTTACTTAATAAAAGATATCATTGATGACTTTATTATAGCATCCCATCATTTGAGCTATATTTTACCATATTGATTTGACCTTGGAAGCTTTATTCTGTGGTTTGTCAGCGCTGACAGTCAGGATGCTTTCTAATTACAGATGGGATGCTGTTGCCATGTTATTATCCCCCTAATGAAAGTCATAATTCTCTTCAAGTCACAGACCTTTCATATAAAGCAATATAAATGCATTATAAAGTCCAAATGTTCATTCTTATAATTGCTAACACAGATGGCCAATGTAGAACCCTCTTAATCACAACCAAATTACATCTAATGCTTTATTGTGTGCTATTGTAGGGCTTTATTAGGTGTTTTGATCAGTGATACTATCAGAAATAATTGATAATTATTTCTTTAGTTATTAATTAATATTTAAATTAATTAATTGAATCTAACTCATTAAAACCTCATATGGGGCTCCAGTAAATGTAGTGCGCTACGTTTAGGAGCGGGTTTGGTTATTAGCAATAATTAATAATTATCAAAGATATTAATTAAAATCAATAGAACGTTGATGAGAATCAATGTTAGCTTTTTTAATCCTTTAAATCAACAATTATCAAAGATAATCACTAATCATTAACATCGATGAAACATTAATTAAAATTAACACTAGCTTATTGATCATTCAAATTCAGTCATCAAAGATAAATATCAATTGTCAAAAATCAATAGAACATTAACAAGGATATTCTAATAACCAGATAGTATAGTCTCAATATTAGATTGTTTTCTTAGGAAAATCGACATCCGAAGAATATCGATTTTCAGAGACAAAAAAACAATGAATGAAGGCTTGAATCCGAGCACTGACATCCCGTCAGCATGACACAGGCGTATGCAAAACAAACCAAAACACTTCTCTTTGAAGTATAACAAAGTTTATTTATGCAGTAATATCAATTAATAATTAATACAATGCAGTCAATAAACTTCCGACTTACAACTACAAACTAAACAGTGATATGATTAGATATGGAAATAAAATAATCCTATAACACATGAGGGTGTGTGTGTATGAGAGTGTGTGTGTGTAAGGAGGGACGCGCACAAAATGGCGGACGTGACTCTCGTAGAGAGTATGTCACACGAGACTTCCGGCCAGAGAATATGGCCGCGAATGTGGGCGGAGAGAAACCAGTCAATGGTAGCTTAGAGACAAAGCTGAGCTTTATCATGAAGCTATGTACTAGCCAAAAATGTGTGCGAGAATGTTTATGAGGGGTCGTGCGCGCGCGTGCGCGTGTGTGTGTGTGTGTTAGTACGAGAGAGAGAGAATTAAGTGACGGCCCCAAAGCCGATTTCGCGATCGTGGGAGAGAAAGCAGCTGTTAGTTTATCACTCAGAGACGCGGTGGACGGCTCGTAAACCGTCCCGCGGTCTTTGATTCTTTAATGGATAAACTCAGTGTGCCGGTCTCACCCGCGATGGCGGAAATGCACAACAGTCCAATGTGGTTGGACTACAATACAACAAATATCATTCATGATAATTAATACCCTGAGCGTTAATCGCAATGTGCGGACTCGGTGGCCGTAAACTGTACAAGCAATATCCTTGAAACACAAGAATAACACACTATAATATTCTATCTCTGCCCAGACGTAAACCTCTTACTTGAATCGCATGAGGATGCAGAATGTGTGTTCATCCGTCCTTTAACTCCGACTCGGATCCTCGAGGCTCGGGTGATGACGGGAGGCCGTTTCCTCGCTCTGTCAGCGGGTGGTACGGCTGCTGATTCTTGGCGGGCTGGCGGAGAAATCAGCAACGTCGACTTGATTGAAGATGGAAGAGAAATCTTTTCTCTCTTCACTTCTGCAGGCAAACGGATGAAGATGCGGATTGCTCAGCGGTCTCCTTCAGATCCGTTAGAGTGTTCGGTGGAACACAGAGTAATCTCAACTCGTCCAGCGAGATGAAGATTGTATGGCCACAGTTTCACGTCAGATGTTACTTCCTTGTGCCACGAGGCTACACCTGAGAGCAGCGATGAGCTGCGTCTACACACGGCGAGCAAAGTTGCTGGAAGCAAATCCCGGAAGCATTTCAGAGGTATTTCTACTCCTGATGATGTCATGGTTGATGTGTGTTCTGTCGTGTGCCTCATCCAATAGGAGTTGAGAGTTTGATCCTTTAGTGAGCAAGGCTTCATGTGATTTGTAGTCTGTTTTGGACTCCCTTTGTTTGATTTTGGAGTGGTTTTTATCAGTAAGATTTATGACTTGTTATGTGGGGGCCTGAGTTAGGTTTTACGACTGTGTTAGGCCTTTGTCTTCTATCTGAATACATGAGGCCCAACACTATGTTGATGACGCGAGTTTCATGCATATTTGACCTTAGTTTGTTTCTCATATCTAAATGGGATGTACGTTTAACATAAACAAAATGTGTAAACCATTTTCAGAAATGTTCTATTTTTAAGGGGCAATTAATTTTGGCCCTTTTGGTAATTTTTTTGTTTTGTTTTTTGTTTTTTGCCTTGAACCCTGGTTAATTTCTGATCCTCATTCTACATTCACTTTAATTTCATCTTTTTGCCATATAATGGAAATGAATGGGGACTGAGGCTGTCTGAATCCTTCTCCTTTTGTGTTCCTCAGTAGAAAGAAATTTGGGTTTGGAAATAATGACAGAAATTTCACTTGGGTAAAATAACACTTTAATAATCCTGTAACTGATAGCAACATGTTCTATATTCATAAAGACACAGTAGAAAAGACTAATGGCTTCCATTATGTGTTTCTGTATAATTGTTTATATAGTAATAGGAGTGTATTTATTTCCAGTTGGTACAAATTGGCAGAAAATATCAGCCTACAGATTATGTGTTGTGGAAGCACAGCAAGACGAAGAAAAATGGAAGAAAAACAATGCCATAACTCTTATGTGGAACAATACGGATAAAGAGTGACAAAATAGATGCAAAGGCACGACCAAAGATATAAATATTGATTGCTCTACAGCAAGGTCTGTTGTTATTGCACAATTGCAAGAATAATGATGTTCCGTAGAAGACCATATTCTGATATTTCTCTCAAAACGCAAGGCAGAGGAGGCTAATAAGCAGAAGCAAAGTAAACCACACGAACGCCAAACATATGCTTCCTCTGCATGGTTGAAATCCTGTGATTCAAAGCAGGCTGGGTCTCCAGACATCTGCTGAAGAGACACTGAATCCGTTCAACTCTCTCCGAGCGACAGGCCAGTGACAGAGCTAAAGAATGCACTTCAGCTCTTGAACCATTAAAATGAAGGATGAACAGCCCAGAGGGCAATGACTGGCTTTTTTTTAATAGACTTTGGAGGCAAAGGTCTTCCACTACTGTCATGCTCTCTCACCCTGAAGTATAACCTGTGTCACCTTTCTCAAATCACTGGTAAAACTTGTTTAGTGATCATCAGCATCAGATAATTACGTTTATGCTCACCAGTATCCCTTTCCGTGGGACCCTGATGGCCTGAGACTACAGAGAGCATCCCTCCCACTGCAAATTAAGGTGGATGGTTCTAGGGTCTGGCTCTGAATTATTGATATGGTTCTGTATGAGTGGGAAGTTTTTATCGATGGTCATTTAGAAGATGGAGAGGCATCAGCAGGGTGCTAAATCAGACAGCATGCTCCACAAACAGTGACTTTATTGGTCGCACAGATGGCCCATGTGTACTGACTTAAGAGCTTCAGTTCATCACACATATACATACACACACAGGTTTGAGATCAGCGGATCAGACCACCAGGCTTTGAAGCAATACAGTATATGAAGATGTAGGCTAGATTTAATTAGGATTTATTTGCAAAATATGCCTTCTGCAAAGTTTGAAAAGACCATCAAAGAGTTTTTTATCTGAGTTGCCTTCTCTGAGACAAAGCTGTTTGGTTCTGAGATGATTGCATTCTTAAGGCTGCAACTCACGTTCCAAGACTCAGATGCTCTCTGAAGTATAGCTTGCATGTCATCTGTTGTTTACTGTTCTGGAGCCGGAAGTTTGAACTAAAAGCAGATTGTAATGAAGATGGCAAAACGATGTAGAAAATTTGTCAACATGGTATTTAAAAAAGGCTTAATGTTTTTGAGGGTCTCTTGAATAAGGTCAGATTGCCCCGCACAGGTCTCAATATTCTGTATTCCATGATAGAACATCGAAAATGCCTGATGAGTAACACTTTTGGATTAATAGATCACCCAAAAATGTAAATTCTTTCATCACTTATGCCATTCTAAACCTGTATGACTTTCTTTTTCCATGGAACACAAATGTAAAAGTTAAGCAGAATGTCTGAGCTGCACTTTTGCATGAAAAAAAAAAATTAAGGTGCAATGGCCCTCTGGAACTGGGGTGGTTCCCTTGTTTTGGGTCTATGTTCGTACCCTTAAAGGAATATTACAGGTTCTATATAAGTTAAGCTCAATCGACAGCATTTGTGGCATAATGTTGATTACCACAAAACTTAATTTTCTACTTGTCCCGCCTTTTCTTAAAAAACAAAACAAATGTGAGGCACTTACAATGGAAGCGAATGGGGCCAATCAGTAAACATTAAAATACTCTCTGTTTCAAAAGTATATCGACAAGACATTAACAGTATTCATTTTAACATGATTTTAGTGTGATAAAATTGCTTAACTTTTCTGTGTGAATTTATATCCAATTTTACAATTTTGTTGCCATGACGTCGTAAAACCCTAAAATGACTGTAAATACAATGATTTAAACAAATTTACAGCACAAATAATACAAACATTTTTACAGAAGAATTCATATACATGCTTTTATAAAAATTAAAATAGCTTCACATTTCTGCTTTTATGCCCTCCAAAAATTGGCTCCATTCACTTCCATTGTGCCTTACTGTAACCTCAATATTTGCTGCTTCTTTTTTTAAAAAAAAGGATGGATGAGTTGAAATAATTTTTTTGTGGAAATCATCATAATGCCATAAATGCTGCTGATTAAACTTCACTTGTACTGAACCCCAAATATTCCTTTAAAGAGACTAAAAATATTGTTGTTGTTGTTGTTGTTGTTGTTGCTGTTGTTCCCAGAAGAACAAAACATATAAATGTACCTATAAAGGTATTCAATATGTCCTTAAGGTACACATATAAGCTGTTTATTATTATTATTATTATTTATTTATTTTTTTTGTATTTTTTATTTTTTTATTTTTTAAGTGAATGTGAATGAAAGCTAGGCACCCTATATGGCTCTCAAATCTCATTCATGCATGTGTGTTTTTAAACTTGCCGCATGAAGATACAGTTGTGCTCAAATGTTTGCATTCCCTTGGAGAATTGGTAATATATGTACCATTTTTAAAGAAAACATGAGTGTGCAGGCAAAACATATTTCTTTTATTTCTTATGGGATTCATATTCAACTGTAGGTTATAACAGAATGGCACAATAATAAAACAAAACATGGCAACAAAGAAAAAAATGAAATGACCCCTGTTCAAAAGTCTGCATACCCTTAGTTCTTAATACTGTGTATTGCCCCCTTTAGCATCAGTGACAGCATGCAGTCTTTTGTAATAGTTGTCTATGAGGCCCTAAATTCTTGCAGGTGGTTTAGCTGCCCATTCGTCTTGGCAAAATGCCTCCAGGTCATGCAGAGTCTTTGGTCATCTTGCATGAACCGCTCCTTTGAGATCTCCCCAGAGTGGCTCCATGATATTAAGGTCAGGAGACTGTGATGGCCACTCCAGAACATTCACCTTTTTCTGCTGTAACCACTGGAGGGTCAACTTGACCTTGTGCTTAGGGTCATTGTCGTACTGGAAAGTCCAAGGGCGTCCCATGTGCAGCTTTCGTGCAGAAGAATGCAAATTGTCTGCCAGTATTTTTTGATAACATGCTGCATTCATCTTGTCATCAATTTTCACAAGATTCCCTGTGCCTTTAGAGCTCACACACCCCCAAAACATCAGTGAGCCACCACCATGCTTCACAGTGGGGATGGTATTCTTTTCACTATAGGCCTTGTTGACCCCTCTCCAAACAAAGCTCTATTTTGGTCTCATCACTCCAAATTACAGTGTGCCAGAAGTTGTGAGGCATGTCAAGGTGTTGTTGGGCATATTGTAACCAGGCTTTTTTGTGGCATTGGCGCAGTAAAGGCTTCTTTCTGGCAACTCGACCATGCAGCTTATTTTTGTTCAAGTATCGTCATATTGTGCTCCTTGAAACAACCACACTGTCTTTTTCCAGAGCAGCCTGTATTTTTCCTGAGGTTACCTGTGGGTTTTTCTTTGTATCCCGAACAATTCTTCTGGCAGTTGTGGCTGAAGTCTTTCTTGGTCTACCTGACCTTGGTTTGGTATCAAGAGATCCCTGAATTTTCCACTTCTTAATAAGTGATTGAACAGTACTGACTGGCATTTTCAAGGCTTTGGATATCTTTTTATATCCTTTTCCATCTTTATAGAGTTCCATTACCTTGTTACGCAGGTCTTTTGACAGTTATTTTCTGCTCCCCATGGCTCAGTATCTAGCCTGCTCAGTGCATCCATGTGAGAGCTAACAAACTCATTGATTATTCATACACAGACACTAATTGCAATTTAAAAAGCCACAGGTGTGGGAAATTAACCTTTAATTGCCATTAAAACCTGTGTGTGTCACCTTGTGTGTCTGTAACAAGGCCAAACATTCAAGGGTATGTAAACTTTTGATCAGGGCCATTTGGGTGATTTCTGTTATCGTTATGATTTAAAAAGGAGCCAAACAAGTATGTGATAATAAATGGCTTCATATGATCACTATCCTTAAATAAAAGTCCGTTTTTTTGCATGATCAGTCATATTTTCAAAATCAATGCCAAAATTTCACACTTTCTGCCAGGGTATGCAAACTTTTGAGCACAACTGTATATCATTCCAACCAATTTCAAAGATCAGTTTGAATGAGATTTGAAAACTATGGCAGAGAACAACTTAAATATCAGCATGTTCCTCACACAAAGCTATTGTCTGTCTTCAGAAGATTTGGAAAGCAGTACACAAGTTGTATGGACTACTTTCATAAAACTTTTCTGATGCCTTTTTGGAACTTCACAGTCCGTCGTATCTACATTTATTCTCTGAATAGAAATGAGCAGAGTGAACATTGTTCAAGGTACCTCCTTATGTATTTTGAAACAACATGATGGTCAGTAAAAGATGATAAAATTATGGGAATGATCTATTCCTTTTATTTTGTATGGTGGAAAAAAGTGTTAGTTCATTCAATAGATAAAACATCAGATTTTTCATTCGGACATTGCTGACTAAGGGTACATTTTGGAAACATTTTGTTACCATTAGCAGAAAGGAGAGAAATACAATGTATATCTTATGGTGGTGGTGTGCCATGAATGTTGAAAGATGCTAATGGATTGATCATCAGCGCAGTGCAGCGCAGAATACCAAAATATGGAGAGGGAGAACTGTATCCTACCTGGTGTTATCCTCCAGAGAATGACGTGTACATTTTCGGGGGAGAGAGAGGCGCCTACCATATCGATAGAGCACAGAAGAATGTGCGAAGGTTAATGTTATGGAAAGAACTTGACTGCATTTGACATTTTTCAAGCACTTGAACATGTAGAACGCGCCGCGCATCACCTAACGTATGTGTCTGTTCATTTCCCTTTATGACGTATGCGTTTCTACTTGTAACACTTAATTATGACATCTAATGGAATGTAACATCTTCTTTCAGCCCTTATTGCGCATTCGTTATTCGGATACAATGTTCCTGTTGCGTTCTGTTAAGTTTGAAAGATCGCATCCCTGTTTAATTTTGTCTCTGTAAAGCGGATTTCCCTGGTTAAATGTGCATTTTTGGTCAACGTGAACTAAATAAAAGAAATACGACGCTGCCTAGACACTGTAACATTTTGTATAATCGATTTTGGATCTTGCAGCAGGCAACTTGGCAGGTGCTCTGGATTTAAAGCCCACACACACACAATGTGGAACATGTAGTCTGTCTCTCCAGTGCAATATGTTGTCCTTTTAATGCACAGTGGATGATGCTTTTGGCTAATATTTGATTCTTATTCACTTATTATCAAAGAATTCGTAATAATAAAAAATAATAATGAAAAAAAATAGGACCTCATTTTAATTAGGTCTACTCATATTTGTGACTCTCCTTATATTTGTAAATAAAAACAAAAACAAATATCAGCCTTTTGACACTTAGGTTACTAAGTTATGAGCGTGACTGATGATATTTTGACAGCTGTCAATCATGTAGCCTATTCATGTTAGACTAATTTAACTGCAATAACAGTCACAACCCTATAATTTATGTTGCATTTCAAATTATGCAATGCTTACCACATTTACGCATTATAATAAAATATAGATTTTGATCTTAATTATCTCTCTTAATAAATTGGTAATTGCTCTCTTGTTTCCTATTTCTTTGCATCTCTATTTGTGTGTGTGTGTGTGTGTGTGTGTGTGGGCGGGTTTGTGTGGTTTACGAGGACATTTTTTTTTTTTAGGTTATAACTGGTAATTACAAGGGCATTATGCTATAAATGTGGTTTATGAGGACATTTCTAGTGTCCCCATGATTCAAATCGCTAAAAAAAAAATCATACTAAACGATGTTTTTTATTTTTATTTTTATTTATTTATTTATTTTTTTTGAAAATGTAAAAATGCAGAAAGTTTTTTGTGAGGGTTAGGTTTAGGGGTAGGGTTAGGAATCTATAGTTCGTACAGTATAAAAATCATTATGTCTATAGAGAGTCCTCATAAGGATAGCCGCACCAGTGTGTGTGTGTGTGTGTGTGTGTGTGTGTGTTCTGGAGGAGAGAGCGCGCGCTGAATGCAGCCACGCATCACGGTGAATGTTCGTGAAATGCTTCTCTCACTTTTCTGTGTAACTCCATAGGGCAGTTTCTATACGAAATGATGCCGGTGGCTTTAGAAACGTCGGAGTGACATTGAAGAACACGCATGTCTGGAGATCCCTAACCGAACCTTCCTCTCCAGCCAGTACTAGCTCATCTACAGTCAACATCCGTACATTGAGGACCTGTTACCATTGGACTGGCACCAGTGACCATTTCACCCCGGTGTGGATACTTGTACTGACCGCAGTGGATTTGCGTGATTTCCAATCGACCCACATCGTTTTACTTTACTTGGATGAGTTTTCGATGTATTTTGTTTTTCTTTGCTTTTTAATCATAGTAACGCAGTGTCATTAGCACTTAAATTCAGCAAAAACGGATAAATAATGACTATTTAATGTCAATCCGTACTTAAAAAAATAATATATTTTTATTGTGTTTATGAGATGCGTAAAAAGGAAAAACACTGCACGTCCTAAAATTCACGTAGGATTGTCGAGTCCCGGTCACATTCCCGTAAACATCTATGGAGTAATGCAGCTTGCTTTGAACTTGCGTTGAGGAGGGTGCCTGGATTATTATCTGAGGGACGGAGTGAGGATGCAGTCGGGGATGCGGGCGCTCTGTGCCGGCGGAGTCGCGTCTCTCTGCTGCCTGCTGATGCTGTGGATGATCTACACCCACCTCCTTAAAGAAGGCAAGTGTTCAGCAGCACTTCATGAATTTCACTATTGTAACAAAGTACAAATGAACACCATCCGTGTTATGCTTACTGTAGGGCTTACCTCAGATTTTGTTCTTATTATAAAGTTTTTCAAAATACAGCTGTCAGATTTGCCTTGAATTTCTTGTCTTGACTGCCAGGGGACAAAACCTATAGTGTGTAGACTCGATAGAACGCCTTTGAGAGACCCTGCATGGCGTGCTTGTGATATATTATTATGGAAATTCAGATCATAAAAAGGAGGGCAGGCTTCACAATAGCTTTAAGGAGTCCATTGTGCCATGTCCGATTGGTTGTAGTGTGTAACTCAGCAGTCCCCAAAGTTTTTGGTTTTTGGTAATCCTAATTTTGTGAATAATGGGTTTAGGGACCAGATCTTATATGCATGTGTGTATTTGTATATCAATGCCTACTAAAATGTATTACACACTAGGTTTTTTCATTTGTGCAAGTGTGCACATGTGTATTAATATCATAATTCATGTTTATTAGCCAATTTGCACCTATGAAAAATTTGACTTGTTTGTTTTCTCCAAAGGACACAGTAAACATGCCATATAAAATATTCAGTATTCATACACTCTATAATAAATATGCAATATAAATACACGATTTACTTACAGTACAATACAATACATTTTCATGTACAGAATCCACACAGTGTAATAATTGTTGTACAATATACCTGTAGAAGTGTGGTATGGTGAAACTGTATAGTGAAACCACTGTGTAGTGAGTGGAATAAATTTAGTTATCTAGCAGTATGTGCATGTATTTGAAATTTCTGTGTGTTCTAGAGGTAATGAAGAGAATGGTGATGCTTTGAGTCGGGAGGGGTTAAAATCTGACTCATATTTGATCAGCTAAATGCCCTAAAAAGGCACTGGGAGGCATGTCAGCCATGGCACAGCATTTGTGTGCTGATGTGGAAGTTTTGCAGATGGCTGTCAGTGGGGGGTGAGGGGTGGGATGGGGTTTTGGGAGGGGAAGGCAGTTAAAAGAGAGTACAATTAGAGATATTTTGCATATTAACACTTAATCTCGCTGTGGTTTCTTAGCACGGTAATATTGCAGATTTATGGGCATCCTGCTGCTCAAATCCCCCACGATAACAGAGACATTCAGCACACTAAATGTTAGTAGGCGTGAACTGGTGTCTTGTAGTTATAGGGATCAAACAGCCTTTCTAGACCATCTCGGTGGATAGCATAGCTTTACGTTGTCAATTTTTAGAGTTTGTGGCCTAGAGCTCAGATTAAGAAGGGAAACCTACTAAGATACACTGTTTCTTCAAATCACAATAATAGAATGAATTGTCAGAATGTAGTATATGAAAAATTCAATGCAAACGCTGATAAATCAGTGGCCAAATATCACAGAATTATCGAAAGTATGGTTAGTTGATATATACAGTAACATATCCATTTTTTTGATCAACATCAAGATTTTTAGTTAAGATCTATCACGGTTTCTTTTAAGTTTTTCATGATTTTTAATCACTGCTTTTTGCCTTTACTTGTTTATGTTAAAGGTGCACTCAGTATTTGTAATTCAATACACTTTTTGTCAAATCTCCTCACAGTCTGCTAGCTGTCTGTTCTGTGGGTGGGCTGAAAACCATCTAGTATTTGTACACAGCCCTGGGTCTGTAAATGGGACAAAAACAAAGTGGATCAGACCGATCCACACAACAGTACTCCAGCCAATCAGCAACAGGGGGTGGTTCTTGCATGTGCACAGGATGGGGGGTGGGGGCAGAGCGAGAGGGAAATTCATTAGAAAAGCGATGGCAAATCTGGCTGATGCGAACTTTCTAAACTCCAAGGAGGACAAATGGCTGAGAAACAGACCAAGAGAAAAAGGTCAGATGAATATAAACTAAAAAAAGAAGGATTATAATAAATCGAGGGCTAGGAGCCGCGTCAACATCGGCGAGGCTTTTCAGCGGTGGAGAGACCACTGAGAGGTAAAAGGAGTGAATTTGCATGTATGAATTTGGGGGGCGGAGCTTCCAAAAGAGCACTGAAGTGAGGGGTGTGTTTGTTTTGGCAGTTGAGTTTGAATATCAACAGTGTTTCTCAGGAATCGCTGAGTGCACCTTTAAGTGATCCTGCAGTGACAAATGCATTTTTAAAGTACAAATATTCCTTGTAGTTTCTCAGTTATTATGAGGTCATGAAAAGCTGCATGCATAATAATTATTAAAACATTTGCAAAATGCTGTTTACAATAGTTTAAGATGGAGTGTAGCATTTCACACTGCTTTCCAAAAGTATTTGATGTCAGCTACCATTTTATGTTGTCTTTTCTTGGCAAGCTTGGGTTATTAGCTCCATGTCTTTGTAATGTTGTTTGGGAATCTTTAGTGGTTGTTTGCCTGGAATATGCTTCTGTTTGAGATAATTGTTTACTAAAATGTGCTTTACGGAATAGGTTTGTGGAACTTGCTTGGTCTTCCTCTGTACGATAGAAACTTGATTTTAGTCTTTAGTCGGATGAAGTGGCAGCCTCTGATTGCTGTGATGTTATAGCATGGTGGCCTTTCATTTCGATAATGATATCCATGATCCTACCATTGAAGATGTGGATGAGCAATTGATTGATCAATGTGTGTGACCTTCAGTCTTTGTGGCTATTCAGCTCAGAGTCATTTACAGATGAAAGCATGTGGATTCAAACAAGGCCTTGACTCTTGAAGCACCACTTGCATGTGATGAAAAACACTCATCACTCTTTTCTTTTTTAATAGCCTTTTAAAAGATCCAGCGTACACATCTTGTACAAATGCTCATCGTGATACTTTGTTAATTGAGGGAAGATGTAAGTGATATGGAAGTGTGTTTGTGTGTGTGTGTGTCTTCGTAAGCCAACAGTGTGTGTTTTAGTTGTGATTCAATTATGCTATCCTCCCAGGCCAGGGCTGTCATCCAGAATCACAACAGAGCCATTGTGATGTCATCAGCAATAATCAATGGAATGTTTTCATCACTGATGTCCGGTGTAACGAGAGGGACAGCGACAAGATGAGAGATTTACAATATTAAAATCAATTGTCTAGAGTCCAATTAAAAAAAAAAATCCCTTTCCTTCCATAGTTGAATTTCCCGAAAAGCTTAGAGCAAAGATTAATCATTTGTTAAATATTGTAAAAAGATTTCCATTTTGCTGCCTCACACTCACATGTTGGCTGCCTGAGCAAATTTGATTCAGCCGCTTCACGATATGAGATGCAAACAAGCTTCTTTGCATGTGCAAATCTGCAGCCTGTTAGATCAATGGGCCGTTTCATTGACCAATGTTTGTCTTTATCCATTAAATGGTGCAAACGACCGCCAAATGCTGCACTGTACATCAAAGATTCTGCTTTGTTTGGTTAAAGGCAACCTAGTCTCATAGAATGCATGTTACTATAACTACAATTTTGCAAACTGACTTTTACATGCCACGTTCTACATTTCGCCACATTTTCCTAGTTGAATAAACAGTAGAGGCGCTACAACAACTGTGCGTTTTATTCACTTTCATACAAATCATGGGTACAACGGCTGATTTTGTCTTTATAAACACTTATTTTTGGCACTGTAACTCACCCACGGCGCTGTTATTTATATCAAAACACTTTTACTATAATGCGTCATTTAAATAACGGCAGACTTTAACGCTTGTTTTACAAACCCACCTACATACAGAACATAAAGTATCAAAGGACTCTTTTAAAAAAAAAAAACAATAGCCTTTAGTTTCACAACCATGAACCATGTTTTCCTACTTGCTATTGCTAGTCAGTGGCAGGTGGTATTGGAGGCGGATCATTCTCATTCTAGAGAGCATTTCATTGGACAAAACATTTTTATACACCTCTCACGCAAGATGAGTCATCAGTATTTTTGGTCTGTTTTACCAGAAGAGAGAGACTGTAAATTTTGTATCTATTTATATCCCTCAGAGACCCAAGAGCTGCCACAACAACCCCCCAAAAAGGCCTCCTTAAAAGGGATTTTAGGTAGCTACTGGTTATAAAAAAAAATGGTGTAACAAAAATAAAGTTCTCAATTCACACACAATTGAAATCACAAAAAGTATATGAAAATATTTTATTACAAGCAGTAAAGGTAAATTCATGAAAATAATAAAGACTATTGATATTGATGATATATTTGCTGGTAGAAGAAAACACTGAAAACAGCTCATTTGGAATAGTGTATCTATGATTTACTGAAAAGGCTTCATTGTGTGAATATAAAAAAAAGTTTGACCACTAATGGCCATATTTTCATTGCATTTTTGCTATGCTCAGAAACATTGTCTCAAATTTATAAAAGTTAACATTTTCATGGAATGTAAACATCAGAACACCAGTAAACATATTGGGATTTAAGAATAAAAATATGACAGGTCAAATATTTGAAAAATGTCTACATTTCTTCCAAAATGTAAGCAATTTGTGTGACTTTAGCAAGTTCTGACAGTTAATATGTGAATTCCTTCCTGCTTTTGTGATATAGTTCAGAGTGTCAGCTATTGTTGTGTGTAGTTTTTACCCATATTTAGATTTATTTTATATTGTTTAATTGCTTTATGCAAACACTGCGATTCTGCTGTGCTGGGTCTCTAAAGAATATACTTAAAGTTAATTTAAAACAATCAGACATGGACTAAATGACACAAAACTCCCGTTGTAATTCTGTTTTTTTCTGGAAGTTCACTCAAGGAGGGTAATTTATCTGTTGTTTCAAGACAGAACTTTCTCTCCGTTTTTTCCCTTTTGACAACCACCAACACTGATTTAAGACGGTTTGATTTGTAGTAGATCTACAAACTACTATAAACTACTGTTCTCTGAATGTTATCCAAAAACCCCTCTATGGGAAGGAATAATTTATATCAGTAAACTTGTCTATAGTGAAGAGACAGATGGAGTGTGTTTGGCTCAGGGATGTGGATTTACCGTATTGATGTGTGTGTCTAAGAGAGTAGTGTAATAAAACAGCCACTGTGTGTTGTGTTTTTTTTTTTTTTTTAAATAGGCCCATTACCTACAACATATGCTTTGGTCTGGCAGGGCCTTTTGGGGGTTCGCTAACAAAGAAATGTGTGGGTCACTCTGAGTGGCTTTGAATTCTGCCCTGACAGCTCCCCCCATAAAGCGCCGCCATTCGTCATGGCAACGACAGGAAATCAAAGTGCGCTTGGCTGTGGGTGTGCACTCTAGGCCACAAAACAGACAGATGGATGAACTGTCACCACCATCAGTGCTGCCACTTTATTTAACAATACATTTGGAAATGTCAGAGTTCCCTCTATGGAGTTTTCGGCATGCCACCTCCAACACCTTTTCACAGCATTTTAATAAGAAGTTCCCAATGCTAATGAGTTCTCTAATATCTAAATAATTTCTCCTAGACAGCAATGAGATTAAGTGAAGAGCAAATGGAGACGTTTGCTAAAGGAATAATTCTCTATTAAAAATTTAATTTCTGAAATGTTTACTTCCCGTCATGTTAAACGTAAAAGGAAGAAATTTAAAGAATGTACTAGTCTTTAACAACACCGCTGCCTCTCTACCGGATGAGCTAAATACTTTTTATGCTCGTTTCGAGGGAAATAACACCGCCCTCGCAGAGAGAGCTCTCGCGGCTGAAGCTACAGAGGTTAGTTCACTCTCCGTCTCTGTAGCGGATGTAACCTGATCCTTCCGACGGGTGAATATCTGCAAAGCCGCGGGCCCAGACGGCATTCCGGGCCGCGTCATCAGAGCGTGCGCGAACCAGCTGGCTGGTGTTTTTACGGACATTTTCAACCTTTCCCTCTCTTTGTCTGTAGTCCCCACATGCTTTAAAACATCCACCATTGTGCCTGTTCCAAAACAATCAAAAATAACTTGTTTAAATGACTGGCGTCCTGTTGCTCTGACCCCCATCATCAGCAAATTGAGCTTTGAGAGACTAATCAGAGATTACATCTGCTCTGTATTGCCACTCTCTCTTGACCCGCTGCAGTTTGCTTACCGCAACAACCGCTCCACTGATGATGCCATTGCATCTACAATACACACTGCTCTCTCCCACCTGGAAAAAAAGAACACTTATGTGAGAATGCTGTTTGTAGACTACAGCTCAGCATTCAACACCATAGTGCCCTCCAAGCTAGATGAGAAATTCCGGGCTCTGGGCTTAAACAGCTCGCTGTGCAGCTGGATCCTGGAATTCCTGTCAAGCAGACGCCAGGTGGTTAGAATAGGCAGCAACATCTCCTCATCACTAACCCTCAACACTGGAGCCCCACAGGGCTGTGTTCTCAGCCCACTACTGTATTCCTTGTACACACATGACTGTGTGGCAACACATAGCTCCAATGCCATCATTAAGTTTGCTGATGACACGATGGTGGTAGGTCTGATCACTGACAATGATGAAACAGCCTACAGAGAGGAGGTACACACTCTGACACACTGGTGTCAGGAGCACAACCTCTCCCTCAACGTCAGTAAGACAAAGGAGCTTGTGGTGGACTTCAGAAGAAAAGACAGAGAACACAGTCCCATCACCATCAATGGAGCACCAGTGGAGAGAGTCAGCAGCTTCAAGTTCCTGGGTGGCCACATCATTGAGGAACTCACATGGTCCATCCACACTGAAGTCGTTGTGAAGAAGGCTCATCAGCGCCTCTTCTTCCTGAGACGGCTGAGGAAGTTTGGAATGAACCGCCACATCCTCACACGGTTCTACACCTGCACTGTGGAGAGCATCCTGACTGGCTGTATCTCCGCCTGGTACGGCAATAGCACCACCCACAACCGCAAAGCACTGCAAAGGGTGGTGCGAACTGCCAGACACATCATCGGAGGTGAGCTTCCCTCCCTCCAGGAAATATATACAAGGCGGTGTGTGAAAAAAGCTCGGAGGATCATCAGAGACTCCAGCCACCCGAGCCATGATAGCTTCTTCCCCCAAGCAATCAGACTTTTGAACTCTTGATCTCCCACGATCAAAATACATCAGCACTGCACTTTATTACCCTTACTCTTATATCTCACACCGGACTGTCATAAATTATATTATTATTATTATATTATGTTCTCTCTTAACAACTGACTATCAACCGACAGCCTGAATGTCAATACAGTACAATACTGTACATTCTATATATACTATATATACTTTTTTATATATTTTTATTTTTTATTTTTATTGAATAATGTGTATCTATATTGTGCGTATTGTATACTGTACAGTGTATGTTATTATTTGTATATTGTTGTGTGTAATTATGTGTATATCAGATGTTTAAATTGTGTTGTGTTAATTTGATGTTATTGTAAATTGGTATATGTCTCATCACTGTCACGACTGCTATGTTGATCGGAACTGCACCCAAGAATTTCACACACCATTGCACTTGTGTATATGGCTGTGTGACAATAAAGTGATTTGATTTTGATTTTGATTTTGATTAACAGTTTTTAAGCTTTATAAGGGTTGCAGAAGCACCATGAAAGTATCACTAAAGGGGGTCATATGGGTCATGGGCAAATAAGGTTTACTGAGATGAAAAAAGAAGAGAAATATTTTGAAAAAACTAGTTTAAAACATATAAACTTATGAAAAATGTTTGTATCATAAAAAAAAGAAGAAAAAAAAAGATTTAATGACTTAAAAAATGTCAAGTGGTGGTATAAAGTACATAAAGTACAGGGTATTCAAATGTTTTCATTGCACCTTGAAACTTAATCATTCATTTAAAAGTTTTTTTTTTTTTTCTGAACAAAATGTGCATTTTCTTAAAAATTGTCAATGAAAAAAGTGGGGTATTTTTATTTATTTTTTAAATTGTTTAAATTTTTTTGCTTACCTGCATGTTGGTTGCACCACATTAATTTGGTGGACAAATATATATATATTTTTTCTTCAAATAAATAATGAAAAATGGTAATTTCAAACTACTTGTACCAACCTTTATTTTTTCAACAATTTCAGTGTTTTATGAGACTTATTTATTTATTTATTTATTTTTATATCTGGACTGTTACACCACTTTTTTCACTTTAACCCTCCCAAAAAATATATCAAAGTGACTTTGAAATTGAAAACATGTTCATCAAAGTAGATGTGGAGGTGTTTTCAAGTAATTGTCTGATTTTTTTCTTTTTCTTTTTTTTTCTTACCAATTTTAATGTATTTTTGATAGATCCGGCTTTAAAAAAAAATGTCACGTCATGTCATTGACTGATATTCTAGGTCATGCAATAACTTTGAGCAAGAAACAGATGGCAGTTGAAGTCGTTATTGCATATTATTGTAATTGCATAGATAAGAGCAACCAGTATCCTTTGAAATTTCTCCTTTAGTGTTCCACGAAAGAAAGAAAGTCATACAAGTTTGACATGAGGGTGAGCAAATGATGACAGAATTATCATTTTTGGTTGGACTATCCCTTTACAGCACACCTCCTCAAGACCTCTATAATCTCATATGCAGCTCCACTAGAGTTTCAGAAGAGATCTCAACAATGTCTCAGAATGTGGTCAGATTTGGCAAGACTCCAAAGTCTACAAACAAAAGTCATATTTTAATTAGAACTCAAGCATTTTTCATCAAATTATATACAGCAAATTAAATATTACTACTGCTATATATTATACATGCAGTAAGATTAAATTACTGAATGTCAACAATCGACTTATTTTTATTCCTCTTATTTGAGATAAAGTTGACACTTAAATGAAACATAGCATAGAACTCCATTAAATCCCCAGAGCTATGATGATCAACCTCTAAGCAATAAATGTATCCACTGGGATTACTTGACTAAAGCACAAGGTATGAATCCATGGTTATTTTTGCACTCTTCTTAAATGCCATTGTCATAATGTTGTGTAGGTGGGCAGGACAGATGTCATTTCCAGAAGCACAATTTGCAAAATGCAATTTCTTCCTCAACAAAGAGCACTAGCTTCCAGCATGGCAGATGTTAATGATTGCCCGTGTCATAAATTTAGTGGCGAGAAACCACTTGTGATTCTGTAGGTAATGAAGTCGCAGAAGTGAACGAATGTTTATGGAAAACTGAACAGCTTTTTAAGGTGAAATCAATTGTGCCGCACCAAAAACCCATTTTTCTTTTCTTTTTTTTTTCACTGCTTGGCGAATATGAATTTAATTCATGTCAAACTGCAGCCTGCTTTAGCTCAGATTGCGTTGTTCTGTTCGTTGCGTTCCTCTGTTAGCTCTCTCTCTTAGCTGAGAGAAATTCTGGAGTGCCTGATATAAGAAGATGAATGGTGTGGTATTCCGTAGTATTTTAGCTCCAGTGTTTTCTCTCCAGCAAGAAATGCTCTCTCAGATAACTATTGTCAGATTTCATGTGAAGAGTGCACACTTTGTTCGCAGACTTATTGCTAACTTGTGTTGGTTTTTGTTACAGTTGTCGTCATTCCACTTGAGGTTGGCACTTAATGAGAGAAATATTTAAAAAGAGTTCTTAGAGGGTTAGCGTGAGTTAATTAACTCCTCAGTACACAATGCAAAAAGTTGCGACTGTCTCTATTGCTGAACATAACTGATAAAAGCTAAGACAGAGCATAGAAAGCCGGTTCCTCATCTGTGCACTACAAGCCTACACTCTTTTCAGACTTATTTTTTACAATGCGAAAGGATGCAGCATGATCTGAAGTATTAGCTGTACTGTCTATTGACCAAATGGATATAATTGGGTGAATCTCACAAAACCTGTCTAGAAATTGTCTGGGTCATATTACCAGGGGTGTAGGAATGATCTGAAAACTGGGGGTGGGGGGGGGCACACATTCTAACACCCTGTCTACACCGGACGCGAGCGTCGCGTCAAAAGTAATAGAACTCATTATAATCAACGATGCTGTCAAAACCGGAAGAGTCTGTTGAGGCGTGTTGCCTGGTGCCTACTGTAAATGGGTGTCCCGTTCCATTTTTGCACTGCATGCACTGGCGCTACTACTGCCAACAACACAAATAAATGGTTTAGAATGTTCGTGTCGACTGACATGTTCTTGATAAGTTCGTCAGAAGACCTGAATATTTTGTATCTTTCTACTTCTGCGTGATGCACCAAGTTGACACCAATGTAGAGCGTTCCAAATTAATGACTTATGAGGTTACATTTACAGTTGGTCAGGATGCTGCCTTGGACAGCCGTTGCCTATGTAGGCAGTAGTCAGCAAGGGAGCTCACAAGGTTTTTGAACAGAACCCTAAACCTAACCACATTAAAGTACCGAAGATAGGAGCTGTACTTGTATGCATATGGACCCTTTTCACAAACTATAGTGGGGTACACCTCTTAAGCTGTGAATACCAAAACAAAAATAATTTTTGCATTCCAATTTGCTCCAACAGCAATGAAATCCATTATTACATTTCCACGACTTTCCAAAAGTAGGAAAAAAAATAAAGAGATGGATATGACGCTGTTGCTTCCTCAGCTGCTGCATTTGAAACCCTGTTGCAGAAGTTTTTTTGTTTTTTTTTTTGTATTAAGTATGATGTTATAAATTTACATTTAATAATAAAATAATCTAAATAAAAAAAAGTTTGCTAGATTTTCGATGTTAAATTAAGGTGGAAATGTGTCATCACAGTCAGGAAAACAGCTGCCTGGGGGCCTTACCAAGATAGCCGCCAAGTGGATTAAATGTGTATTGCCTTAACCCTTTCAGCTGAGTTTAGTGACTGGATGTGATCTAGCAGCATGTATCTGTGCATGCTGGGTGC
Source organism: Myxocyprinus asiaticus (assembly GCF_019703515.2). Classification (NCBI taxonomy): domain Eukaryota; kingdom Metazoa; phylum Chordata; class Actinopteri; order Cypriniformes; family Catostomidae; genus Myxocyprinus; species Myxocyprinus asiaticus. The sequence goes on along the minus strand of NC_059376.1, from coordinate 37,370,029 downwards.
TGCTCTTTGCCCAGGTATATGTAGATCCCTATCATTTGATTTTGTCTCCCTGTCTGGAATAAACAGGCAGAAAAATCTCCTGTCATATCAATTAACTTAACCTGTGATGGAATGGCTGTCAAGCTGTTGGCACATCAAACTGTCTGTCGCTATCTCTTTCTCCCTCTCATTCTATCCTGTTTTCCAAGGCTTATCTCAGGCCATCCCCATTCATCCCCTGGCTGTTGAAACAAGTGAAAAAACTGATAGGGGAGACCAGGGTAAATTGTAATTTTTTAAAAACATTTTCCATACCTTACTGGCAAATAGAGACATACAGTACCTGTAATCTTTTGGTCTAAGAAACATTAATATGTGCAAAAAAAAAAAAAAAAAAAAAAAACTCTACTATTAATAGATATGTAATAAGAAAGACTATGAGCATATGATCAAATTTAATACAAGACTAGGGGGGTGTTGCAACACTTGAAAATAAATAATATTTACACACTTGTGGTCGAGCGTTAGTGTGTGAATGGAGAGCGAGATTGGGAGATGAGAATGGTAAGGATTGTCACCTGTTTATAATGAGTCTAGCACCTGTTTCTTGTTCTAGTGAGGGTGTGGGAGAGTTTAAAAGGAAGCCAGACTCCAGAGAAGGGAGAGACTGACACACCTGTCCTTTACACGTGCGTGCGTGTGTGTGTGTGTGTGTGTGTGTGTGTGTGTGTGTGTCGGTGCATCTGAGCGTTACGCTAAAATCAAGTTAGGGTGCGTGTGGCAGAAAGCACGATTTAAGTTGCCACTGGAAGGCTGTTTTTCTGTCTGAGAGTGTAAATAAACACGATACGTGGACTGATCACCCACCCCTGCATTCTCCTTTTATGAACATTGTTACAACACTCCATTCCAAATAATATAAATATTACTGAATTTTTTTCACCTATATGCTACTTTAAAGCAAAAGTCTAAGTAGGACCTACATAATAATTGTCTAAAGTCTAGTCTTCAACTATGTACATTGTAGATTACATTTTTCAATTCAGATTCACAATTTTAATGTCATAGTTAGTGCTACAACAGAGCACAAAAGTCTGGTTCCAGAAGTAAAAATCACATTCTTTTTTTCCAAAGGGAAACTGATTATTAAAGGTGCACTCAGTAAGTTTTTGTTCATGTTGTCTTGGACTTACACTGACACCTATTGGCCTGTATGCAGCATCATTCAAACACAATTGTTTTGTAGTTACCGAGGCCATTGCAAAATTAACTATTCACAGTACAATAACTAATATTCAATAACAAGGCGGTTACTGAGATTAAGCAAGTAGTATTTGGCTGGTCATGTGATCCCAACAGGGCAGCCCCCATGAGAATTGCGGCAAAAGAGCCCAGCAGTGAACGCCCACTCCTGTGACACACTGACTAACGCAATCGAATCAGACTCCCTTTACACTCTCAAAACCACTTAAAAATTATATATATTCATATATATATATATATATATATATATATATATATATATATATATATATATATATATATATATATGAATATTTTACAATATACTTTAAATATATCGATTCTATACTTATAACCAATTTTAAACTAATAGTTTTACATTTTTCCATCATTTTTAATTTGATTACATCATTCACAATGCTTCATTAGATTATAGTTCATTATCTCATTGAAAATGTTAAGTACATAGTCTTGTGCCTTTGTTTTTTGTCTGATTTTCAAATCAAAGTTTATAATGTTGAGATTCACCTTGGAGCTGGTTGGTTTGGTTCATGACTTAGAACTTTTTAATGAAGTACTTTATGACAAATCAATGGAAAAATGAATGGAAAAAAATACTTCTGGAACAAGACAGCTCAAAAAGTGGGCTGGCACTGTTGCACTCTATTACCTCCAACCCAAAATCTTGTATAGTTCTACCAGTGACAGTATAAGAATGTCATTCATGTTAAATTTTAAACAACCTAGTAAATAAATAGATATTATTTTTGAATTCAAAAGCATTTAAAGGTGCACTCAGTAATTTCTTCCCCATTAAACATTTTTACACCCAAAGAAATGAATTTTGAAACATATGTATAAAATCATGACCATTCACATGAGATGAGGACTCTAGCCATATCAGTAACCTTATAAAACCTCTTTTATTCTGTATGGGGCAGGAGCGCCCCTAATGAGGGCTGCCATTTTTTAATTACATGACCAACTGAATACTACTTGCTTAATCTCAGTAACCATCTTGTTATTGGACACTTTCACACTTGGATTAAATTAATCATGGCTGATTGTGATTAGTGAATTTTTATAACGGCATCTGTAACTGAAAATGATTGATTTTGAAATATGCTGCATCCACACCACTAGGTGTCACTGTAAGTCCAAGATGACACAAACAAAAAGTTACTGAGTGCACCTTTAACTTTAGACAGCAGAAGAAATATTTTTAATATCTCAGAATCAGTTTTTTAGTTTAACGATTGTATTTAGTTTTCTAAGACAGAGAGAGAATATGTTAAATAATTGTTGTCACTTTGACTTATTTGGGTTTGAAGAAATTTTGTGTGCTCCAATTGCCCCCAGTTTCTTCTGCTTGATGCTACCGATGTCCCTGTCTGCTGCCATGTGAATGGTTCAGTGAGTGTGTGTCATTTGTATGAAAAAGTATAAAACAGGGAAAACATAGAGGCATCAGAGGAGCCTGAAGGACGGGTTAATTCTCTTATCTAAATTCTGAGCTGTAGAGGATTAATATGGGCTGTTATGGAAAGAGGTTGTTGCCTCTATTTTGGAGAAGGACTGATCAGAGAGACAGAGAGCAAGTGAGACTGAGAGAGGTGACCTTCAGCGTTCTCCATAGTCTTTACAATAATGATGTCTGCTGGGATTCCTCATCTCCACTCAACAAGATGCCCCCACCGCTGTTAAGGTTAAAACAATTTCAATAGACTTTGCATCTTACACGTGCATCCTGAAATTGCCTCTAAGTTTAGCTCTTGGCATGCGTTTCATAATATATTTGTTCTAATATGTTGAATGAGGATACTTTTTTGTCAAGTGGTAATGCACTGAAAATTTGTTGATAATGCAGTTTTCATTTAGCAAAACTAAATGAACAAACCCCTAACTCAAACTTTTACTCCACTAATGGTTTAGGGTTGGGATTTGTTACAGGGGGCAGAGTAAATAAAATATGCATTCCCGTAGACCCTATAACATCATTTACAACACATTCTGTGGACATTCCACCTGAAAACTGTGCCCATACATTCAACAGCACTTGCAACTTCAGCCACTGGGAGCAGTGATTCGAATTTTGGTAACTGTCACTGAATTCACAGTGCGATCAGACTGGAGTTTTTGGGAAACCTGTTTGAAAACAGTATTTATTTTTGCAATTCCATTTGATTCTGCTAATGATGCAGAAATGACACAATTCAGCTTTAATACTGTAATCATAGAGCAAAAATGCATCCTTCAAATAACGCTTGCCATTATTTATGTGAACACAATTACTTCTTTGTTTCTATGGGTCCAAAACCTGTGTCTCAAATGTTGCTCATTCAATGTGCTGTCAGCACTAGGGATGTGCACGGATAGTTGACATTCGTTTAATCGCTCAACGTGCCACTATTCAACTACCAAAATCACTATTCAGTTATTCTACACATGCAATAGAAGTCTTCAACCCAACCTGAACTCGACGAGTTCTGAAAAATCGTCGGTTTTGGGTCAGTTTTTCGAGTATAGGGCGAGTAAGGGGCTGTTCAAACATGCGCATCTGCATTGTTTTTCTATGTACTGTTAACACGCGTGTGACGGGCATTGACTGTTGCGCTGAATCTCACTGTTTTCTCTTTCAGCATCTCACACAGGGTTGCCACATTTTTAGACACCAAGTAAAGTTAAAGTCATCCACACACTCGTAGTCTTCACGTCTACTTGCACCCTAGTGGCCAAACGCCGGAAATACGTAAGACAAGTTGGTAAGTAGGCAAGACCAAAACCGCTAGTGAGTTCGAATCCAGGGTGTGCTGAGTGACTTCAACCAGGTCTCCTAAGCAACCAAATTGGCCCGGTTGCTAGGGAGGGTAGAGTCACATGGGGTAACCTCCTCGTGGTCGCGATTAGTGGTTCTCGCTCTCGATGGGGCATGTGGTAAGTTGTGCATGGATCGCGGAGAGCAGCATGAGCCTCCACACGCGGAGTCTCCGCGGTGTCATGCACAACGAGCCACGTGATAAGATGCGCGGATTGACAGTCTCAGAAGCAGAGGCAACTGAGACTTATCCTCCGCCACCCGGATTGAGGTGAGTAACTGTGCCATCACGAGGACCTACTAAGTAGTGGGAATTGGGCATTCCAAATTGGGAGAAAAGGGGATAACAAAAAAATTAATAAATAAATAAAACAAACAGTAACCATGCACATCCCTAATCAGTACCACCACATAAAAAGGTAATCACGCATTTGAATTTATGCTAAATTGTCTGATAGGGGTTGGCACTTGTCAGTAATTTGGCAGAATGGGGTTGATTTCAGAGTAGGCCTACATGACCATTTAGAAAATGCTTGGTAATACCATGGCAACCCCATTCAGCATCCTTGCTCAGGCAAGCACCACATACATTTTCTTTTGAGAACCTATTTAAATTAACAATTTCCAGTCTTTTAAAATATCAAGCATTTTCATTGTCGAAATTGGACCGGCTGCCAGTCTATTGCATGTTGTATTCAATTCTTTTGTTTTCTTCCTGAAAGGCAGGTCTGACTGTGCCACAGCTCACCTGACCTAACCCTATTGTTTTGAAACAGTAATTGTTCAGGCTGCTGGACTGTGAAACTGTTTAGTCGTCCTGTAGGGAGACCCTGCGCATGAGAGCTGTGTTAGATGGCACGTCTGTCTTAATAAGCCTGTTCAGTGCTGACTGTTGACCAAGCAGCTCTGGTCATCATCTCCACACTGCTGTCTTTGCATTTCAATGGGTCAAGTGATATTGCAATGGGAGGTGGGTTGCTCTGTTGTGTGTGTGTTGGGGTAAAATATGATGAATGCTATTGAATAAGCTATTAAGCACTGCAATCAGCAACTGTTTAAAGCTAGAATAATTTGGCAGATAATATTGTGCAAGAATAGAGAGTGATTTGTACTTTATAGATTCCTGATTTCTTTTCGGTTCTACACCGGACTGTTTTTTCATCTCGCATTATAGTTGTTCTGATACAGTGCCACTGCGTTTTGGAGACAATTGTAGTTTAGCTTTTTTTGCATGTTTATTTATTTATTTATTTGCTGAATTGAAGCTTAAATAAGCCTTCGTTGGTTTGGTAGTCTTAGCTGGTCTCCCAGACTGGTCAGGCTGGTCTGTAGATTGGTTTTAGAGGGGTTTGGGGTGCTTTTCAGATGGTCAGGTTTAGAGATCGGTTGATATTTATTTTTTATTTTTTTCATCAAAATACACAGCTACTTTTAAATGGCCCTCAATGGAGAAAGATGCTTTTTTTCCCCCGCAGAATGGTATAGTTACTACAACTGGTTAAAAATATCAATTTTCAGATCAGTCCGATTGTTGATACTTAAAATCTCAAGATCATTCTTTTACTTTAAAGTTTACTGCAGTTTTTGGTTGTGTTAATTATTATATCCCTTAAATAATAGCAGTAAACTGCATATTGTGGGCCCTGCTGTTAATTTGTTTAATTAATTTTTTCAAAATTGACCAAGAACAATGAACCAAGAACACTGCGGATGTCAAGATTTATAGTAAATAAGGACTTAAATTTTAGTCTGTTTCTCACCCAAAACCGCTCGTATCTCTACAGAAGACATGGATTTGACCACTTCAATCATATTTATTACTTTTATGCTGCCTTTATGTCCTTTTTGGAGCTTCAACGTTTTGGAGCCAATTTACTTTTACGGACAAAAACACATCATACATTCTTCAAAATATGTTAATGTGCGTTCTGCACAAGAAAAAAGAAAAGAAAAAAGTCATACGAGTTTGAGATGACGTGAGGTTGAGTAAATGATCATTTTTGGATGAACAATCTCTTTAAGCAACATACAGAAAATAGTGGAAATTTCTGTGGACTGTGGGTGTGCTCTCTGAGGCTGGCCCCAAACCTTGACCCCTTGGGTTCTACGCTAGCCCGTTTTTCATCTTGCATTGCTTAAAGTTGTTCCGATGCAGTGTCATCACATTTTGGAGATAATAGTTAGTAGTTTTGTTCCCCCCCCTTTTCGTGTCAGTGAGATCTGATTGGCTCTCTTTTCATTCTGATCAGAGTGAATTATGGCGCCCTTGAGATGAGCTTCCTCTGAAAGGAAATCTTAAAGCAGGAGTCGTGGTGATTCATCACTGTTCCAGAGTTCTATTACAGATATAAAAATCCTCTTTCATCACATCTCTGTTGGCCCTTCAACGGTATAACACAAGATTAATTAATATTGTAAATCTGCCTTTATTGCCATTTTAAACAGCCAGCTTCATTGAGTTGTACCCAATCACTTTTTTGATCAAACACAATGAAGGTGCAAAGACAGAAAGTTGAGAAAAGATGAAGACTTTCCTCTTTGACTTGAATTATGATAATGTACGAGTCAGCTTATGTCTAGCCCAACACTTTCTCTCGATTCGCATTCCATTCTTTTTCTACAAAGCTTGTTGGTTATTGTGGTCACTTGAACAGAAGTTGTACGCTTTGCCAGCACACTAAAAGTGTCACTAAATGCCAAGCATTTATGCCTGTCAGTGAAAGCAGTCTTTGAAGGGAAGTGGTCTCGGTGGAAGAAAGAGAGAGATTGTGCTTATATGGAAGGCTAGAACAAAAATAAACACCTCCGGAGAAAAGCAAAAAGCTACCATTTATAAAAAGTGACACCTTAAAAAGGCGAAATTTCTGCTTTCATCCATCTATTTTTTTGTATTTTTATGGCATCTCCCCCAAAATGAGAAAATTAGCTTTACCTCAGGCTGATGTAAGCTTGCTAAACGTGGATGCACTGCCTTTTCTGGTTCATTTCAGATGGTTCAATGTAAGATTGGTTATTTGGACATGTTTCAGGAGATCCAGTATTAATTTTGCACAATTTTCAGAGTAGACAGTGAGACGATAAGATTTTGATCTAATATCGAGAGCTATTGGACTGGATGTTCTTCTTAGAGGAACAGTTTTTCAATAGTTTTCCTATTTAGACATGTGCTAGACAGACGTCTTTGACCATTGCATCTCACTGCTTTTCCACTGTCTGGGGCAGGATCGCAGCATTTTTTTAGACACCCATCAAGTTAGAAAGAACAGTAACACTTTACAATAAGGTTCCTTTTGTTAACAGTAAACAACATTAGCTAACATGAACTAACAATGAACAATATTTTTACAAGTGTTAATTTCAACATATACTAATACATTTTTAAAATCAAAAGTTGTAACAATGAACAATTGTATTTATATTAACTGACATTAACAAAGATTGATACATTTTTTTAAATATATTTTTCATTGTTTGTTCATGATACCTAATGCATTAACTAATATTAATGAATGGAACTTTATTGTAAAGTGTTACCGAAAGAACTTCAACTTTAAATAACTTGTCTCACTTTTATTTTTAGCGCCATGACACGTTCGGTGTGAATGACCTCTTACCATCATATCATTCTAAACTAGTATATTATTTTTTCTGTGGAACACAAAAGGATCATTTTCAAAGAATTTTATACAGCTCTTTTCTGTACAACAACAATTCAGTTATCAAATCTATCAAACTCCAAAAAGTGTATATATACAGGTGCATCTCAATAAATTAGAATGTCGTGGAAAAGTTCATTTATTTCAGTAATTCAACTCAAATTGTGAAACTCGTGTATTAAATAAATTCAATGCACACAGACTGAAGTAGTTTAAGTCTTTGGTTCTTTTAATTGTGATGATTTTGGCTCACATTTAACAAAAACCCACCAATTCACTATCTCAAAAAATTAGAATATGGTGACATGCCAATCAGCTAATCAACTCAAAACACCTGCAAAGGTTTCCTGAGCCTTCAAAATGGTCTCTCAGTTTGGTTCACTAGGCTACACAATCATGGGGAAGACTGCTGATCTGACAGTTGTCCAGAAGACAATCATTGACACCCTTCACAAGGAGGGTAAGCCACAAACATTCATTGCCAAAGAAGCTGGCTGTTCACAGAGTGCTGTATCCAAGCGTGTTAACAGAAAGTTGAGTGGAAGGAAAAAGTGTGGAAGAAAAAGATGCACAACCAACCGAGAGAACCGCAGCCTTACGATTGTCAAGCAAAATCGATTCAAGAATTTGGGTGAACTTCACAAGGAATGGACTGAGGCTGGGGTCAAGGCATCAAGAGCCACCACACACAGACACTACAGTTGTCGTATTCCTCTTGTTAAGCCACTCCTGAACCACAGACAACGTCAGAGGCGTCTTACCTGGGCTAAGGAGAAGAAGAACTGGACTGTTGCCCAGTGTTCCAAAGTCCTCTTTTCAGATGAGAGCAAGTTTTGTATTTCATTTGGAAACCAAGGTCCTAGAGTCTGGAGGAAGGGTGGAGAAGCTCATAGCCCAAGTTGCTTGAAGTCCAGTGTTAAGTTTCCACAGTCTGTGATGATTTGAGGTACAATGTCATCTGCTGGTGTTGGTCCATTGTGTTTTTTGAAAACCAAAGTCACTGCACCCATTTACCAAGAAATTTTGGAGCACTTCATGCTTCCTTCTGCTGACCAGCTTTTTAAAGATGCTGATTTCATTTTCCAGCAGGATTTGGCACCTGCCCACACTGCCAAAAGCACCAAAAGTTGGTTAAATGACCATGGTGTTGGTGTGCTTGACTGGCCAGCAAACTCACCAAACCTGAACCCCATAGAGAATCTATGGGGTATTGTCAAGAGGAAAATGAGAAACAAGAGACCAAAAAATGCAGATGAGCTGAAGGCCACTGTCAAAGAAACCTGGGCTTCCATACCACCTCAGCAGTGCCACAAACTGATCACCTCCATGCCACGCCGAATTGAGGCAGTAATTAAAGCAAAAAGGAGCCCCTACCAAGTATTGAGTACATATACAGTAAATGAACATACTTTCCAGAAGGCCAACAATTCACTAAAAATGTTTTTTTTATTGGTCTTATGATGTATTCTAATTTTTTGAGATGGTGAATTGGTGGGTTTTTGTTAAATGTGAGCCAAAATCATCACAATTAAAAGAACCAAAGACTTAAACTACTTCAGTCTGTGTGCATTGAATTTATTTAATACACGAGTTTCACAATTTGAGTTGAATTACTGAAATAAATGAACTTTTCCACGACATTCTAATTTATTGAGATGCACCTGTGTATATATATATATAACACCAGTAATGCACTATAAATTAAAGTAGTCCCTACGAATCATTCATATTCCAAGTTATTATCAGAAGCCACTCAATAGGTTTGAGTGACGAATTGATCGAAATGTAAATTGTTAAAATCTTCCCCTCCGCCAAAGTTTTTAAATGAAATATGGCAGCGTCAATCATGTTGCATAAGACTTGACATCATTATGACATTTGGTCATGGTGCTTTTTTACCTTTTTGGAGCTTGACAGACATTGTCACTATGAACTGTGGTTGTATGGAAAAGAGCTATGAAGAGATTCTTAAAAAATTCCCCTTTTGTGTGTTCCATGAAAAAACAAAAACACCACACAGGTTTGGAACGACACAGGGGTAAATAAATAATGACAATGAACTGTTCCATATGTTTATGTTTCGCTCCAATATTGTATTGTCTGTGACTCTTGATCTGATACTTGACAATGCACTCAAAGACAGACTCATTATTAAAACTTTATATGATTTAATAACAAGATTCGACTACTAAAATCAGGACTTGCCTCTAATGTGTGTGTGTGTGTCCTCCACAGGTCAGTTGGCAGTCGGCACATGTGAGATTGTGATGTTGAATAGAGACAGCAGTCAACCCAAGCGTACTATCGCCAGGCAGACAGCCCGCTGTGCCTGCCGGAGAGGACAGATCGCTGGCACCACGCGGGCCCGACCAGCGTGTGTGGACGGTAAGAGATACAGCCCACACAAACACATACTCACATTGTGTACATGCACACACATACTGTATATGGCAGACTGGAGCTAGTTGTCACACAGGGAAGATGTCACAAGGACTATATCACAGTAAATAGAAGGTTTTGAGGCAAAAGTCCTTCCCTTTGCAGTGTTTTTTTTTTTGTTTGTTTGTTTTTTTTTGTGTTTTTTTTTTAATGTTGGTCTCAAACACCTAATTTAAAATCCTCTTAAATTGGAATACTTTTTGTGAATTATGTCCTTCAGATTTAAACTTCCAATAGCATCATGTTTTTTAAGTTAGCAGTTGGGTAGACAAGTAAACATGATAAAACCACACTAGCATACATTAAGGCAAGGGTCACCAATATAATGAAGGTAGATTTTAACTGAAATGTTATACTGTGTTCTCAGGTCAAGGGTATGTTTTTATATACATCAGGTTGAGGCAAGTTGTCACATGTTTTAAATGTTTATATATTTTCATTAGATTAATTACAGAAATATTCCAGATTCAATACAAGTTAAGGTCAATCGACAGCATTTGTGGCATAATATTAATTACCACACAAATTAATTTGGACTTGTCCCTCCTTTTCTTTAAAAAAATAAGCAGAAATGAGACAAAGCCTGGCATGAAGGGTCTAGGCATGAAATAAACCTACACTGAGAAATATTCACTAAAGTAAAAAGTGTGACAACTATCCCCGGTTTCCCTGTTTCTTTCACAGCAAAAACAAAGTCACATCATGTAGCTTGACTTCATTGCTGAATTTGCATCGCATTGTTTTTTTTTTTCTACTGTCAAAATCTTGTATAACACACTCTAACACAATAGTCAGACTTGCTACATGTAAAGAAATGTTCCTGTCTGCAGTGTGTGGTGTGACAAGTCGAGGAAAGCTGAGGCCTCGTGAAAAGGCGAAAGAAAGAAATGTAATTCTATATTATGACTGTCACTGTGCTTTAAAAGGAATATTTCTGCTTGTCTGTTTTGCCGAGCTCTGGATATAATGGAGTATTTCACAAGGTTGGAAGCTTTCATTCCTTTCTTCAGATACAAATCTGAATATGATTGTAGTGGTTGTTTTGCTAGGAAATAAACACTGTTCTCCTGATAGCTGGGGTCAGGATGTTAGTTTCTTTAGTTTGATGGGGTTTTGGGGGGTTATGCTAGATATTATGATCTTCAACAACACATTAGCAGCACTTTGTAATGGCAAGACCAGAGTAATTAACCAAGAGAGTACCATAATTACAGCTGTGGGAAATTGATTTTTATTGGCTCTCTCGGCTGTCTTCATGCTCCATTAGTAGTGGATCCATTAAAGAAGGACCTGTTGCCAGCACACACACTTTACTACACTTACATGCGCTCATTCAAATTCACTTTAGATTTACGGACTACCCAATGACCAGAGACAATTATAGTTTCAAAGAATGTAGAAATTATTTTAAAGATCCAACCATCCATCTTTGTCTAATCTATAGCTCAACAATAGGGTTTCTTGGAAGTAAAAACGGCATTCAACATGTTTGCAGAGAAATGGTTTTTCAGCGATAACGTGTTCAAGACAGACCTATCATGAACTCCAATGTAGTTTAAAGGTGATGTGTAATTTCTGGGATGTTAACACTCTCTCTTATTATCAATTATAAGTAAGCTTTCATAGGTTAGTTCCCCCGGAAAGTATAGACACTGGTTTTGTGGCGCTAACATTGCGCTGTTTGTTTGAGCATCCTAACCAGCCCGACACAGCATTATTAACTTAACTAATGGCATGAGTTTAGGGCGGGACTATCTGTTTGTTCGACCAATCACAGAGGGGGTAGTGTTTAGGAAAGCTGTTGGAAAACAATCATTAGTTTATTAATTCCGGTTGGTAACGTTAGTGGCGCATAGACACATTTTACTTGTAATGATAATATGCCCCAGTAGAAGTCACAATTCAGTTTGATTTCAATGTTTAATTGGTGCATTTCTGTTGAAATAGTACACTATCCATAATAGTGTAGTACTTCGCAATACTATTATGTGTCGAAGCAAGATCCACCAGTCAGAGAAGTTGGCTTCAGAAAACATGGAAATATCAGGGAATTTTTAAACTGTGCTTTCCAGGCCTGGAAAAATGGTGGAAATTTGTAAAATCTTACAAGCTACAAAAAGGGAATATTTTTCTTTTGGGTCAGTTTATTTTAAAGAATCAGACGAACCAGTTAACAAATCAGTCTGAATGATTCATTAGCAGATCAGTGTGAATTTGGATGATTTTTAGAAATCCTTACCCAGTAATTTCAAACAACTGGAAAGGTCATGGAAAAGTAATGGAAATTAATTGGTCAAAAAGTGTGGGAACCCTGTGGCTTGACCCTTACAAAAATATAGTGTTGCAGCAAACTTCTGGCAAACATTGCCACCACTTTGCCATAAACCAACTGTAATTTTGCTACAGAAATAGATAAAATGGGATGCTGTATCATTAGAGACAATGCTTCATGTATTCCGTTGTCAGTACAAAAATCTTGTACCTTTTTCTGTTTTTCAAATACGTTTTGCTTCAAATCACATTGTAGTGTTGTGATTCATTTCGTAGCTGGTTGGTGTGGCTCAAGGCTTAAAATTCTTCATTGAAGAATTTTCTGGAATGCCACTGTTGAGCTCTGTTCCATTAAATGCCCTAAGACTGTAGGTGAGTCTGTGATGCCGAAGGTTCCAGGGGGCAGATCGTGGTGGGCCTCGAGAGGAGAGTGAGGGCAGGCGGGGGCTAGGTCCCTGGAGGAGTTTATGATGTAGGTGTGCTGTGCTGGACAGAGCTGGCTCAGGTGTTGCATGCACACACAGAGACGAATTGAGTCATGATGCAGAACAGAGGTACCATGGGAGACAGTGTGTGGGGAGTGTGATTAATCCTTTTTGAAGCTGGACTCGTTTTCTCTGCAGAAATGTACTGGTCAGTGGGTGGTAACTATTTTTTTCAAATCCATGGGAAACAAGAAATAGGAAATGATGCTGAGCTGCTTCATGTTTATTTTGATGTTATATTCATGTATGAGAACTAGTTCTATGTCAGCACTAGAACTACAATGAGTACAAATTCATTATAAGTGCTAGTATGAGTACTAATTGAAATGCAGGACTACTTTAAAGTAGGGTTGTCACAATACCATAATAATATCTTACGAGACTATACCAGGCAGCTAAAGTATCACGATACCAAGTAGTATCACGATTCCAAACAATTGTGTGTTAATTCTTAACACAGATTGTCATAGTAAAGGTGGTTTTCTTGTTGCTTCGGAAGTGGTGAAAATAACTGATTGATGAACTGGAAGAAGGCTCAATTTAACTAACTTGTTACCCAATACATTCTTAGTTTGATGTAAAAAAAAAAAAAAAAAAACATTTGCTGCATCAAAACAGCCAGTTCAAATGGCAATGGCTTTAAACTTTTGTTCCATTATTTCTGTGATTATTTGAATGTTGGTAACATAAAAATAAAGATATTGTGACATTGAAAAGACTGTTTTGAGCAGCTGTTTCATTATTACAACCGCTTCAGCCCCTCTCTCCTGGTAAACAGCAGTGCAAATGCAGATTACACACACGCATGCCTCAGGGACGTGATCAGACCGATCTGATCATAAGTGCAAAGTTACCGCCACCATGCATTTGCAATTGGAAAAAAATTAAACGAGTGCAACGTTCGATTTTTCAGAGAAACTGTAAATCTGTAAATGTTGAGATAAAGCATTTAGGTTAAATGAAGTGGCACTAACCCATGTGTTTTCTGCAGAAGCAGTGGGATGTGTCCGAAGCTGTTTAATAAGGTTGCTGGTGTTTCCCCCTTTGGCTTGAAATCTCTGTAGACATTCACGGCAGATGGGTTTTCCCCGTCTCATCAGGCAAAACCCAATAATTTCCAAATCTCGCTATGTGAATTGTGTTTTTTAAAAAGCTTCTCACTCTCCAAAGTTGTATTTAAATTCATATTATCCATTAGGAGACACGACCGCCAAATGAACATGCTGGGATTCAGAACCATGGGAAAACCACACATTAAAAACAAACAGTACCATATAAGGTACTGTTCTAAACAGTAAACTGCAAATTCTGAACAGCATTTTGCTCTCTTAAAGGGCACTCCGTGAAGGGGATGCCACCCAAAAAGACTACATTTTTAATGCTGTTGCAGACATTGGTCTGATTCAAATGAAGGTTTTAGTGAAAATAATATTTACCTCTACACATACAACATTCTGTAACTTACGGTACTACCGTACTGACAGTACTACTGTTTAAAAAATACTGTGGCACCACCAGTATTTTGAAGCTTTAGTATCGCGATTCTACCATAACACCGGTATACCGTGCAACCCTACTTCAAAGTTCCAAGTCAGTTCTATTGCTATCATAGGTGCTATTCATAGGTGCTAGTTCAAATTCGATTGTACTGGTATTATCAGTACTAGTTCAAAGTGAGATCTAGTGCGAGAATGAGCTCTAGTTCGGTCACCACTAGAATGAGTACTTATTCAAAGTCAGTATTATTACTAGTGTGAGTACTAGTTCAATGACATTTCTATTGTTATCATGAGTACAAGTTCAATGTCTGCACAACTGATAGTGTGAGTACTTGTTCAAAGTCACCACTAATATGATTATTAGTTCAAAGTCAGTATTAGAACTAGTGTGAGTACTAATTCAAAATCAAAGCAAGTATGAGTACTAGTTCAAAGTCAGTTCTATAGAGCACAACAGTGTGGTTCTGGAAGTAAAAATCACATTGATTGTTTCCATAGACAAATTAATTTTATAAGATAACTATACACCTTTAAAGACAGACCTACCATGAGCTTCAAGGTTGCTTATCGAGGTTATATGCTTCCGCTGTACACATCTGTCTGCGTTATTTCAACTTCATTGTTTAAAAATCTGTTTAATAATGTTTAATAGCACAATTCTGGGTAAATAAAAACATTACCCATGGTCCAGCAGAGAAAGCTTCACCAATCAGAGAACCGCGACCAACAAAGCCCACAAAACAGGCCTTGAAGCGACTGCCCACTCCCATGATGCCCTGTGAATGACGTAATAAATTTGGTCTCCCTTTACCGTCAAACTACTTATATATTTGTACATATCGGAATATTTAGCAATAACATAGTGTAACATAAAATATACTGTTTCTACACTTATAATCAACAAATTAAAGTCAGTAGTTTCATATACTGTATTTCCATAGTTTTTTATTCAGTTACATTATTCGCAGTGCTTCATGGGATTGTAGTTTGTGCCCTTGTGAAAGACTGTTAAGAACACAGTCTTTTACCATTGTCTTTTTGTCAGATTTTCACCTACTTTTTTGCCTCAAAATAAAGTTTGTCAGGTTGTGATTCACCTTGGAGCTGGTTGGTATGGTTCATGGCTTACAACTCTTTTATAGAGGATTTTATTCTATGCAAAAATTGAATGGGCAAAATACTTCCAGAACCCAGACGACTGAAAAAGTTGGCATGCATTGTTGCTCCCTATTGCTATTTTGAGTACTAGTTCAGTTTGTACTAGTGCTAGTGTGGGTACAAGTCTGTTCTATTGTTGTTTTGACTAGTTCAAAATCCGTACTAGTGTTAGTGTGAGTAGTACTGGTTCAGAGCCACTACTAACATAAGTACTAGTTCAAAGTCTATATTAGTGCTAGTGAGCGAACCAGTTCTAAGTCACTTCTATTGTTATTGTGAGTACTACAGTAGTTCAAGTCTGTACTAGTTCAAAGTCAGTGTTTTGTTTTTTTCTAATATGGGTACTAGTTCTGTATTAGGTAAAGTCAGATCTGATTCATCCTATGGACTCATTTTCCCTGCAGTTCTGTACTGGTCAGTGGGTGGTAATCATAATATCCATCGGAAATAGAAAATTATCTTGAGTTTGTGTGCTGCATTGTGTTTATATTGATGATTTTATCTGCTGTAACAATCATGTGTTTTGTGTATGTGTGTTTTATTTAGGATACACTTGCCCCATATATAGTGACCCTGAAAGAGAAAGTATTCTTGTTCTCTCTATTTGCAAGCAGTTAATGATCAGTGAGTCTGTAGCGGAGGCACACGGTTCCCCAGGAGGCCACGTGTTCACTGGCTGCCTCTACAGCAGAGAGCCGAGCTCAGGAGCCTCATCTGGCTTCACATGAAACAAATAGGGTACGAAAATATCTGCTAAACTCTGCGTGTGTTGTAATCTGCCATACTTTGCTCCCTGTGTGGCCTAGAGAGCACTTCACCATGCTGAACGAACAGTGTGTATATTTGCATCCCACACACATTGATGATAATTAAGGGTATATTATTCTTTTTACATTAAAGGCTTGCTTTAAATTTAAGTTAAGGACCAGTACCTTTTCAGTTTTGTTTATACTCACTATTTCCATTTTGGGACAAGATGAAATGGAAGCAGTCTTTCCGGAAATTAATGAGAAAATCTGGTTCAAATGCCAGTGATTCTGTACGTGAGTTATCAGCACTAGTTCAAAGTCAGTACTAGTGCTAGTTTGAGAAGTCATTTTAGTCAGAGCTAGTGCTCATTTGAATACTAGTTCAGTCAGTTCAAATATGAGTTAGTTCAAAGTCAGATTTAGTGCTAGAATGAGTACTAATTTAAAGTCAGCACTATTATGAGTACTAGTTAAAAGTCTGTATTAGTACCAGTATGTGTACTAATTCGAAAAGAGTGTTGCTACCTAAGTAAGATTTAGTGCTAGTATGAGTATTAGGTTAAGGTCAGCATTAGTATGAGTACTAGTTATAAGTCTGTATTAGTACCAGTTGGTGTACTAATTCAAAGCCAATGTTAGTGCTAGAATGAGTACTAAAGTCAGTATCAATATTAGTATTAGTACTAGTTAAAAGTCTATTTTAGTACAATACCAGTATGTGTACTAATTCAAAGTCAGTGCTATAGTAAAAGACAGTACTAAAACAAATATGAGTAGTTCAAAGTCAGTTCGATTACTATTGTGAGTACTACTTCCAAGTCAGCAGTAGTACGAGTCAATGCTAGTTTTAGTGTGAGTTGTAGTTCAGTCAGTAGAGTATTAGAATGAGTTCTAGTTCAAGCCAGTTATTTCTGATGTGACAACTAGTTCCAAGTCAGTTCTAGTGCTAATACGAGTTCTTGTTCTAAGTCAGTATTAGAATGAGTACAGATTCAAACCTGTTAAATTTTTAATATGAGTATTGGTTCGAAGATTTAATTCAAGTCATTACTTATACTAGTATGAGTACTAGTTCAAAGTTTTATTCGTCACATGCATGGTACAATCACTGCATTTTGTTTTCTGTGAAACACAATAGACAGAATTAAAAGACTGATCTTACAGTAAAATCGGAAACAGTTGGATGACTTTTCTTTAGCTAAAATCGGTCTTTACTTACTGAAATGTGAAACACTGCCCCCAGTGGCCAAAGCGCTAAGTGCTGGTGGGTGTGTGAGCATGTGTAAGCTCCATTTTCTGGGTAAAATTTCCACAGCGGGGCGCTAAAAGCAAGTTGTGAAGCAAGTTGTTTTCAGCAGTTCATGATGTAATACAGTGAAGAGGAATGCTTATTTTATAAACTGAACCCCCAAACCCCAAACTTAAACCTTACCATCAGTGGAGTAAAAATGTAATGTTAGAGGGAAAAATACAACCTCTGAATTGCGCTCGTCACTGATTATGCGGACATGATTACTTCTTGGTTTCAACCTGGGATTTGAACCCAGGTGTCCTGTGCTGCTAACGCAACACATGACAGGTGAGGCCTCAAGGGAAGGTATACACACCAGAGCCGATGCAAACATTTCTGATAGGAGATGCTGCTTGTCAGGTAGTTGGCAGAATTTGTCAGATCTTAGGGTACTGGAACTCTCGGAAACAACATTCCGACTGCCCATGGCATGTGATCATGTTGGAATGACAGCCTCAGTCACCATTCGCTTTCATTGAATGGAAAAAAGCATAGAAAATGCAATGAAAGTGAATGGTGACTTTGTTCTCATTTTGTGTCCCACATGGGAGTTGAGCATTCTACCCTTATTCTTCTGGTGTTCATTATTGTATTGAACACAGTTTATCATGTAGCCATTGAATCTGTTTCTAAGAGTAAAAGCCCAGCTAAAGGAGAGAGGTCACTGCTAGAGTTTCTCACAGAACTTATGAGCTCTGAGTTCATAATGCTGGTCCACACACACCTTATACCACATAGAACCTTACACTCCAACTTAAGTGTGTAATCACAACCGTTACCTCAATAAAACTCTAGTTCAGCATGAGGTATCGGAGTTAAGGCACCCTGATCAACTGTGCGCTAAATACCCCTCTGAAGCATTCTAGCTTCATTTAAACCCATTGATTTTCTTTAGCTCTCTTTGTTTTCTTTCTTCATGGCCCAGTTGTATTTGTGCTTTTGAATACTGTCCCTCGGAGGGAGGCTTGTTTATGTGATGTGGGCTGCATCTGATTGTTTTCAGCCCCCTGGGGACAGGACGACTTGGAGGAGATCTGTAGTGCTCAAATCCTTCATTTGAGCAGCGCAACTTTGGTAAATTCAGCGGATGGAGCTTTGATAATGTTTTCACACTTGATATTCAAAAGAACTGCCGTGCATAAAAAGACCTGCTGTGTTTCAGATCAAGAAAATTGTTGTAAACATATCTTAAATGTTTTGTGATGGAAAATTCAAAAAAGATGTTTTTGTGTGTAGAAAATTGTGTTGTCTTGTAAGTCATCAAGGAAATAATTGAAAACTGTAGGAGTCTAGATAATATAGGTCTATACTTTAAAGGAATAGTTAACCCAAAAATGAAAATTCTCTCATCACTTATTCACCCTCATGCCATCCCAGATGTGTGACTTTCTCTCCTCTGTTGAACACAAATGAAGATTTTTAGAAGAATTTCTCAGCTCTTTTGGTCTATACAATGCATGTGAATGGGTGCCAAAATTTTGAAGCTCCAAAAATCACATAAGTCAGCATAAAAGTAATCCATAAGACTGCAGTGGTTAAATCCATATCTTCAGAAGCTATATGATAGGTGTGGGTGAGAAACAGATCACTTTCACATTCTTCTTGTGTTTTTGGTGATTCACATTCTTCATGCATACCACCCCCTTCTGGGCAGGGAGAAGAATTTCAAGCAAAAAAGTACTTAAATATTGATCTGTTTCTTACCCACACCAATCATATCAATTCTGAAAATATGGATTAAAACACTGGAGTTGTATGGATTACTTTTATGATGCCTCTATTTGCTTTTTGGAGCGTCAACATTTTGGCACCCATTCACTTGCATTGTATGGACCTACAGAGCTGAAATATTCTTCTAAAAATCATAATTTGTGTTCTGCAGCAGAAAGAAGGTCATACACATCTGGGATGGCATGAGGGTGAGTAAATGATGAGAGAATTTTCATTTTTGGGTGAACTATCCCTTTAATATGAATAGAAGAGCTCAGATAATTTTGTTTTGGAAAAATCTGATGAGCTATGTTTGTTCATATTGAAATCTCTGACTTATGTTGGCAGTCTTTGCTGTCTTGGCAAATCTGAGCACAACGTAATTGAGATCTCTTCTGGAACTCATGAGATTGCTTGGTTCTCTTTATCAGGAGGAAAATCTGAGAAAAAGGAGACTTTAGCAAAAGTCTCTCCATTTAAACAATGCTGTCTAGAAAAAATCAATTGAGATTAAAGGGATAGTTCACCCCCCCAAAAAAATAAATAAAAAAAAAAATAAATAACATTATCTGCCATTATTTACCTGACTTAATCACCATAATTTATTTGGGCGCAGCAAACTGGAGTTTAGCATGAATATCAACTTACATTTCTGCCTGTTTATCACACAAAGTTCTAGAATGGCTTCAGAATACTTGGAATATTCAGGTAGTGCATGAGTCATATTGATTACTTTTAATGTAGTTTTATGTTGGCTTTATTTTCTTTCTTTTTTTTTGTTGTCCTTTTTAAAGTTTAACAGCCCAGAGTCACTATTCATTTTCAGTATATGGCAAAAAGCCATGTGAATATTCTACAAATCTTTCCTTTTATGTTCCACAGAAGAAAGTCATAGGTGTTTGGAACAACATAAAGATGAGCAAATAATGACAGAATTTTCTTTTTTGGGTGAACTATTCTTTTTAAGAGTTCTCTTTTGTTAGTCGTTCTTCCCAATGAGAGGAAGACACAAAGATCTTGTGCAACTCTTCTGATTGTTTGATGCTGTGCATCCTCCTCTAACCTGTTTTATTCTCACCACCTTCTGAATGCTGGTTGATCTACGTCTGAAGCTCCTGATCAGCAGGGGTTTATGGAACTTAGCATGGATCTACAGAGCAAACAAGAGAACTGAAAGCCAGAGCCGTAGTGCATACACATGCCTGATGTAGCTCTCTTCGAGTTGTTTGATGGTTTCAGTTCCACAACTTGAAGATAATGAAAGTGTGCACTGAATCTAGGCCTGCAGGCTGCTTACTGAAACATGCATGATTTTACCATAATCTCGAATGCAGTCTTATACACACATCCATATTTTCTTTTGAATTTAAAGGTTGGTTTGTTTCCTTTTATGCTTGTTGGATTTCAAAGGTTTGTATAAATCAAAATCTAAGATGAAAATCCAGTGAAAGAGTTCAATATAGGGATTTTTAGCACAGTGGTTCTCAACTGGTGGGTCATGAACAGCAGAGAAAAATATTGCTTAATGTAAATAATATATTGCAGCTAACCATATAAATCATTCCATCACTTCCATTGTAAGCCTCACCATAACCTACTGCAGATTTCTGCTTTTTTTAAAAAAAAGGAAAGACAAGTCGAAATTCAATTTTGTGGAGAACATTCTGCCACAAATGCTGTCAATTGAGCTTAACTTGTATTGAGTCCAGAATAAGGATGTAGTTGTTTAATTTTGTGCTGTGTTGTGTTACCACTGTAAAATGTGAGTCCTGAAGCGAAACCAGTTGAGAACCACTGATTTAGCGGACTTCATACATGCATTGTCCTTTTACTAAATTTAAGTCAGTGCATAAAAAACTGTGTGTGTGTTTGTTCATAGCACGTATAGTGAAAAGCAAGCAGTGGTGTGAGATGACTCCATGTTCAGAGGGCGAGATTTGCGGCCTGCTCTTCAATCGCTCTGGATGGACCTGCACCAAAGGCGGCGGGCGCATTAAAACCGTCACGGTAAGACTATGTTGTAAATATCTGTAACATTTCATTCATTCACAAGGTTGTACCTGCCACATAACCTTAAATGGTTCACCCCACATGTGTCTCAACTCTTTACGTAATTGGGTAACACTTAATCATGACTTTCCTTACAAAATACATTGTGTCTTTATGTAATACTTAACAGATCATTAGTTAATGTGCATTCAAATATCTAGAAACACCATCAAATGTCTTAAATTTTCATAAACTGTATATAGTCACTGTAACAGAGTAAAGGTTGGGCAAGGAGGAGGCGGGAACCGGCTGAACAGTCAACATAAAGTTTAATGGTCAACGTAAACTTAACCAACATAAAACATAAGGACACACACACAATGCGGCCGCGTATGTCTCTCTCTCTCTCTCTCTCTCTCTCTCTCTCGAACAGGCGTCATGTTCCCGGCCACGCCCTCCTCCTCGTCACACTCCTCTCCTGCCCGAATCAGGCTGGGGCACCACCAGTCTGACTAAATCCCCCCCCATCTCTGGAGGGGAGACGCTGCCCTTCCGGCCATTCTGTCAGCCGGTGGTCCACCCCGCCTCCTGTGAACCTGGGGGAGAGACAAGGGAAGGCGTGGGGAGAGGGAAAGGGTGAGCGGAGACACAGAGAGAGGAGAGAGAGAGAAGAACTTGCTCGCAGGCTCCTGGTCTCCCGGTCCTCAACCGCTCCTCCGCCCGCTGCCGGATGCCAGCTCGCTCCTCCCCCGGCAGATGGCAGCGAGTCCTCCGGCCCCTGGCGGACGGAACCACTCATCCCCTTCTTGGCAGATGGCCATGGCTGCTCCCCTGGCGGATGGCAGCGACAGCACATCCCTCCTCCCTCCCGGGTTTCGGCACCATTGTAACAGAGTAAAGGTTGGGCAAGGAGGAGGTGTGAACCGGCTGAAGAGTCAACATAAAGTTTAATGGTCAACATAAACTTAACCAACATAAAACATTAGGACACACACACAACGCGGCCGCGTGCGTCTCTCTTACTCTCGAACCGGTGTCTCCGGCTGCCCCTTATCTCGCTCTCCCGCTGATCAACTGATTCAGCGCCGGCCATGCTCCATCATGGCCCAGCCACGACCTCCTCCTCGTCACAGTCACATTTGAATGTACATCAGCTATGGATCTGTTAAGCATTATATTATGTTTGTCCATTACTTTTTAATTAAAATTATTATGTCAGGGATTATGTACAGTTGGCTGATCATTATCGAGAAATAAACCCTGACAGTGTGATCAGGATCACAATGCAAAATGGGGTGTCTTGTATAACCCTGAAGGAGCTTACTTTGCGATAATGACAAGCTGACTGTACATTAGCCTGCTTATTACATGGCTACTTACTAAATAAATAAACCTGTGAAATTGCAGAGTGATTAAAGAGACATGAAACTCACTCATTTATGTAGGAAATTGGTTGCCTGGGACAAAAATGAATTATGCATTTTAGCATTATACACAAATATTTGACCACTGAATGCTGTAATTGACCAATCAGAATGAAGTAAAATAAAAATCAGGTTCATAACATAGTATTATGACATGCATCGCGACAGTTTTGAGGTGAAATGTCCGCTGTGTAGCGTTAAAGCAAGTGAAATGTTTCCCAAACTGATTAGGATTTTAAGGTTAATGCTCTATCGAGTTTTAAATCAACAAAACCGTCCACAGTAGGGAAACTAAACTTTAAACCTAAAGCTAACCGATAGTGTCATAAATAGCAAATGTGAGATGAAAAACGCAATTGCTTAAAGGGATAGTTCACCCAAAAATGAAAATTCTCTCATTATTTACTCACCCTCATGTCATCCCAGATGTGTATGGCTTTCTTTCTTCTGCAGAACACAAATTAAGATTTTTAGAAGAATATTTCAGCTCTGTTGGTCCATACAATGCAAGTGAATGGGTGCCAAAAGTTTGACACTCCAAAAAGCACATAAAGGCAGCATAAAAGTAATCCATACAGTTTTAATCCATATCTTCAGAAATGATATGATAGGTGTTTTTTGCTATATATTCTTCTCCCTGCCCAGTAGGGGATGATATGCATGAAGAATGTGCATCACTAAAAACACAAGAAGAAGAATGTGAAAGTTAAATTGGAGATTGACTGAGTAGGGGGAGAATTTATAGGAAAAAGGGACTTAAATATCGATCTGTTTCTCACCAACACCTATCATATCGCTTCTGAAGACATTGATTTAACCACTGGATTACTTTTATGCTGACTTATGTGATTTTTGGAGCTTCAAAATTTTGCACCCATTCACTTGCATTTTATGGACCAAAAGAGCTTAGATATCCTTCTAAAAATCACCATTTAAGTTCAGCAGATGAAAGAAAGTCATACACATTTGGGATGGCATAAGGGTGAGTAAATGATGAGAGAATTTTCATTTTTGGGTGAACTAATCCTTTAAGTATCCACGTAATTTTGTGTTGATTTTATGACACTTTTGGCTTATGTGTCGACTCGTGTTCTTTTCAGGACTTGACCCCGGTCCTTTGCATCGCAAGTGCAACACTCCATCAGTTAAGCTACTGAAATTAATTTTGCATTCTATGAGAACAGATTGTCCCGTTCTTGTGTGAATAGCCGTACAGGAGATGGATTCGGCTCTGTGATGTGATTCGTCCTCTCTAATGTGTTGCGTTCATCAGGCATAAGTGCTGAGCTCAGGCTGTGTTTGGGCTGTGCTGATCCTGCAGGCTTCCGCCTCATAATGCCTTGAGTCATTCTGTTTTTTTGAGTTGCTTTGCACAAAATGACAACGAGCAATTATGCTGAATTAGAGGGTGTCTTTGGGACAAAAAGGCACATAGCGGAGCTGCATATTAAACGAGTGCAGTCCTGCTTTCGTTTGAGTGGATTGTGCCGTTCAGTAGCTGAATTCATTCATGTGTTTCTGAGGGTGTGGAAGAATTTATTTGCAAGGTTTGCATGCATGTCACTGTATGTGTTTGTAGATGACCCTTTAAAGGGATAGTTCACCCAAAATTGAAAAATGTTCTCATCATTTACTAACCCTCACATCATTCCAATCCATATGCTGTTATTTTTTAGAACACAAAAGTAGAATTTTTAAAGAATCTTTGCACAGCGTTTTGCCATAAAATGACAGTGTAAAGTGACCATATCTGTCAAGTTCCAAAAAGGCCTAATAAACTATCAAATATAGAACACGTGTTATATATGGACTACTTTTTGTTGTTTTTTTTGTCCTTTTTGGAGTTTGGCGTTCATGACAACTATGAAGTCTCTCTCTCTCTCTCTCTCTCTCTCTCTCTCTCTCTCTCTCTCTCTCTCTCTCTCTCTCTTCCTCACCATCACTCTTGTGTGCCTGTCTGCTTGCTAGTGCTTGTGCATTGGTTTTTGTGTCTATGTGATTGTGTAGGCATGTGTGTGTGTGTGTGTGTGTGTGTGTGTGTGTGTGTCTAATCTGTGTCTGTGAGCCTGCAGCCGTGTGTCTCGCAGCCTGGGGCAGCTGGAGCAGCTGGAGCAGATTTCATGCCCTGTTTCCAGCACCATATTATACAGTCTGACAGTAGAGAGGAGTTTGTATGTTAGTTGTTTACTTGTATGAGTGTGTATTAGCTTTGAGAGAGAGAGAGAGAGAGTGTACAGATGTGTACAATGTACATTTGAATGTGCAGATATGTTTGTGTTTTTGATTATCTGCACATATTTGTGTTTACTCTGTGCGTACAGCAAAAAACGTTTAGTTTCAGTATTTTGTCATTTTCTAGTTAAAATATCTAAAAATCATTTAAGCAAAATTGTGCAAGATATTAATGAATGTTTTCAGAGAATATATCTCAAGTTTATTTTCTTAGAATAGAAGAGTCTTAAGTCTAAACTTAAACTGAGAAAGTGTGTCTGAGTCCTTAACAGTGTTAGGAAGACTATTCCATAGTTTAGGAACCAAATAGGAAAATAATGTACCTCCTTTTGTAGATTTTGATATTCTAGGTATTATTAACAAGCTATAATTTTGCGATCGTAGTGAACGTGATGGAATATAGCATAATAGAATGACACTTAAGTACTGTAGAGCTAGACCATTCAAAGCTTTGTAAGTAATTAACAGAATTTAAAAATTAATACAAAACTTAACAGGTAGCCAATGGAATGACGATAAAATAGGGCTGACATGATCATATTTCATGCTTCTGATCAGCACTCTAGCTGCTGCATTTTGAACCAATTGAAGTTATTTATTGAACCTGCAGGACATCCTTCCAGTAATGCATTACAAGAATCTAGTCTTGAGGTCATGACACATGCTCTCTGTTTCTGATGCCGAAAAACGAATTCATGCATATGAATTAGTTTTTCGGCATCAGAAACAGAGAGCATGTGTCGTAACTTAGCAATATTTCTTAAGTGGAAAAATACTGTCCTACAAACATTGGAAATTTGATTTTCAAAGGACAGATTGCTGTCAAATATAACACCTAAGTTCTTCGCTGTACAATGTAACAGTACATCCATCGAGAGCCAAATGATGTTTTAGCGGCTTATTTGTAGAGGTCTTTGGTCTAATTATTAGTACCTCTTTTTTGTCAGCATTGATTTAGAAGGAAATTTCTAGCCATCCAATCTTTGAAATCATTGATACACTCTAGAATTGCAATTGGAGAATTGTGAAGTTTCATCCAGTTTCGAAGAAATATAAAGTTGGGTATCATCGGCATAACATATTCAAAACTAATTACACGATTCCTGATAATGTCTCTCAGGGGAAGGGGAATATATAAGGAGAAAAATGGAGGCCCTAAAACTGATCTCTATGGCACTCCATACTTAATTTTAGTTTGATCTGACAATTCCTTGTTTACACACACAAAATGGTAGCGGTCTGATAGATAGGACCTAAACCATGCTAATGCCTGTCCACAAATGCCCACATAATTGTCAAGCCTATCCAAGAGATTTTTGTGATCTGTGGTGTCAAAGGCAGCACTAAGATCTAAAAGCACTAGAAGAGAAATGCAGCCGCGATCAGATGATAAGAGCAAGTCATTTGCAACTCTGATAAGTGCAGTCTCTGTACAATAATGGGGCCTAAATCCTGACTGAAATTCTTCTTATATACCATTTCTTTGTAAAATGAACATAGTTGGGAGGACACTACCTTTTCTAGTATTTTTCACATAAACGGGTGATTTGAGATCGGTCTACATTTAGCCAACTCTCCAGGATCAAGCTGT
Source organism: Myxocyprinus asiaticus (assembly GCF_019703515.2). Taxonomy (NCBI): domain Eukaryota; kingdom Metazoa; phylum Chordata; class Actinopteri; order Cypriniformes; family Catostomidae; genus Myxocyprinus; species Myxocyprinus asiaticus. The sequence goes on along the minus strand of NC_059376.1, from coordinate 37,343,499 downwards.
GGTTTCTTGATAAGCGGTTTGATAACTGCCAGTTTAAAGTTTCTTGGGACATGCCCTGAGGATAATGAGGAGTTAATAATATTTAGAAGAAATTCTGAGATTACAGGAAACACATCTTTTAAGAGCTCAGTCGGATTTGGATCTAACGAACGTGTTGTTACTTTTTATATTTCGATACATTGTTAGCTCTTCCTGACCTATGACAGCGAAGGATTGAAGTTGCTCGTATGGAATAATATGAGACACTGTTTTCTGAGGTGCTATAGAAGATGGTTGCATAACTCCCAGTTTTATTTCTGATTATTTCAATCTTATCAGTAAAGAAATTCATAAAGTCCTTACTATTGTGCTGTGATGGAATATCTGGTTCAGTCGATGATTTATTCCTAATCAATTTAGCACAGTACTGAATAAACACCCGGGATTGTTGTGGTTATTTTCTATGAATTTGCTAACATATGTTGACCTGGTAGCTTTTAGGAGCTGTCTGTAGCTACAGACACTATCATTCCATGCACTGCGAAATATTAAAAATGTTGTACTCTTCCACTTGCGCTTCATTTTCCAAGCTGCTCTCTTGAGAACATGGGTGTGATCATTGTACCACGGTGTGGGGCTTTTCTCATTCATTTTCTTTAATCGAAGGGGGGGTGGGGAATCACACTATCAAGAGTGCTAGAGAAGACCGTATTTATATTTTCTGTGACTACATCAAGTTCCTCTGAACTTTTTGGCTTACTGAGTATTTGAGACAAATCTGGAAGATTATTTGTGAAGCTATCTGTAACACAGCTCACAAACAGAAGGGAAGGAGAACACAGGGAAGCAGGTTTTCCAGGCTCAAGTAGGACTTTTAATCGGCCACTTCAATGCTTTACAACTTCACAAACTCGTCAGCTTCACAGGCATGTACACTTAAATTTATTAGCTTCACAGGCACATAGTAACCTAAACACATCAGCTTCACAAACATAACAGATTAAACATAGCAGCTTCAGGAGTACTGTGGCCTTCCTTGTGCCAGACTCTCTCTCTCCCTCTCTGCTGGTGGCGTGGCTGCTTATATGCCGCTCTCCCCATGCTCACTGGAATTAGAGACAGGTGTTACAAATAATCTAGCACCCTTACCACTTTCTCTCTCTCCAGACGGACGCTTGACCACGCCCCCGCTGCCACATATCCCCACCACCCGACTCAGGCCGGGGAGATATCCGGCCTGTCTACCACCCCACCCCACCCCCATTTCTGGAAAGGAAGTCGGTGACAGCCATCTGCGCTCCCGGTTTGTGGACCACCTTGAAGTTAAATGGCTGAAGAGCCATATACCAATGGGTGATCTGCGCGTTGGTATCCTTCATGCGGTGGAGCCATTGGAGTGGGGCGTGATCCGAGCAGAGGGTGAAGGCCCGCCCCAACAGGTAGTACCGGAGAGTGAGGACCACCACTTGATAGTGAGACACTCCTTCTCTACGGTGCTGAGAGCTTGCGGCTAATGCACAGCACCGAGCGCTCCTCCCCTTCCACCACCTGCAAATGTATGGCCCCCAGCCCTCTGTCTGAAACGTCTGTCTGCAAGACAAAAGGGAGAGAGAAATCGGGTGAATGTAAAAGCGGCTTCCCGCAAAGTGCGGCTTTAACATGCATGAACGCCTGTTGACACTGCTCCATCCACTGGACTGGGTCTGGAGCTCTCTTTTTAGTGATATCAGTCAGCGAGCTGGTGACATCTGAATAATTAGGCACGAATCTCCTATAATAGCCAGGCAGCCCCAGGAACTGCCTCACACCCTTTTTGGTCTTGGGCCTCGGGCAGGTCGCAGTCACCGTAGTCTTGTCAATTTGGGGACACACATGCCCGTGGCCCAAGTGGAACCCCAGATACCATACCTCCACCCGCCCAATCGCGCACTTCTTGGGGTTTGCTGTGAGTCCCGCACGTCTCAGCAATCTCAGAACCACCCTCAAATGCTGCATGTGCCGCTGCCAATCATTGCTATAAATTATGATGTCATCTAAGTAGGCAACGGCATAAGCCGAATGCGGTCTGAGGATTCGGTCCATGAGATGCTGAAACGTAGCCGGGGCTCCAAACAAACTGAACGGAAGCGTCACAAATTGGTGTAATCCAAACGGCATGGAGAAGGCTGTTTTCTCATGGGAAATTGGTGTCAAGGGGATCTGCCAATAACCCTTTGTCAAATCCAGTGTCGAATAAAATCAAGCAGTGCCCAACCGATCGAGCAACTCATCAACGCGAGGCATTGGGTATGCGTCAAATTTAGACACTGCGTTGACTTTTCTATAATCCACTCAGAACCGTACAGACCCATCGCTCTTAGGAACTAGAACAACTGGGCTGGACAAATCGCTGTGGGATTACTTTATTACCCCCATATCGAGCATTGCATTCAATTCTTCCCAGATAATTATTTTTTGTGCTCGGGCAATCGGTAGGGATGGCTCCATAACACCACCCCTGGCTCGGTCTCGATGTGATGCTGTATGAGGTTCGTACGACCTGGTAGAGGGGAAAACACGTCTGGCAACCTCTGTGAGTTGACACGGTGAGAGGTGGTCTCTGCAAGTGACCAGGGTGAAATGATTGTGTTTTGTATTCACCTCTGGCCCGAGCTCTGCCCTCTCTGGGACTACCGTAGCCAGTGTCACAGGGACCGCCTCCCTCCACAATTTCAGGAGGTTGAGGTGATATATTTGACGTGCGCCCCCTCTATCGGTTCGCTTTACCTCATAATCGAAATCCCCCACTTGTCGTGTGACCTCAAAGGGTCCTTGCCACTTGGCGAGTAATTTGGAGTTCGATGTGGGAATACGAGTACCTTATCTCCCGGTGCAAATTCCCACAGTTCCTGTCATACAGTCGGTGCTGTCGTTCTTGAGCTTGAAGCAAATTCTCCTGTGTTAGTTGCCCCAAATTGTGGAGTTTTGCTCGAAGATCAAGAACGTATTGAATTTCATTCTTACTGTTTGAAGGTCCCTCCTCCCAAGCTTCGTGTATAACATCAAGCATGCTGCGCAGGCGCCGCCCATACAGCAGCTTGTATGAGGAAAACCCAGTGGAGGCTTCTGGGACCTCTCGTACTGCGAATAACAGGGGATCGAGCCATTTGTCCAAATTTCTAGCATCCTCGTGCACGAACTTACGAATCATGTTTTTAAGGGTTTCGTTAAATCGCTCCACCAGGCCATCTGTTTGTGGATGGTAAACGTTGGTGCGGATTGATATAATGCCCAATAATTCGTAAAGCTCACGTAGTGTCCGTGACATAAAAGTTGTGCCCTGATTGGTGAGGATTTCTTTTGGAATCCCCATCTGGGAGATTATTTTGAAGAGTGCCTTCTGCAACACTGCATGCTGAGATGTTGTGCAGAGGCACTGCTTCCGGATATCGCGTTGCATAGTCCACTAGGACCAATACAAAGCGGTTTCCGCGTGCTGACCGCTCTAATGGCCCGACGAGGTCCATTCCAATTCTCTCGAAGGGGACCTCAATCAGCGGAAGAGGGCGCAATGGCACTTTTAGGGTGGCCGGTGGAGTCACCAGCTGGAATTTGCGGCATGCCGCGCACCACATGCGGACATCGCCGCCAATGCCCGGTCGATAAAAACAGGCTATTAGGCGGTTCAGTGTTTTTCTTTTCCCTAGATGACCTGCCATGGGATTATAATGAGCCGCCTGGAACACCATTTCCCGACGGATCCACGGTATTAAGAGCTGTGTTGTATCTTCCTTTGTCTGAGTGTCCTGCATACCTCTGTACAACCGCTCATTTTTAATTGTGAAATAAGGAAATGAAAGGGCCACATTTGGCTGGAGTTGTTGACCATCGATCACTCTCACATGGTCAAAGACGTGCTGGAGGGTTTCGTCTTGTGACTGCTCCAAAGGGAAATCCCCTTCGGGAAATCCCCTGAGGACGGGAGGGGCTACAGTCTCTCTCCCCCTCACGTCATCCTGACATGGAGCAGACGAAGATGGCCCTGGCTCCGCCTCCCCTGCCAGAGCATCGCACATTTCACATCTCTTTGCTTTAGTGCAGGACCAATCTGCACATATTCCCTTTAATACATTTCTAAATTCAGGCCAATTAGTCCCCAAAATCAGCAGATGGGTGAGGCGGGAACTTACCGCGGCCTCCACTCTATGTTTTGTTCCCCGAAATTTAATTACAAGGGTCACCACAGGGTAGTTGTGAATATCCCAATGCACACACTTCACCCTCACTGTTTTAGCTGTTCCCAAAGACTCATGTTGAACCAAGCGTTGGTGGATAGTGGTTTGATTACAACCCGTATCCACCATTGCTTGGTGAATACCCCCCTAGACACTTACCGGTATCCGGTACGCTCCGTCCCGATCGGGGGCAGCCTGTGGAGTGTCGGGGATCTGGACCACCATTCCCAGCTCCATCACAGGGCATTGATCCCGGAAGTGTCCCGGATCCCTGCAACTCCAGCAGACCGGCCCAGGTGCCACACCCGTACCTGCGTCGGCAGACACTTCCACCTGAGGGGGAAAGCGGCAGGGCACTGTCGCTGCTGTGGGCGATGCAACACCCCGGGCACGGGGAACTGGCTCCAGTGGCGGGATTCCCGGGCAGGAACGGGCTCTGGGGAAAGAGCAGAGTGAGAGAAAAGAGGGGAGGGGGAAGAGAACGGGGAAAACACAGGGGGAGGGGAGAGAGAGTGGGAGGGCTCTTCCACCCTCTGGTACGCCGCCATATGGTCCTCCGCCAATCAAACAGCCTCCTCCAGCAACGCCGGGTGGTGGCACTGGACCCATTCCGCCATTCCTCGCGGTAGCCGATGGACAAGCTGCTCCAATACCACCTGATTGATTATTCCCTCGACGTCATGATCCCCCACCAGCAGCCATGTCCGGCAGGCATCTCGGAGCCGTTGGGTGAAGGCAAACGGGCGGACGGTCGTCTCCAACTTCACTGACCAGAAGAGCTGGCGATGCTGCTCCGGACTGCAGCCAACCCCCTGCAGGATGGTCTTCTTCAGGTCCTCATAGGCCAGGAGGTTCGCTGCCAGCAGTTGTTGTGCTGTGAGCTGGGCTTCCCCGGACAGCAACGGGAGGAGCCTGGCCACCCACTTATCACACGGCCAGCTCCATATCTTAGCGGTCCGCTCAAACAAGTTGGGTCGTCGGGTCATCCTCGGCCCCCATCTTCAGAAGGATGGGCAGGGGCATGGGGCTGTGGTTGTCCAGGGAGGCGGCCGGGGCTCTCTCCTGGCTGAGAAGGCTCCGGATCGCATGCCGGTCCTCTGCTTGAGCCCGAAGGATCTCAAAGAACCGCCGATCTTGATCTTGCCAGAGCTCAAGCAGGGATTGTTGGTGAGACTGGTGTAAGCCAGCGAGGGATTTGAGGATATCTGCCAACTGGGAGGACTCCATGGGGTGTACCTCAAGATCCCGGGTTTCGGCAACAGTGTAACACAGCTCACAAACGGAAGGGAAGGAGAACACAGGGAAGCAGGTTTTTCAGGCTCAGGTAGGACTTTTAATCGGCCACGTAAATGCTTTACAACTTCACAAACTCATCAGCTTCACAGGCACCTAGACTTAAATTTATTAGCTTCACAGGCACATAGTAACTTAAACACATCAGCTTCACAAACATAACAGATTAAACGTAGCAGCTTCAGGAGTACCGTGGCCTTCCTTACACCAGACTCTCTCTCTCCCTCTCTGCTGGTGGCGTGGCTGCTTATATGCTGCTTTCCCCATGCTCACTGGAATTAGAGACAGGTTTTACACATAATCTAGCTCAGGTGCAAGCGCCCTTACCGCTTTCTCTCTCTCCGGACGGACGCTGACCATGCCCCCGCTGCCACACTATCTTTAGTGGTAGAAAGAATAGTTCTACCCAATCGATAACATGGCATAGATTGAGTGATTTTTGCTATGTGCAGAATTAGGGCTGGACGGTTTTTCCGATTTTTCTGATTAATTCGAATTTGCGTTTTGAGACAAAAAAATTTTTTTAAAATCGAGAAATCAAGATTTTGCTCAAAAATATTGCAAATGCTATAGTTAGATATGTTGTAAATCCACCAAAGTCTGAATAAGGAAGAGAAAAAGAATTCATAGTGCTTGTCTTAATGCTGCTCCCGATCTGATCAGCTGCACATGTGTGGCGCGCTCCAAATGAACATGACAGGTTAACAACTGATATAAATGACAGTGGTAATATTCCCAGTACGATTGTACACAGTGTGTTTGTAGCTCAGCTTCGTCCATCATGCAGGTATACACCGGCTTAAGACCATAACTGGCCACGGCATGCGCATATTGATGAACAGTCTTTTCACCCATAAAAAAGCGTTATTTGCGTGACAGTTATGGGCGCTTCATGCAGAGTACAAGAGACGAGGTAATGATCTGGGATATCATCGCTCTGCAGCAGAATTACCATATTATCAACATCAATTCCATATGACAAAATTAAATCTAACGTAGATTATGGCGAAGAGTTGGTCCAATCACAGTACAGTAAGTTTTAAACAGTTCAGTTTTGTAAATGGTAAAGCAATAACATTTGAGTTGGCATTGAATTAATTTATTTTATGCTAGTTAAGCATATTTAAATAAATGTAATTTAAAACATTTGTTTAAATCTTACTTTCTTCTAGTTTGTGTTAATGTCAGAGTATATTACAGAGCATTAGTGCAAGTGTTGCAGTTTGCAGCAATATTGCATTGCATGCGTGTTGGATTTCAATTACGTAAAGATGGCTGAATAGCAGATGCATCATAGGGTGGCGAAACCACGGCAACAGATGGCCCGAAAGCACAGACTGCAGCGTGTTGTAGGCTTGAATCCAGAAAGTATGTGCAAGTGAACAGTGTTTTTTACTTTACATGTGTGCAGTCTTTCTGCTGTTGCATGTACACACACACATTCGCATGCCTCTGCACTTGCAACTTTTCTATATACAGCCCCCCCCCAGGGTGCAAAGGGATACAGGCAGAGCCAGGTTCTGACCCGTTAATGGAGTTAGCATATGCAGCATGCTGAATCCCTGCCAGGCATTAATACAGATCACTCACGAGGGCCCCCAAACACGCTGGCCATTTGTCTTCACTAGTGAACTGCTGAAAGGTTCAAATTTGCCATCGTCTCGAGAGCCCGCTGCTTTGGCACTTCAGGCACTGTAGAGATATTCACAGAGACTGATATGACTGGCAAACAAAGGCGACAATGGTGCGGACTGCACCTGTTTTTTTTAATTGGGGGGAGGGGTTGAGAGTGGGTGAGAGGCACGTGAATTCCCTCCGAGACAATTGCTAAGTGTACGGTCCAGCTCCAAACCATTGAATCATGCTGTTGTGTCCTTTATGGTCCCTGTAAGAAAAATCATGAGCAATTTCATGATTCTGGTTCCGATTTGGATTCCACTTAAGAATTACCTTAACTATTCATTTAGTACTTTATACAGACAGAGAGTGCTGCAGGAAAGATTTTCAAGAACATCCGCATCAAGCTCACCATTGTTGATTATTGATGTGAATTACTTTCTGGTTCCCACAGGACCAGAACCTGTTAATCATGCAACTTGCTGTCAGTAGCACTAGAGGGAAATGTGTTCATGCATGAATTGATACAAAAATGTCTGATGGTGGAAGCCGTTTGTCAGTAATTCGGCTGAATTAGGTTGATTTCAGGGTACATGGACTTTCGGAAGCAACATGTCGATTTCCCATGTGCTCATGGCATAAGAACTGTTTTTCAATTCCCAACCCTATTGTAAACATCATGATGTGCCCATGGAACACTCACAAGATGTTCTTAACAAATATTTTTAATGACTCAAATCAAATGTTCCTTTTTTTAATATCTCTTTCAATTTTCCATATGTGCTGATACCATTTCTCTATTATTCACATTCTCTTTCTGCACTGTTTCCTTTATGTTCTATTTCATTTTGCTTCTCATCATTTTGCCTGTGCTCGCCCCCTCTCTTCTTTATTCTCTATTTTTTGACAGTGTCTTTCTTGATCACTTCCTCCCAAATGTTTCTTGGTAATGGCATTGCTCTGTCAGTGCACAGTCATCATTAACAAGAGTAAGGAAGAAAGGATAAAGAAAGGATACGTATGTAGAGGTGAAAGAGCGATGGAGCAGTGTGGAGGAATGAGCTGATTGTTTTCAGCCAGCCGTTTTATTTAAAGAAGCAGGCTCAGCCCTGATCAGACAGGGTCAGAGCAAGCACAGCAGATCATAATGATTTTGGCTTGACCATAATGAATGTGGGTTAGGTTTATATATATATATATATATATACAGTTGTGCTCAAAAGTTTGCATACCCTGGCAGAAATTGTAAAATTTTGGCATTGATTTTGAAAATATGACTGACTCATGCAAAAAAACTGTCTTTTATTTAAGGATAGTGATCATATGAAGCTATTTATTATCACATAGTTGTTTGGCTTCTTTTTAAATCATAATGATAACAGAAATCAACCAAATGGCCCTGATCAAAAGTTTACATTCCCTTGAATGTTTGGCCTTGTTACAGACACACAAGGTGACACACACAGGTTTAAATGACAATTAAAGGTTAATTTCCCACACCTGTGGCTTTTTAATTTGCAATTAGTGTCTGTGTATAAATAGTTAATCGAGCCACTCTGGGGAGATCTCAAACGTGTGGTTCATGCAAGGTGGTATAGCTGCCCATTCGTCTTGGCAAAATGCTTCCAGGTCATGCAAAGTCTTTGGTCATCTTGCATGAACCGCATGTCTGAGATCTCCCCAGAGTGGCTCGATGATATTAAGGTCAGGAGACTGTGATGGCCACTCCAGAACCTTCACCTTTTTCTGCTGTAACCACTGGAGGGTCAACTTTGCCTTGTGCTTAGGGTCATTGTCGTGCTGAAAAGTCCAAGAGGGTCCCATGCACAGCTTTCATGCAGAAGAATGCAAATTGTCTGCCAGTATTTTCTGATAACATGCTGCATTCATCTTGCCATCAATTTTCACAAGATTCCTCATGCCTTTAGAGCTCACACACCCCCAAAACATCAGTGAGCCACCACCATGCTTCACAGTGGGAATGTTATCCTTATCACTATAGGCCTTGTTGATCCCTCTCCAAACATAGCGCTAATGTTACAAGTTACAGTGTGCCAGAAGCTGTGAGGCATGTCAAGGTGTTTTTTTGTGGCATTGGCGCAGTAAAGGCTTCTTTCTGCCAGCTCGACCATGCAGCTCATTTTTGTTCAAGTATCGTCATATTGTGCTCCTTGAAACAACCACACCGTCTTTTTCCAAAGCAGCCTGTATTTCTCCTGAGGTTACCTGTGGGTTTTTCTTTGTATCCCGAACAATTCTTCTGGCAGTTGTGGCTCAAATCTTTTTTGGTCTGCCTGACCTTGGCTTGGTATCAAGTGATCCCCGAATTTTCCACTTCTTAATAAGTGATTGAACAGTACTGACTTGCATTTTCAAGGCTTTGGATATCTTTTTATATCCTTTCCCATCTTTATAAAATTCCATTACCTTGTTACGCATGTCTTTTGACAGTTCTTTTCTGCTCTCCATGGCTCAGTATCTAGCCTGCTCAGTGCATCCACATGAGAGCTAACAAACTCATTGACTATTTATTATAAAATTTATATAATTGCAATTTTAAAAGCCACAGGTGTGGGAAATTAACCTTTAATTGCCATTAAAACCTGTGTGTGTCACCTTGTGTGTCTGTAACAAGGCCAAACATTCAAGGGTATGTAAACTTTTGATCAGGGCCATTTGGGTGATTTCTGTTATCATTATGATTTAAAAAGGAGCCAAACAACTATGTGATAATAAATGGCTTCATATGATCACTATCCTTAAATAAAAGACAGTTTTTTGCATAATCAGTCATATTTTCAAAATCAATGCCACGATTTCACAATTTCTGCCAGGGTATGCAAACTTTTGAGCACAACTGTGTGTGTGTGTGTGTATATATATATATATATATATATATACACACACACACACACACACACTGGTGGTCAAAAGTTTGGAATAATGTACAGATTTTGCCCTTATGGAAAGAAATTGGTACTTTTATTCACCAAAGTGGCATTCAACTGATCACAATGTATAGTCAGGACATTAATAACGTGAAAAATTACTATTACAATTTGAAAAAAAAAATTCTTAACTTCTTAAACTACTTCAAAGAGTTCTCATCAAAAAATCCTCCACGTGCAGCAATGACAGATTTGCAGATCCTTGCCATTCTAGTTGTCAGTTTGTCCAGATACTCCAGATACACACTTCCTGTAGCACTTGCCATAGATGTGGCTATCTTGTCAGGCACTTCTCACACACCTTACAGTCTAGCTGATCCCACAAAAGCTCAACGGGGTTAAGATCCATAATACTCTTTTCCAATTATCTGTTGTCCAATGTCTCTGTTTCTTTGCCCACTCTAACCTTTTCTTTTTGTTTTTCTGTTTCAAAAGTGGCTCTTTCTTTGCAATTCTTCCCATAAGGCCTGCACCCCTGAGTCTTCTCTTTACTGTTGTACATGAAACTGGTGTTGAGCAGGTAGAATTCAATGAAGCTCTCAGCTGAGGACATGTGAGGCATCTATTTCTCAAACTAGAGACTCTGATGTACTTATCCTCTTGTTTATTTGTACATCTGGGCCTGCCACATCTCTTTCTGTCCTTGTTAGAGCCAATTGTCCTTTGTCTTTGAAGACTGTAGTGTACACCTTTGTATGAAATCTTCAGTTTTTTTGGCAATATTCAAGCATTGTATAGCCTTCAGACCTCAAAACAATGATTGACTGATGAGTTTCTAGAGAAAGCTGTTTCTTTTTTGCCATTTTTGACCTAATGTTGACCTTAAGACATGCCAGTCTATTGCATACTGTGGCAACTCAAAAACAAACACAAAGACAATGTTAAGCTTCATTTAATGAACCAAATAGTGTTCAGCTGTGTTTAATATAATGGCAAGTGATTTTCTAGTACCAAATTAGCAATTTAGCATGATTACTCAAGGATAAGGTGTTGGAGTGATGGCTGCTGGAAATGGGGCCTGTCTAGATTTGATCAAAAATTACTTTTTCAAATAGTGATGGTGCTGTTTTTTACATCAGTAATGTCCTGACCTGACAATAACTCCTCCAAGAGAACATTCAAGCAACATCCACCAAACTCAGCACAGACCTTCAGACTGTTCTGACTCAAATTGCTGTATCTTTTCTAAATGATTTACAGTGTTGGGGAGTAGTTAACCAGAAGTCATTTAACAATAGCTTAGCCTTTTCAGTAACTAGCTACATTTTACATTGTAGCATTACAGTGCATTACTGCACATTGTATTGCAAACGCAGCAAAGGAGCCAAGGAAGTAATTAAACGCACTCACCTAAACCGTCCTCTTTCTTTCTTATTGTGCTGGGAAAACCAAATAATTTAAGTGAATCCATTATTTCGGACAGTTCATGTACTGTAAATGAACCAGTTAAAGTAAAAAAATTTCTTATACACCGATCAGTCACAACATTAAAACCACCTGCCTAATATTATGTAGGTCCCCCTCGCGCCGCCAAAACCACATCTCAGAATAGCATTCTGAGAGACTATTCTTCTCACCACAATTGTACAGAGCGGTTATCTATGTTACCGTAGACTTTGTCAGTTCGAACCAGTCTGGCTATTCTCTGTTGACCTCTCTCATCAACAAATATCATCCGTCCACAGAAATGCCGCTCACTGGATGTTTTTTGTTTTTGGCACCATTCAGAGTAAATCCTAGAGACTGTTGTGCCATCTGGCACTAACCCTCAGGTGGGTCTGCCAGATAATAGGTTAACCTGCAGGCTGGGCTTATGCACAAGCAGCAATATTTGACGCCTTAGAAACGAGGTTGCATTTTAGTAACCATGACTGTAGTAACCATGTTTTACCATAGTTTTGATACAATTAACAGTTATTTTACTACAGGATTATTGAAGTATCCATTTAGTAACCATGGATTTACTATAGTAATATTGGCTGCGTCTGAATCCCAAGATAGCTACCTTGTTGTTTCGCTGACCTATCAGTCAACGACTTAATAGAAAGCGTCTGTGTATGAAGGTATCTCCTGAAACTGGTTTTGGACAGGCTTCCCAGGCAGCACTATGTCACATAGTTGCTTGGATACCAGCATTCATTCAGTCCAACCAAACCACAATGGACTATTAATCTACAGTACAACAAAATCAAGAGAGTTTTGATGATAACCAAGTATTTATTTAATAACTACAATAGTACTTTCTCACTAGAAATGGAATCCAAAGTGGGGGAAAAATGGAAGAAAATGTACATTTATGCACAAACTGGCTATCAACTGTTTCTTTGGCCATAATTTTCTTTCTTCAGTTCAACCGCTGTGGATCTGCACGCACAGGATTGTGGGATTTCATAGGCAGGGAAGTATACATCTATGCTGCCTTAAATTGATCAGATGAAGGTATCTCAGTAGAGAGGATGTGACGTGAACATTGGTTTCGGACATTCCTTCATCTCTTCCGACCTCCGTAGACAGCCTCCGAAGGCAGCATTTTCCTGGTTTCAGACGAAGCCATAGTTGACACCATGACTGTAGTAACAATGGTTAATTTTGTGGTTACTATGGTTATACTACAAATACTATGGTTAAACTAGGGTTACTGTAGTAAAAGCATGGTTTATTTTCATAAAGGAATGTTACCCTAATTAAATTAATATCGGATGGATGGATGGACGTATAGATTTTATTTTAGATATAAACTCAGCAAAAAAAGAAATGTCCTCTCACTTTCAACTGCTTTTATTTTCAGCAAACATAACATGTGTAAATATTTGTATGAACATAAAAAGATTCAACAACTAAGACATAAACTTAACAAGTTTCACAGACATGTGACTAACAGAAATGGAATAATGTGTCCCTGAACTAAGGGGGGTGGGGGCTCAAAATCAAAAGTAACAGTCAGTATCTGGTGTGGCCACCAGCTGCATTAAGTACTGCAGTGCATCTCCTCCTCATGGACTGCACCAGATTTGCCAGTTCTTGCTGTGAGATGTTACCCCACTCTTCCACCAAGGCACTTGCAAGTTCCCGGACATTTCTGGGGGGAATGGCCCTAGCTCTCACCCTCCAATCCAACAGGTCCCAGACGTGCTCAATGGGATTGAGATCCGGGCTCTTCGCTGGCCATGGCAGAACACTGACATTCCTGTCTTGCAAGAAATCACACACAGAACGAGCAGTATGGCTGGTGGCATTGTCATGCTGGAGGGTCATTGTCAGGATGAGCCTGCAGGAAGGATACCACATGAGGGAGGAGGATGTCTTCCCTGTAACACACAGCGTTGGGATTGCCTACAACGACAACAAGCTCAGTCCGATGATGCTGTGACACACTGCCCCAGACAATGACGGACCCTCCACCTCCAAATTGATCCCGCTCCAGAGAACAGGCCTCGGTGTAACGCTCATTCCTACGACGATAAACGCGAGTCCGACCATCACCCCTGGTGAGACAAAACTGCGACTCGTCTGTGAAGAGCACTTTTTGCCAGTCCTGTCTGTTCCAGCGAAGGTGGGTTAGTGCCCATAGGCAACATTGTTGCCGGTGATGTCTGGTAAGGACCTGCCTTACAACAGGCCAACAAACCCTCAGTCCAGCCTCTCTCAGCCTATTGCGGACAGTCTGAGCACTGATGGAGGGATTGTGCATTCCTGGTGTAACTCAGGCAGTTGTTGTTGCCATCCTGTACCTGTCCCGCAGGTGTGATATTCGGATGGACCGATCCTGTGCAGGTGTTGTTACACGTGGTCTGCCACTGCAAGGATGATCAGCTGTCCATCCTGTCTCCCATTAGTGCTGTCTTAGGTGTCTCACAGTACGGACATTGCAATTTATTGCCTTGGACACATTTGCAGTCCTCATGTCTCCATGCAGCATGCCTAAGGCACGTTCACACAGATGAGCAAGGACCCTGGGCATCTTTCTTTTGGTGTTTTTCAGAGTCAGTAGAAAGGTCTCTTTAGTGTCCTAAGTTTTTATAACTGTGACCTTAATTCCCTACTGTCTGTTAGCTGTTAGTGTCTTAATGACTCTTCCACAGGTGCATGTTCATTAATTGTTTATGGTTCATTGAACAAGCATGGAAAACATTGTTTAAACCCTTTAAAATAAAGATCTGTAAAGTTATTTGGATTTTTACAAAATTATCTTTAAAATACAGTGTCCTGAAAAAGGGACGTTTCTTTTTTTGCTGAGTTTATAACTGTCAGGTGGTATTGTTGTAATTCTTCAATCAGAACTGATTCCAGTATTAAATAGCATCATCTGATTGTTATATGTCTACAAAGATTTTTTTAGACATTAATCTATCTATCTGTCCATCCATCCATCCCTCATGTAAAGGGAAGGCCTAGCGAGCACTCCTGCGACAGAGCCCCCAATCAGACAGGGTCAGAGCAAACACAGCATCTCATCCTCGCGTCGCTCGCTTTCCGCTCACGTCTGCCTCCGTTTGCTCACACCTGCATTGTTAGAGGCCACTAAATATCTGACACACTGGAGAATTGGCAATCCTTTGAGAGTCTGTATCCTTCTCAACCTCTCTCCTCTTCTTTTTATTGAATACATTTATGGAGCCGAGCATGTGTCACAGCGGGTCGCCTCATTTGATTCTGTTTTTCTTTGTCCGTGGGGAGGGGAGGGTATCCAAATTCAGCTCCCTGGGTTGTCAAAGAGGCCTGTGTGACACCGCAGTGCATGTCTTTATTCATAATTGAGAGAAAAAGCATTAGTCGAGTGTCAGCATGGGGTGTTTTTTGTAATTGAAGTGGCAAGGTGTTAGTAAAAAAGAAAACACTGTTATTCTCAGTGGAGTGATGGCAGGAAATCTGTCTGATCTGTTATCTGTAGTTGAATAAGCTGTAGTTTAATAAAGCCAGGGATCTATCCATCTGCCTGTCTATCCATCAGTATTCAAAACTTTTAGGCAAGGCTTTATCAAGCAAAGAAAATAAAGTTTGCTTGTTATTTTAATTATATTAATAAAATCTAGTTACGGCATTAGTGGATATTGTTAGCATTATTTTTATGCTTTCTGCCATTGCAACAAATGGCTAATTTCATTGTTGTTTTTTTGTGCCTACTCAGGTGTGCATAATCACTAAACAATTAACTGAAAGCCCACATGCATAATGCTTTATAAACTAACAAATCTAAAAATGGCTATATCTGAAAACTGTACACCAACAAAGAGTTTTAAAAACCAAATTGCAGAGAGACTAGTGGATCTTTTTCTGTGAAGCAGCTGTCATTATCTGGAATCACCATTTTTATTTGTTTCTAGCTTGTAATGCTGCATTATTTACTTAAGGTGATGTAACTATGTAATTGCAGTTGAAACCCGTTTCGTTAACTCTCACATACTATATCTTGCTTTGTAAGGTTTGCAGCCCGAGTTTGTAAACAATAATTTATGTTCTTGTTAAATTACTTAAATCAGTATTTTAGGACAACAACCTTACACCATCGATGTGAAACACAAGTTTGACTGAAAAGCTCAGAGCACATCCATGTAAGTTTCATTATGTATTTGGTGCTCAAGAGATTGTTACAAGTAATTGCCTTATCAAAGCTGGCTGTAATCAATATCAAATTGTTTCCGTTTATTTCCGAGCCCAGAGAATGAGCTCAGCACAATTCTAGCAATTACATCTAAATGTGCCATTTCTGTTAGTTTAGCAGGTCAACAGCTACAGATTGCCTTGTTAAAGTATGAGCGAAATAAACTCGCTGTTTTCCTCTTTTAATTTTTCTGTACCATGTAAAAAAGCCTTCATATGGCTAGCGCCTGTTTACTTGTCTTCCGCAAATAAGTTAGAACAACTGGGTGAACAATAAGTCAGCAGCTTCAAGTTCCTCGGTGTCCATATCACTGAGGAACTCACATGGTCCATCCGCACAGAGGCCGATGTGAAGAAGGCTCACCAGCACCTCTTCTTCATGAGACGGTAGAGGAAGTTTGGAATGAACTACTGCATCCTCACACTGTTCTACACCAGCACTGTAGAGAGCATCCTGACAGGCTGCATCACTGCCTGGTATGGCAACAGCACTGCCCTCAAAGGGTGGTGCGAACAGCCAGACACATCATCGGAGGTGAGTTTCCCTCCCTCCAGGATATCTACACCAGGCAATGTGTGAGAAAATCTCGGAGAATCATCAGAGACTCCAGCCACCCTAGCCATGGGCTGCTCTCACTGCTACCATCAGGCAGACAGTATCGCAGCATCAGGACCCGCACCAGCCAACTTCATGAGTTGGGGGGGGGCATGACTGCTATTTTGCTTGGAACTGCACCCAAGACTTTCACCCACTGTTGCACTTGTGTATATGGTTGAGTGACAATAAAGGGATTTGATTTGATTTGATAAGTCATCTCATTAATATTCATGAGCCATAATGAAAAGGTTTAAATATGACCTTCCACTTTTCAGACCGCTCCAACATTACTGCTTTCTTCTTATTTTAACATTCTCCTCCTCTCCCATATCTCCCTATTAAAACATTTCCTTTATGTTTTTGGCCCCCTCTCTTTCCCGTTAGAAGCCTGTATCAGTGAGCCGCCCCGTCACTGAGACCACGTTTAGGCCATTTTCCATCTGAAGGATTGGAATCGCGTCTTTGAACTACCATTTTTGCATCCCACATACAGGGCTTTGCATGTCCCAGAGGAAAATTTCTGAGATGTTTGTTGCGGGTCTATCAGACCATGATCAGAGGATGTCTTATATTGTTCCTCTTCTTTGAGGCCCTCTGCTTCCATTTTGGATCTTTTTGAAGACTATTTAGCATACTGAGACTATAGCGTGTACACACTTCTACAGATTAACCAATGGAATGAAAAATTAATTTGAAACATCTTCCAAAGAAGATCTGTCAGAAAGTACTGTCAATAATGGATTTGCAGGGATTGAAACAGATATTTCAAAGAAATTCTAATACCAAGAGATGAGCATATGCTGCTGGAATAAAGATAAAATGACTAAATGGCCCTTAATAGCAGTGCATATATAATTACGCTATTCATTTATTAATTAATTTATTCACCTTCACTTTGTTAAAGTCTCTTTTTCAAGGGAGCCCTGCTTCATGCATAGAGTAGAGAACAAAAGCACTGAATAAAAAAAAATACATGAAAGGCATGAGAAATACTGACTTTCTCCATTGTGACCTGGTCTCCCTGTGCTACCTTGAAAAGAGCAAATCGCAGTAGGAAATCTACCTTCTTTTTGAAATTCATTTTATTGAGATGAGTTGATAAAGCCTGAAAAATGTCTCTTAGGCTTTGTTCACACTGCACACAAATCCATATTTGTTTTTCAAATCAGATCTTTAGGACTAAATATCTGCAAAGCCATTTTGCAAGTGATAAAAACGGGTCCGTTTGTTCAGACAGTGTAGTCAATATAAAATATATCTAAACTGGTTGCTATAGTAACGATGCCTTTCTCTTACAGCTCAGTGTGAAAAGAGAGGATGGAAAACTGGAAATTTTGCTTATGTGCTCATGTTTATCAAGCATGTCGCTGCAGACGCAGGATAGAACAAAAGCAACAGAGGCATTTTGCTTATTCACGCATGTGTCCAAAACTGTTGACTCATTCATTCACCATTCATTAAAGAGTGAACGTCACATAGTTCACTATATGAGGAAGGAGTGCATTTTAATCTGATTTTAAACCACATATGGGAGTGGTTTGGATCTGGTATGTCAACACTGGATTTCATATGCTTTTTTCATATGCTTTTTCAGATTATAAGCAATTAAATGGATTTAAAGAAATAGTTTGCCCAAAAATAAATATTCTGTCATTTTTATTCACACTCATGTCGTTCTAAAGCCGTATGACTTTCGTTCTTACATGGACGGCAAAATAAAAAAAAACTTGTAATATTTTGTGATGATCAGACCGAAATATGATCAATGAATTGATTTGAGTGTGAATAATGACTTTCAGTCTGTTTGTACATGGCAAATGTGTGATTATTTACAAAATAATAATAATAATTAGTGTGAGACATTTTAAGGTTACCCATTCCACCAAAATACCCCAACAAAATTGGATGTTTGCTGACTGACTGAACTAGTCACAGACTGTTCGAGTTTAGCCATCATTTTCAAAGGTTACTCTATCAATAAGCGCTAAATTGCCCATCAGATTCATCCCTGCAGTTTGCCAGTGATTTATAATTTTCTTAATTGCTCCTCTCACAGTCAATGGTGGTGATTAAGCAATCCTTAAATTTAAAATCCAGCCGAGGTCAGTTTGAGGAACAGCCCTCGCCGCCTTTCACACAGGGCACGTAGAATCGCTTTTAAGTCATAGCCGTGCCTGCTGTTTACGTGAAAATAGAGACTAATGCGAGTGTGTTAATGCATGTCTCCAGCGGTTACAAGTTCTCTAATCTCTGACTAAACGGCATGAGGTTGAAAGGGCACTCTTCCTAATGCCTCCATCAATGTTTCTTTGGAGTTATTTTCTGGCTAGTGTGTATAGTAAATTCAGGAATTAACCAGGGCAAAAATGACAATAAAAGTGACAAAAATGCCCCATATTTTTAAAACCTTTAATACCTTATCTCAAATAAATGTATCTTGTTTTAAGTATGTTTAGACATTTTTTACTGGAAAACAAGACAAAATACTGAGGGGAAAAATTTTTTGTTTTTGGTAACACTTTACAGTACGGTTCAATTCGTTAAAATTTTGTATTGCATTAGATATCATGAACTAATAATGCATTTATTAATCTTTGTTAATGTTAGTTAATAAAAATACAGTTGTTCAATATTAGTTCATAGTGCATTGTTGTTAACTAATGTTAGCAAATGTAACCTTATTGTGAAGTGTTACCATATTTATTTTCAGTGTAGGCCAATATATTTTATAGCGCTTTTACAACACGCATAGTTTCAAAGCAGCTATACAGAAAATTATGCTGCAATGTCTTAAAGTCCTCATTGTGCAGTTTAAATGAATAACGCGATTGAAGCTCATGCCTTAAAAATTATTGTCTTTAGGCCCCCAGTGAGCAAACCAAAGACAACTGTGACAAGGAACACAAAACTACATAAGATGTTAGTTAATGGAGAAAAATAACCTTGGGGGAAACCAGGCTAAGTTGGGGGAGCCAGTTCCCCTCTGGCTATATAGCATGAATATAATGCCAATATCAGTTACCTACAGGTATATGTGGTAAAACTCTTGTTTTATTTGATTAAACTGAGTAGATGTTGGTGGGCAATGTTTAAAACTAATGGATTTTGTATGAACTGCAAGATTAATCATTAAGTGTCTTGAAGTCCATCCCGAATTGACTGCAGAAGTGCACGTAGATTAAGAGTCCTTTTTTATTTGGTTGATGAAGGCTCTAGTTGGCATTAATTTATTGTCTATGTATTCCATTTTAAGAGAGTATAATCCATCCTATGACCAAGATGATGCTGGCAGAGGTCAGTGTGGTGTGCCCCATAGTCCGGCTGGAAACTTGTGGCAGTTCATTTCCGGCAAAGTCTATCCTAATTTCGAGGGCAGGCAGTGGAAAATGAAGTGTCCCTAGTTGTACAGTTGTACCCCAATTCCCAAAACTTGAGAGAGTATGCAAAATGACAATAAAAACAAAAAAGGAGTGATTCGAAAATATACTTTGACTTGTATTCAAACAAAATAGTATAAAGAAAAGGTACTTCATGTTTTGCCTAATCAACAGCATTGCTTCTTGCTGTGATATGTGTTTTTTGCTCTAATTGATGCCTGTAACACATTCCAAAAAAGTTGAGTCAGGTGCAGTTTAGGACTAATAACAAAGAACAGTGGTTGAAAAAAACAAGGTGATGTGAAAGTGGAGATGTTAAACAGGTGAGGCAATAGTATTATAGTACATAAGGAGCCTCCAAAAAAAGCCTAGTCCTTCATAAGCAAAAATTGGTTGAGGCTCTTTGAAAGCGTTTTGAAAACAATGTTCCCCAATGACAATTGGAAGAATTTGGGGCATTTCACCATCTACAGTGCACAATATAGTTAAGAGATTCAAGAAATCCAGTCAAATCTTGGTGAGTAAAGTGCAAGGCCGAAAACCACTTCTAAATGCATGTAATCTCCGATTCCTCAGATGACACTGTCTTAAAACCGTCATTCTTCTGTAATGCATGTCATAACACGGGCTCGTAAAATACTTCGGTAAACCTTTGTCAGTCAATACCATTCGCTGCTGCATCCACAGATGCAAGTTAAGGCTTTACTATGCAAAGCAGAAGCCATACATCAACACTGTCCAGAAGCGCCGCCAACTTCTCTTCAAAAGGGGGGGGTGGGGGGTGTCAGTGCCCATGGGTAACTTGCACATCTGTGAGAGCACCGTTAAAGAAATAACACATTTAGCATTTAACATAGTTAATACTAATACAGTGACTGATAGATAAATATTGGAAGCTATATTTGTGCAGAGTTCCACACAAACAGGTTTTCTCTCTGAGAAGTTTCATCTCTTTAATTCATTATGTTTAGTCCTTGAATGTATCGCTGCTACAGCCATCAAAGTGCCGCTGGTTCACTGTCAGATATCAAATCCTCTGGTGTAAAGTTCCTGTTACTATGCATAATCCACAGGCTTATTTGTGATGTGTTGTGGAGAGAATTTGTCAGGAGTCATTCTGCAGATTCTGTCTGACACTACTTTAATAAATAGTTTAGCAGTAAAAAAGGCTCATCAAACAGTTGGATGCCATAAACTACGTGTTGTGCCCCCACAATATTTATAACCTGACAGCTGTTGTACTTCTGAATGCACAGCGAGGATCACCATTGTCATGAGCTCCGGTTACATTGAAGCACATCATCCTGTGTCTGGGATGCGCATACCAAGTGTTTTGTGCCGCTCTGTATTTGAGCTTTTTGTTTGTTACTTCTCTTACTTTAATAGTTTTGCGGGATAAGAGGTTATAGTTATTCAGCATACTTTTTTATTGAATAGCCATTAGATACCCTGTTAAATGCCTGTGCTTAGTGTCCATATATCCCAAAGAAACAGGTGTGATTGGGTAACATGGACATAATGCAGCCTAATTATACATGGTTTCCTTAACACTGACTATTCGACTAATAGCTCAAACAATGCACCCACTGGTGGATTGGTAGTTTTGCACATCCCTACCTTTTACCTGCAAACTCTGTATTACAGAGTGAAACAATTGTCATTTCAGACACAACTGTTCTTTAATATACAAATCTTTCTAAGAAAAAGGAGTTAACACAGCTTAATACATCAAAACATCAAATCGTAATACTTACAGAATCATAATATTTTAAAATCACTATACATATCAAATTGGCAAGTATATATATCATTGTAATATTGAATCGGGAGGTCTATGGCTTGATTGGCTTGCCTGCAGTCCTGACCTGTCTCCAATTAAAAATGTGTGGCGTATTATGAAGCGCTAAATACAGTAACGAAGGCCCCATACAATTACGCAGCTGCAGACCTGAAGACCTGCATAATGGATGAATGGGAGGAACTTCTGCTTGCTAAACTTTATAAACTTGAGATTTCAATGCCCAAACATATAAGAAGTGTTATTAGAAGAAATGGTGGTTACACAGTGGTAAACACTCAACTGTCCCAACTTTTCTGGAACGTGTTGCATCTGATTTGAAATGAGTGTTGTAGCAGCATGGGCGTGGTCGAGCATCCATCTGGAGAGAGAGAAAGCAGTAAGGGTGCATACACCTGAGCCAGATAATAACTAACACCTGTTTCCAATTGCAATAAGCTTGGGGAGAGCGCTATAAAAGGAACCAAGCGACAGAAGGGGGGAGAGAGTTACCAGACTGCAAGTCTGAAAAGTGCTGTGTCATAAGTGTTATGCTGAAAAGCCATTTTTGAGTTTATTGAATTAAAAAGTCTTACCTTGATTTACAACCCCACATTTCCCATTTACTCCTGTTCCCTATCAACGAACTGCTTCACACTGGTGCTGAAACCCGGGAAAATTGGAGGAAATACGCCATCATGGAGTCCTCGCCATTGGCCGAAGTCCTCAAGTCCCTCGCCGGCCTACACCACACCCACCATCAGGCCCTGCTTAAGCTTCACCAAGGTCAAGATCGTCGCTTCCATGAGATCCTTCGAGCTCAAGCAGAGGACTGGCATGCGATCTGGAGCCTCCTGAGCCAGGAGAAAGCCCCGGCCGTGACCCCGGACACACTCATGAAGATGGGGCCGGAAGATGATCCAGTAGCCGAGATCTGGGGTTGGCCGCGTGCCCTTTGGGCGGTGCTCATTCCCTTGTTGTCCGGGGAAGCCCAAGTTGCAGCTCAACAACTGCCGGCGGCTAGTCTCCTGGTTTACAATGACCAGAAGAAGACCATCCTGCAGCGGGTTGGCCGCAGTCCAGAGCAATACCATCAGCTCTTCTGTACGATGAAGTTGGAGGGGACCAGCCACACATTTGCCTTCACCCAACGGCTCCGAGACACCTGCCGGAAGTGGCTCCAGGCGGAGGACCACGACATCGAGGGAGTTGTCGACCAGGTGGTGCTGGAGCAGCTGATCTGTCGGCTACCGAAAGGAACAGTGGAGTGGGTCCAGTGCCACCTCCCAGCATCGCTGGAGGAAGCTGTCCAACTGACAGAGGACCATCTGATGGTGTACCAGAGGGCGGAAGAGCCCTCCTACTCTCTCTCCCCTCCCCCTGTGTTTTGCCCGATCTCTTCTCCCTTCCCCTCTCCTCTCACTCTGCTCTCTACCCACAGCCCATCCCAGTACCATGGAGGCATGGAATCCCGCCGTCATAGCGGCGAATTCATTGCCTCAGCGCTGTCCCCCTCAGGTGGATGTGCCTGCCGACACAGGTGCGGGCGTAGCGCCTGGGCCAGCCTTCTGGAGTTGCGGGGATCTGGGGCACTTCCGGGATCAATGCCCTGTGATGGAGCTGGGAACTGTGGTCCGGATCCCTGACATTTCATCGGGCCGGAGCGTACAGAATATCGGTAAGTGTCAAGGGGAGTGCTCATCAAGCCTTGGTGGATACGGGCTGCAACCAGACCACTATCCACCAGTGTTTGGTTCAACACGAGGCTTTGGGCACAAACAAAAGGATGCGGGTGAAGTGTGTGCATGGGGATATTCACAACTACCCTGTAGTGACCCTCGTTATCAAATTTCGGGGAAAAAAGCATAGAGTGGAGGTGGCAATTAGTTCCCGCCTCACCCATCCACTAATTCTGGGAACTAATTGGCCAGAGTTTGAAAATGTGTTAAAAGGAATATGTGCGGATGGGTACTGCAAGAAAGCGGCCAGATGTGAAATGTGCGATGCTTTGGCAGGGGAGGCAGAGCCGGGGCCATCTTCATCAGCTGCACGTCAGGATGACATGGGGGAGGGGGAGGCTTCAGCCCCTCCCGCCATTTGGGGGTTTCCTGAAAGGGATTTCCCTCTAGAGCAGTCAAGAGATGAAACTCTCAGGCATGTCCTTGACCAAGTGAAAGTCATTAATGGTCAGCATCTCCAGCCAAACGTCACAATTTCATATCCCTATTTTGCCATAATAAAAGAGCGGTTGCATCGAGTGACACAGAACGCTCAAACAAAAGAGGATACAGCCCAACTGTTAATACCACAGAGCCACCTGGAAATGTTATTCCAGGCGGCTCACTATAATCTGATGGCGGGTCACTTAGGGGAGAGGAAAACACTGAACTGACTAATGTCCCATTTTTATTTTGAAACGAAATGAACCAACAGAGTGGGCACATGTCAAATATACCACCTCAACCTCCTGAAATTATGGAGGGAGGCGGTCTCTGTGACGTTGGCTATGGTAGTTCCGGAGAGGGCGGAGCTCGGGCCGGAGGTGATCACAAAACCCAATCATATCACCCCAGGTCACTCGAAATGGGAGTAATAGAGGAATCCCACAGCGATTGGTCCAGTCTGGTTGTTCTGGTTCCTAAGAGCAACGGGTCTGTACGGTTCTGTGTGGATTATAGAAAAGTCAATGCGGTGTCTAAATTTGACGCATACCCAATACCTCGTATTGATGAGTTGCTCGATCGGTTGGGCACCACTCAATTTTATTCTACACTGGATTTGACAAAGGATTATTAGCAGATCCCCTTGACACCAATATCCCGTGAAAAAACAGCCTTTTCCACACCTTTTGGATTACACCAATTTGTGACGCTTCCGTTCGGTTTGTATGGGGCCCCTGCTACGTTTCAGTGCCTCATGGACCGAATCCTCAGACCACATTCAGCTTACACCACTGCCTATCTAGATGACATCATCATTTACAGTAATGATTGGCAGCTGCATATGCAGCATCTGAGGGCGGTTCTGAGATCGCTGCGACGGGTGGGACTCACAGCAAACCCCAAGAAGTGTGCAATTGGATGGGTGGAGGTACGGTATCTGGGGTTCCACTTGGGTCATGGGCAGGTGCATCCGCAAACTGACAAAAATGCGGCGACCTACCCGAGACCCAAGACCAAAAAGGGTGTGAGACAGTTCCTGGAGCTGGCTGGCTATTATAGGAGGTTTGTGCCTAATTATTTGGATGTCACCAGCCCGCTGACTGATCTCACCAAAAAGGGGGCTCCAGACCTGGTCCAGTGGACAGAGCAGTGTCAACAGGCATTTACGCAAGTTAAATCCGCACTTTGTGGGGGGCCGCTTTACACTCACCCGATTTCTCTCTCCCTTTTGTGTTACAGACGAACGCTTCAGACAGGGGGCTGGGGGCGGTGCTCTCGCAGGTGGTGGAGGGGGAGGAGTGCCCAGTGCTGTACATTAGTCGCGGAGACTAAGTACAGCACCGTTGAGAAGGACTGTCTTGCCATCAAGTTGTTGGTCCTCACTCTCCGGTACTACCTGTTGGGGCGGGCAATCACTCTCTTCTCAGATCACGCCCCACTCCAATGGCTCCACCGCATGAAAGATACCAACGCGTGGATCACCCGTTGGTATCTGGCTCTTCAGCCGTTTAAGTTCAAGGTGGTCCACAGACCAGGAGCGCAGATGGCGGTCGCCGACTTCCTTTCCAGAAAAGTGGGGGAGTGGTAGACAGGCCAGATGTCTCCCCGGCCTGAGTTGGGCAGTGGGGATATGTGGCAGTGGGGGCATGGTCAAGCATCCGTCCGGAGAGAGAGAAAGCGGTAAGGGTGCATACACCTGAGCCAGATAATAACACCTGTTTCCAATTGCAGTAAGCTTGGGGATAGCGCTATAAAAGGAACCACACCAGCGACAGAAGAGGGGAGAGAGTTACCAGACTGACAGACTGAAAAGTGCTGTGTCATGTGTGTAATGCTGAAAAGCCATTTTTGAGTTTATTGAATTAAAAAGTCTTACCTTGAGTTACAACCCCACATTTCCCGTTTCCTCCTGTTCCCTATCAACGAACTGCTTCACAAGTGTATATTTAAAAAAATATTAATAATAATTCACAAAGTAAAACATGAAATGATGTGTTATTGTAGTGCTTTCAATATAGCACAGGGTGAATAGAATTTGCAAAGACCGACAATTATTAGAATTTTTTGCATTTATTTTGTCCTGATATCTTGTGCATTATGTCAAAGTTTATTTGATGTTGATTTGATTTTGTAGGTAACAATAATAATTGTTCAGATTGAGAATTTATTTTAATTAAATTCAATGGAAGTATTTGACATAGATGAATGAAATGCTTTTTTTATGGTTAATGGATGTGTTTTTATATGATTTTATGAAGAAAATAAGCCTTCATTAAGGTAAAAAATGCCCTTGAAAATCAGTGCCAGGGGCAAAGATTTCCCCCTAAATAAAAAAATTAAAGCTGAAGTATGTAATTTTGTTGATGTTAAAATACTCTTTTATTCCAAAGTAATATGCAGGGACCAATGGCAATTTTTTTGCTATTCTGTTTGATTATGCTAGAGCCACAGAAATTAAACACTTTAGTTTTAATTTCTGTCAGTAGTGCTTATATGGTTGTTTTGTTAGTATTTTGAGGGAATTGTGAGGTGGGCTGCGGCAGTTTGTAAAAGATATAACAGAGCTATATTTACTCTTTCAGGGTATAAATATTTTTGTTGTAAATAATATTGTCTCCATTAAGCACTTTTTACCTCCTGCGACGCTAACACCTGGAGCAGTAGCATCATTTGCGCTAATGGTCGCTAATTTGCTCAATTAGCAAAGCACACATTTGTAATCTGGATATCTCTTCCCCTCGCAGACTATGCCCTACTCACACTACAGTCGCAGAACACAAACTTCTGTGGTAACAGATGAACAGAGGAGCTGTTTCAGCTGATTGTTTGCAGATCCAAGCAATGCCTTTTTCTTTCGACACATCTCTGTCACTCTCTCACTCTCTCTCATTCCATTTTTCGGTCTTCTGCATCCCTTTCCCTCCTTCCCTTACACTGTAGAGCAAATTCACCCATTTTAGTCCATTAATTAGCATGAACAGTTAATAGTGCTTCATGCAAACGCTGCCTCAGCAGTTTTTCCTCAGAGTTGGTGTCACCAAATCAATATCGAGTCGGACATAAAGCACTTGTGAAATTTTGTAGGAAGAAGATGGCCTGTGTGGCTGCCTCTTTCATGAAAAGATTTTTCTTCCATTGGAAGTAAGCCGTTGCTGTGCCAATAATTGGGCTACTTTCCATTTGCTTTAATTTTGTTTTTTATATTGGGGGGGTAGCAGGGCAGTGTTCCCCTCAGACTGAACAGTATGAATAATGCCAATATTAGTTATCTATGTGTAGTACAATTCATGGTTTAAATTAGTAAACTAACCTTTTCTGTGTAAAGTTAAGTCCAATTTTATAAATATGGGCTATATGGTAATGAGAATGTATTAATGAGAACATTACTACACTCATATTAGCTATAAAATGCTAGACAGTTTATCATGAATTAAGTTATTTATTAGTTTATTAATTAGAATATTATTAAAGTGTTACATATATTACTAGGAACAAAAAGAAAATGTAATCAAACGTACAATCTTAAGTAGATATTTAACATCATGTCTTACCCAGACATACATTTTGTAAATTTACACCGGATTATGATTACAACAGACCTAAAAAAATGTTTTTAAAGAATATTTTTTTGTACACATTTGATAATTGTGATATCAAATTATCAAATGTGATAATTGGCTGACTGTATATTATCCCTTACTTAATTACTTATACATTTTTCCAATTCAAAGTTAAATATGTTAACATTAGTTAATGCTTTATGAACTAACATGATCTAATAATGAATTTGTTTATTATATAAATTAATATGAACAAAGATAAAAAAATTGCTGTAAAATATTGTTCATTGTTAGTTTGTGATAACTCATGCATTTACTAATGTTGACAAATAGAATCTTGTTGTGTAGTGTTGCCGAAATTTTCCCCAAATTTGTCTCAGACGAGTCACAAAATGGAGGCAAAAATCATACAGTGTGCACTCGACTTAAGAGATAACACTGTCAAAATTCTCCTCACATCTCAAAGAGAAAGAAGAATTTTTCTCAGAGCTTGAAGAAGAAACATAAAAAAAAATCTAATCAAAAAGCCTTCACCTGGCTGCAGGATTCAGTTGTTTGCGTTGGCCTTTTTTTTTTTTTTTTTTTTTTTTTTTTTTGTAGTTTCGTTTAACAATGCAGCATTGGTGCTTAGCATTTAGATGGCATGTTTGAGGGGAGGTGCGACAGATCAGATGTGCTGCGTGAAATGTTTCACAGAAAACGGCAGGTTTCCAGGGCAGAGTGGCATACAGTCTGGCGGGTATTGGAATACCAGCGCTACCCATAGAATCTTTGGGCACTGTCAAAAGCATTGTGAATGACACTGTGATGAGCCAATCAGCATGGGTGCCAACAAGTAGCTTAGAGTGCCTTCTGCATGCCAATGACTAAAGCGAGTCCAAGTACCACAAGCTTGCCAACAATGGACTCAAAGACTTAAGGGGTTTTTATAAACATCGAATGAGCAAGTGGAAAGTTGGAAGTTTCTTCAACTTAATCTGAGAGTGAAGACTTCAGAAAAGCCCTGCGAAGTGCTGAATGCTGAGACGGTACATTTGTCACAATTTGAGAGCATAAACCAGACAGGAAAGAGCTTGTTTTAGCACATTTAGTGTGGCAGCATTAGGAAGGTGCTAACTAAAAGTAGCAATGGTTCTAACTTACAGTAACCAAGACTATTTAGCCCAAGACAGACCACTGGTATAAAAAGAATGCGAGAAATTGGAATACCCAACAGATGTAGAAAAGGAAGTCCCCCCCCCCCACCCCCCGCAACAGGTAAAAGAGCCAATCATATTTTAGATACAGACATTGCCTGTCAGTCAACTCGAGCATGTGAATGCACATTAGCTGAACCAGCCTGAAAACTAATTGAAGTTTATTTATTGAACTTGCAGGACATCCTCCCAGTAATGCATCACAATAATCTAGTCTTGAGGTCATGAATGCATGAATTCGTTTTTTGGCATCAGCAACAGAGAGCATGTGTCGTAACTTGGCAATATTTCTGAGGTGGAAGAATGCTGTTTTAAAAACACTGATTTTCAAAGGACAGATTGGTATCAAATATAACACCTAAGTGCTTCGCTGTAGAAGACGATGTAACAGTACATCCATCGAGAGACAAATGATACTTTAGCGACTTATTTTTTAGAGGTTTTTGGTCCAATAATTTGTACCTCTGTTTAGTCGGAATTGAGTAGAAGGAAATATCCTTGTCTGTCTCTTTCTTCTGCGCTAGCTCCTGTTCTGCTCTAGCCATTCTGGGAACTTAGCAGTGTGATACTGCAGATATTGTTGACTTTTGTAGGACATATTGCTTGTTATGTTCCTCATTTTTTAGGTCGCTTTGGATAAAAGCATCTGCTAAATGACTAAATGTAAATGTAATGTAAATGACCATGTTTCATGCATTACAGGAAGTCATTTGGTACCTGTACATGTTACAGTTCACTACCATATGTATATCATTAAATGATATAACAATATACCAACCTACTGAAACTACAAAAATCTGCTTTGTAAATGTATTATTAATCACTAAAGTAACAACAGAAGGCCAAATAATGACTTAAAGTTTATCAAGACACCCTTTTTAGAACCAATGGCCAATTCACAGTGGCCAATAGACAGTGCACAGATTCAATCAGGCAAACCGTGAATGCTATCACGGTAACACACGTGACAGTAAAATAATGCAATAAACATTAACTAAACAACATACAATGTAACATAACCCATCCCAATGTACATAACTGATATAATCAGTTAAAATGAAATAACTATGACATGAAAAAACAACCCTGAAATAAAAATGAGATAACTATTTCCATGAAATATAATACAAAGCGATGAGTCAAGCTGGGTCTACTGGGAATGCCCAGTTATTGTTTTTCACTGTATTTTTAACAATAGTTTACCTTAAAAGCACATGTATTCTGTTGTTAAACATACATTTTTACAGTTAATTATAAGGTAAAATAATACTTTTTACATCTAAAACATAATTTAAAAACAAAAATATAAAATTACATGTTTTTCTTGTTAAATATATGATTTTTCATCGTATATGGTAACAGTTAACCAATTACCGTTTTTTTACTGTATTATTTAAAAAAAAAAAATCTGTGTAGATTTGTTTAATCTGAGTCATTACTTAGTAGAATTTTCAAAAGACCTTGCGTCCTTTTCATTTTACTAGTACTATTTTGTAGTAAATAAATGTTTAGTGAAATGTTTAGCTGTTTATTACAATGTTTACATTCTGTGTGTATATATATATATATATATGTATTCTGATGATTATATAAAAATGTACCCCTTACATAGCTTCTATGTAGTTTCTCTACTCTTAACTAGCTGTTTAGCTAGCTACTTTTGATGAAGTGTACCTTGACTACCTTGACTGTAGATTAACTATTTTAAATTATTACTAGTTTGTGATTAAGGAGCTTCCCCAACACAGCAGTGACGTATGGTGCTCAAATGGTAGCACATGGCGCTATGTACTAGCAACACCAAGGTCACAGGTTTGAATTCACTACTGTCCGAATGTATTCCTTGAATTCTTAAAGTCAATATGGATGCGTACTAACGTAATGGGGTGTTGTAAAATGTTTGACATTGATGCATCAGTACATATACTGTACAGTATCTATTGAAATTACTTACAAATATTTCCTTTCTCTTTGTTGTAGCCTCTGCCCAAAGAGCCATCTTAAAGGACTTCAGACTGCCATGAGGAGGTAAGTGGTGCTCCAATAGAATTATCTCTATCTTGTTCTGGTTTTTTTTTTTTTGTTGTTGTTGTTGTTGTTTTTTTTCTTTTCTTTATTAAATCATCATCATAGCTTCTCTAAATCAAATTTGCAATGACATCGACTAGCCGGCTTGCATATCCACAGAAGAGCAGCGACATGACCGCTCTGCTATCACAGCGTATGCTCTAAGGCAACCTGACAGATAGTAGCCATAGAGGTGGAATAAGAGAGAGCAGAAATCCAGAGGAAATCTTATCATTTATCCAGCCAATTGTGCCCCGGCGGCGTTGATGAAGTTGTGTTAAGAGTGACGCACCTGATCAGCGGAAGGGCTAAAGCAGGATTAGAGGGCAGCCGGGGGCAGCAGGTTTGCAGGGGATCGGTAGATGAAGGGAGATGATGATGGTTTGGGACGTGAGCAGAATCCCAAAAGCCTGTGCACTCTGCAAGTCAGCTCTGCCTCAATTGAGAGCAACAGTAGGGTTCTGGGAATAAAAATCTGCATTAATTTTCTCGATTTTTATTAATAACATATAAACCTTTCAAGACAAAGTACCATAAGCTTTAGGATTGTTAAGTGATGGTGTATGCTTCAGTAGAAGCCACAAGTCAGTGTGATTTCTACTTAACTCAGCTGGTAGAGCATGACGCTAGCAATGGCAAAATCATGGGTTTGATTCCCAGGAAACACACAAACACTATACCTTGAAAACAAGTCACTTTGGATAAGAGCATCTGCCAAATGCATAAAATGTCAATGTAAAAAAATTTTTTAAATCCCCAGTGAAGAACTACACTACACATAATCCTGTACAAAGTCCCACCAATCAGATAAGATGCTGTTAGCATGGAAACGGAATTCGTGGCAAAAGCACTCAACAGCGACCGCCACATACAGGCTGTCTTGTTTCGAAGGCTGTGTGCTACAGAGGTCGCATTTGTCAGCCGCATACGTCACAGAAGCTCTCAGAAAGCAAGTAGGACACTCCAAATGCAGCCTTTGAATGCAACCTTCTTTCACAGGAATTTGGAGGATGCAAGAGGTGTATGCTTTGTTGGAATTCACAACCCACAATTCTTTGCTTCAGCGGAAACGTACATCATATATCTGAAAAAATAATGCAGATTTACCCGAAAATATGACGTTCAAATGAAGTAATGTTAATTCCCAAGTTGAAGTGCCTCAGTTGACGGGAGTGAAATATATAATATGTAAAATTATAATAATAATATGTTATGTAAAATAAAGTATTACAAAGTAAACATAAAAGTTCAGCAGAAAAATCCATTTTCTTTTCTCTCTACATCGTTAGAACTGTCCTGAGAGTGATGTGTGCTGCCACAGCAACCATGATACATTCTGTTTCCATTTGTCCTATGAAGGCCGTCTCTTTTAAATTAAGCGAATTCAAAGTTAAGGACGCTCTGTACATTGCTGCCTACAAAGGACACGTCCTGCCTAGCACCAGCCTTCGAAACGAGACGCAGCTACACACTAGTACTTTTTTGTTTGTATACGCATTGATTTGGCTAGTTTATGCCTCTCATCTGGAATTGCATTTTCCTCCACCATAAACAAAGATTTTCAAAAGTGCTCTATAGCACCACATTCACTGGAAAACGATGATGTTAGAATACTTAAAACAAGTTTTTAAATGAAAACAGATTTGTGTAGACATCGCCTCAAACTACCTTAAGGGCATGTCCACTAATAAATCTAAAATCTATATTTTTTTATGCTTATTGACTAGAAGTTGGTAGATTTATACTGTCATTTTTGCACCATAAAATGAGTAGTTAATTGCCTCTCAAGAATTTAAAGATACAGTTTTGAACCTTGTTTTTTTTTCATTCTTGTATTGCTTCAAATCATTTTTTTGCTTCAAACAAAGTTTGTATTGTTGTGGTTCATCTTAGTACTGGTTGGTTTGGATTATGGCATAATATTCTATATTGAAGAATTTTTTTGGAATCCCTTTGGGGAAAATGAATGGGAGAAATACTTCGGGAACTACGGCCGCTGAAAAAGTGGCGATCACTATTGCGCTCTGTAGTCGCTTGGTTCGTTGCAGAGATACGGTTATATTAAACAAGATATATTGACATGCCAGCTGCTGTTTGTCTTTTCTCTTGCTTCGAGCGGTTCCTGTTGAGTGTACGCGGCTTGGAAAAGAATGTAGTTTCGCAGTGCAGGAGGGATAATGCGAGGACAGTAATTAGCTTAAATTTATGTTAATCCTTGAGGCAATTAGCACCTGTCAGTTATGGGTTTTTAGAGCAATAGCTTTAGAATCTTTTCATTACATGTCAGAGTAAAATGCTGAGTATTGTTATTGTAATGACAGCATTTTCTGTTTTTCTTTATTAAAAAGTGTCTATTGGGAAACAATTATTTTCTATGCCTCTAAAGTGTTATTCAAACTGTCAAAGCTAAATTTGAGTTAAACGCACCTTTATTTTCACACAGGGTAAGGCACTTTATTGAAAAGCTAGTCATAAGGGAAGAATTTTTATAGAAAGGCAGCATTATAGAAAGGGCCAGAGTGTGCACTTAAGGAACATTTTAGAAGGGAGGTTGATGTGTAAGAATTCTTGGGTGAATTTTAGGGCTTTGAAACCTCCACAGTGGTACATGGATTTCTAGCATGTTACGTCAACCACTCTCAAGAGAAAGACGTATGAATCACAGGCAATTACAGATAGATGCCAAAACAGGAAAGTGGTAACAACCTAAATATTTAATCATGAAATTGTGTTCTGATTTTGGTAATTACATTGACATCCATTAAAGATTGATTTGGGATGCATAGGGAAGTAGGATTTACAAATCCCAATTATGGTTATAAGTTATTTATGAGTTTTGGTTTGAAAATATATTAATATTTTTTTATGCTCTAACACCAGGGTTTTCAATCAGGAGTCTGTGAAAGTACAGTACTTAAGTGCTCAACAAAGGAAATATACTGCATAGGTTTCTTTAACTTCAGGTTCTTTAAGCACTGTGAAATGTCATTAAAAAAATTTCAGACTCTCACTAGTTTATTTAATTTAATTTACTTACAATATCCAACAGTGTATGTTCATGCATCACAGGAGATATTTCCTTTGAGGAGCACTTAAGTACTGTACTTTCACATTATGCCAATCAATCATTAAAAAAAAAAAAAAATTATTATTATTATTTTTTTTTAAATCACAGTTTAATTTCCAGCACATCTCAAATTCTGTATTGTGTATAATAGAATACTGTGGTGAAATGACCCCTCCAGTCTAGGGTTGGGGAGGAGTAACAAAAAGGTTGGAGTTCCCTTCTCCCTACAACTTCCATATAATTTTACTATTTACAGTATATACAAAAAGTCACAAATTGAGTTTAAATGAAATGAGATCCCCCTCAGTTATCAAGAGAAACAAGTTTCCAACAACACAGTAACTTGCAGCTACTACTGTTAACTGCTACAACAGTTTGCAGCAACACATGCACACCAACAACCGTTTGGAACGAGGGAAGGGAAGCTCCTTGCGGTAGAAATCTGCCTGGGCTTTATCCTGCTTCCCTCTACCCATCAACTAATCCCGACATAGGAGTAATTGGCAATCATTATTGCAGACACCTGGATGTTGAGCAGCCTGAAAGGGAGAGAGAGAAAGAGAGGGAAAGGGAGAGACAACAAAAGAAAAACAGCACAGAGGCAAAATCTCAGTTGCAATAAGGAAAAGCCATACATCCGCAGATGTAATTAAACAAACAAATGATCACAAATAAAAATACACTTAAAATATGTCGTATTAAAATATGGATGTAACATGGTGATGACATTTTTAATGCTTTTGAAATAAAATGTCCAACTCCTTAGATAAGGCTCATAGCTATAATTTATCCTTAATACACACAATTAAATAATATATATATATATATATATATATATATATATATATATATATATATATATATATATATAATGTATATATATATATATAATGTATATATACAGTGCTGTGGAAAAGTATTTGCCCCCATCCTGATTTCTTCTGTTTTTGTGTATATCTCATACTAAATTGTTTAAAAAATTCAAACAAAATCAAAGGCGATCTGAGTAAATACAAAATACAGTTTTTAAATGATGACTTTTTTGCTTAAATAAATAACATTATCCAATACCAACTGGGCCTGTGTGAAAAAATATTTGCCCCCTTAGTTATTAAATTCCCAAATCTATGAAACTGCATTCATAATGGGGTTCAGCTGAACTAGACATACAAGGCCTGATTACTGCCAGCCCTGTTCAATCAAATCAGCAACTTAAATAGAACTTTTTCAGCAGCATGAAGTTGGCTAAAAGGTCTCACCCAGTAGCACACTATGCCAAGGTCGAAAAAAATCCCAGAAATTATGAGGAAAAAGGTGATTGAAATACATCAGTCTTGGAAGGGTTACAGAACCATTTCAAAGGCTCTGGGACTCCAAAGAACCACAGTGAGAGCCATTTTCTCAAAATGGTGAAAATTAGGCACAGTAGTGAATCTTCCCAGAAGTGGCCAACCTTCCAAAATTCCTCCAAAAGCATAGCGATGACTCACCCAGGAAGTCACAAAAAAAGCCAAGGACAACATCCAAGGAACTGCGGGTGTCTCTCGCATCAATAAAGGTCACTGTTCATGACTAGACTATCAGATACACACTGGCTAAATATGGCATCCATGGAAGAGTGGTGAGGCGAAAATCACTGCTAACCCAGAAGAACATTAAGGCTCATCTGAATTTTGCAAAAAACACACCTTGTTGATCCTCAAACCTTTTGGGAGAATGTTCTGTGGATGGAGTCGAAAGTGGAACTGTTTGGAAGACGGGTCCCGTTACATCTGGCGTAAATCAAACACAGAATTACACAAAAAGAACATCATACCTATGATCAAGCATGGTGGTGGTAGTGTGATGGTGTGGGGATGCTTTGCTGCTTCAGGGCCAGGGCAACTTGCAATAATTGAGGGAAACATGAATTCTGCTCTCTACAAGAAAATCCTAAAGGAGAATGTCCGGTCATCAGTCCGTGAGTTGAAGATCAATTGCAACTGGATTATGCAGAAAGACAATGATCCAAAGCATAGTGAGAGTAAGTCCACCTCTGAATGGCTCAAAATAAGCAAAATTGAAGTTTAAGAGTGACCTAGTCAAAGTCCTGACTTGAACCCTATTGTGATGATGTGGCAGGACCTTAAACGGGCAGTTCATTCTCGAAAACCCTCCAATGTGGCTGAAGAGTGGGACAAAATTCCACCACAGCATTGTGAAAGACTTATCTCCAGTTATCAGAAGCGTCTGGTTGCAGATGTTGCTGCTAAAGGTGGCACAACCAGCTATTAAGTTTAAGGGGGCAGTTGTTTTTCACATGGGTGATACACAGCTCTGGAAAAAATTAAGAGACCACTGCAAAATTATCAGTTTCTCTGGATTTACTATTTATAGGTATGTGTTTGAGTAAAATTAACATTTTTATTTTATTCTATAAAGTACTGTCAACATTTCTCCCAAATTCCAGATAAAAATATTGTCATTTACAACATGTATTTGCAGAAAATGACAACTGGTCAAAATAACAAAAAAGATGCAGTGTTTTCAGACCTCGAATAATGCAAAGAAAACAAGTTCATATTCATTTTTAATCAACACAATACTAATGTTTTAACTTAGGAAGTGTTCAGAAATCAATATTTGGTGGAATAACCCTGATTTTCAATCACAGCTTTCATGTGTCTTGGCATGCTCTCTACCAGTCTTTCACGTTGCTGTTGGGTGATTTATGTCACTCCTGGTGCAAAAATTCAAGCAGCTCGGCTTTGTTTGATGGCTTGTGGCCATCCATCTTCCTCTTGATCACATTCCAGAGGTTTTCAATGGGGTTCAGGTCTGGAGATTGGGCTGGCCATGACAGGGTCTTGATCAGGTGGTCCTCCATCCACACCTTGATTGACCAGGCTGTGTGGCATGGAGCATTGTCCTGCTGGAAAAAAACAATCCTCAGAGTTGGGGAACATTGTCAGAGCAGAAGGAAGCAAGTTTTCTTCCAGGGTAACCTTGTACGTGGCTTGATTCATGCGTCCTTGCTGAAGCACCCCCAGATCAATTAAATTAACTAATACTGTCCACTATTAGACAGATTGTATGGTTACGTATGAAATGAAATGTCGTATGAAATGTTTTCAGTACTTTATAGAATAAAACAAAAATGTTCATTTTACTCAGACACATACCTATAAATAGTAAATCCATAGAAAGTGTGTTGGATAACTTTTTTGTTTCAGTTAAAAAAAAAAAAAAACTGTATTTTGTGTTTACTCAGGTTGCCTTTGTTTTATGTTATATCTCATTTGAAGATCTAAATCAATTTATTATGAAAAATACACAAAAACAGAAGAAATAAGGATGGGGGCAAATACTTATCCACAGCACTGTATATACTGCATATTTATAATAAAGCAGGGGTCTTCAACCATTTTCAGGCCAAGGACCCCTTTGGTTGCAGATGTCTGCACCCCCTCCAAAAAAAAAAACAAAAAAAAACCAGACAGACAGACAGATAGACCCTGTCCATGTAGAATAAAAAAACTTTTATAATGTTACTGATAGGCCTATACCTGGAGTCTTCATCTCATGTTAGTGATAGATTTTATACATATGTTTCGAAATTACTGTTAATTTCTGTAGGAGTAAAACTTTGTAATTAGGAAAAAAATGACTGTATGCACCTTTAATTGTGTTGATTTGACAGTCACCGACAGTGTAGCCTATGGCAGCTAGATAATCTCAGCGGTAACTATATACTTAGACATATACAATATATTACATATACATACATATTAAGTAAGTATAGGCTATTGTTCTGAAAGCAAAAAGCAACTAATAATATAAGAAACTGTAGGCTGACACCCGCATACCGTAAAAAAACGCAAAGCAGACACGTTTACTTACGCAGCTCTCTACTGCAGGGCTGCTTAACCTGATATGCCTTGTGTTATGAGCGGCTTGTAATGAGCATAGGCGATGGGCTAATTTTGTCAAACTTGTTCACCGTTCTATTTAGTTCATAACTAAATAAATCAGGATGCACGAATATGAGGATGGATTACTGCAAGAGGAAGATTTGGCATGCAGTTTCGAGGGGCATCAGAATGTGGATGGATTAAAATATTCTCGCCAGGGGCGTGCGAGCACAAGAAGAAAGTGTGAGTGTGAGGTGATCGTCTGTGTTTCGCAACTGCTACCGGGTCCTTGAATAACGTATGTTATTAATGTGCGAGTAAGGGCAGCCGGTGAAGTTTCTGGTTTCTCCCTAGGGTAAGATGGTGCACCCCTACGGAGTTGGTGCCCTACGCAGACTGCGTAATATGCGTATAGGGAGTGGCTGAACTGTCTTTCGCTCTCGTGCAAGTGATTATTACGAGTGCCGGTGTCATGATAAATTGAGTCTGCCCGGTAAATCAAGTCCCCATATGACATCACAGTGATTCTATTGGCTCAAAGAGCTAGTAATGGGTACTCTATTGAGTGCCTGATTAAAAATTGTACAAATTCACTTTATGGTATATGCAGTTTTAACTATGTAAATACGACATTTAATGTCTTTTAAATCATATGTTACACATAATAATATATAACTGAAGTTATAGATTGTGAAATTAAAGTTGTGTTGTTGTTTGTGTTTTTCAGTTAGCCTAGACTTCAATGACATGCTATCACGATAACATGATAGGTTTTTGCTCAGGTATTACAAACGGTTACCCCCATGGGGACTCGATTTACCAGGTGGACTCAATTTATCATTACACCGGTGCCCCTAGGGGTCACAGACCGCCTGTTGAAGACCCTTGTAATAATGTGTTACCAAAAGCTGCCGTGTTTAGATGCTGTTTTTAATATTATTATCATCATCATCATTATTATCATCATCATCATCATTATCATGGAAAAGTCATACAAGTTTTTAGTTAAAAAGTATGGGAACCCTGAATGTGAGATTTTCTATGAGATTTTAAATCTAAAGTATTACACCAATAAAGCACATTGAAATGAATTAATAAAGCACTTCAGTTAGAAATAGAGTACTTCTGGGAAACTGCACCAAGGCATAATTTATCTTTAAACAATAAACTTCAATGTCTTAGCACGAAACAATTCTGATTAGTCCACAGTTTACATGTACTTTTAAAATTACATATTCAACTCAAACAGTGTGAATTAACGCTCAAAAGAACAACGGGGTGGCATAATTTCTCTTTTATAATCATTACACAGTGCCATAAGATGTACATGTTGACATAAAAAGGCCTGTATGCAACAAAATAATCATTTCACTAAGAAAAAAACAGTTCAGCCTCTGCCATTAACCTTTTTCAAAAGCATGTCTTTCAAAGCACTAGCTCTTCAGAGTGCTGTCATATAAAAATCATCATTCACTAAATAAACACAAACAAAAGACGCACAAGATCAACAAACATGAAGAGACGAAGCAGGAAAGGGTAATGCATTGTGTTTTCTCCTTTGATCATGGCAGAAAATGTATTTCGATAATGTCTTTTCTTTGTGTGTGTGTGTGTGTGTGTGTGTGCAGGTTTGCTGACATTCACAGGAACAACGATGCCAAACAGGAATTATACATCAGTCCCACACATTTGTGTCCATCCTCTCATCTCGGAGCTAAAGATATCAGCCTCCCCACTCATCGCCCTCAAAACAGGAAATGGAAACCGTGTGCTATGGTTACAGTCACTCAAGCATCCATACAGTTACATACAGGTCATTGAGTCCCAGTGGCAGCCATCAGTTCTCGTTAACACAGCAGGAGACGTCTTGTGAACATTTCTTTGCAAAACCTTGACATCGTTCAACTCCGCTGTTTAGGTTTTCAGATCTTTATAAAGCTTACCGTAGCCAGGAGAACATTTTTGCTTGCTTTCCAGTTAAGCCAACGGAGAAGACTGATCATGTACCTTTTAAACAAAGATTCTACATTATCTACAAAGAGCAGTCTGTAAAAACTATCTAGATGGACCCGTATGGGTGTAATTCACAACCGCCACCTGTCTCTTCAGAGCAAAGATGTGTCAGTGACAGGCCAAGGATGTTAAATGTACAGAAAAGATGAACTTTTGGGTCTCTCTGTATAGATACAGTTGAATTGCGGACAAATTCATCCGATACATTGAGAAAATGGGACAAAGCAGCAGATGACTAATATTTACTGTAGATTTGACCTCTTGTGTCATGTGCTTTGGCCATATGAATTCTGTGCTGTGAGCTCTGTCTGAGAATGGCAATGCATTGATAGTGTCAACTCTTATCATGGGTGATTTAAAGGTGAAAAATGTTTGGATGTCATTTGTTCCTTCCTTTCTGGGACCTCTGTCTTACACTCTGCTTTAAATGTCTGTCTCAAATGGATATATATCATTTCTATCAATACCTTATTTTGACTGTAAACTGACACTTGCAATGCAGTATTGACCTAGATAGGAAATAAAGGGTGTGTCCATGTAAATCGTGCATAACGCTTTGGGACGTTTCTCCATGGGTCATGCTGATATGCAAGACAACATGAAGTCAGTTCACATTATTCTAAAGAAATTTTTTTTGTATAATCTTTATTCAAAATGTAATAACTTTCTCCACCTCTAAAATGACTTGCTTTTTTGCTGATGTAATCAAGATCGAAGGGGCGGGGGAAACTAATACATTCAATAGCCAATAATATCATTGCATAACTTTTCATGATCCAATCTTACATTATTTCCCACTGAATATTTGGTTTTACTCGGAAATATGTTACATTACGGAAGATAAATGTGTTGTAAATTATGCTTCATGTTGTCTTTAAAAGGAACATGACATTGAAATTGACCTTAATTTACTTTCATATCAAATGTCCCTAGTCTTATTGTGCACAAGTCATCAGAGCACATTATTACAAGAAATAAAAATGTTACTTGGTAAGCTGGTCGCCTACTTCATGATCCAATCAATTCCCGATGGATAAAATCAAGCCCCACCCTACATTATTTCTCTCTAAATTTTTTGTTCAATTCAGAA
Organism: Myxocyprinus asiaticus; assembly: GCF_019703515.2. Classification (NCBI taxonomy): domain Eukaryota; kingdom Metazoa; phylum Chordata; class Actinopteri; order Cypriniformes; family Catostomidae; genus Myxocyprinus; species Myxocyprinus asiaticus. The sequence goes on along the minus strand of NC_059376.1, from coordinate 37,303,050 downwards.
ACACGTCACATTATGGAACTTAAATGCGAGTAAATTGCGAATGCATTTTCGTGTTGTTTTTAAACGTGATAACTTAAAAAGAAAGCTGTTCTTTTATTTTGCTCTTTCTTTCCTCTAGTATTAAAGACAACTTCCCCTCAAAAAGTACATAGATTCCATTTTTAATGATGTGTTATTTCTGTTCCACTAGCCATCTCCAAACTGATTTGCAAAAGTAATTAGATAGTCAAGACACACTTTGATGTTGGCTTGACAAAGCCTGGCTTGAATGTTTAAAAATGTTTTGAACTTTAAGGTCTTTAACTTTGAAAGTTCACCAGACATTCAGCCAGATAGATAGCTAGCTAGAAAGAAAGAAAGAAAGAAAGGCCTTGTGAATGTTTGTTAAATTTTGACAGTTTACAGAATAAAGCACAACAGTTCTGGAAGTAAAAAAGCCATTCATTTTTTCCATTGAATAATTGATTTTAACCAGAGACTATTTAGCATAGACGGGTCACTTCTGTTAAACTGAATGGGAGAAACTGGAACACCCAACGGTCACCAACGGTCAACGGATGTAGAAAGGAAGTCCCGCCTTCAGGTAAAAGAGCCAATCACTGTTTAGATACCGACATCGCCTGTCAATCAACTCGAGAATGTGCATGCGCATTAGCTATACAAGCCAGGAAAATTTAGTTTTTTGGTATCAGTGCAGTGAGATTTTACTGCTGATTTGTAATACATATGTTCTTTGATCATAATCTTGACTAACCATATTGGAGATATCGGTCTTTCCCCATTCAAGTAGATAGGAGCTGCACTGGCATGCCGCTTGTTTACATAGAAAAATAGCTCCCCATGAGCATTCCAAAGATGACCACCGAGTAAACTGACTTGCTAAAAAGACTTTGTTTTAACCAAAATCTTTTTAGGCAAGTCAGGTCACTTCGCTGCCATCTTTTGAATGCTCCCGGGCAGCTATTTCCAGTCATAAAAGTGCAGCTCCTATCTACTTGAATGAGGGAACACCGAAATCTCCAAAACGGCTGGTCGTGAATGTGATCAAAGAGCACATTTCAAATCAGTAGTAAAATTTGACAACAGTGGTATCATAAATTGTGCTTCTTTACGTCAGATTACACTAAAGAACAAAATTTTCCATGCTTGTTGGGATAATGCACATGCGCATTCTCGAGTTGACTGATAGGCGATGTCTGTATCTAAAAGGTGATTGGCTCTTTTACCTGTAAGGCAGGATTTCCTTTCTACATCCGTTGACCATTGGGTGTTCCTATTTCCCTAATTCATTTTAATAGAAGTGGCCTGTTTCTGATAAATAGTCACTGTTTTAACTGATAACTTACAAACTATTAAAGACAGATATACCGTGAGCTCTGAGGTTGTTCATCGACGATATATGCTTCTGTTGAAGCCATCAGTCTGCGTTATTTCAACTTCACTGTTTAAAAATCGTGTTTATAGCAAAGTTTCTGGTGAACTACTTTACTACTCATGGTCCAGCAGAGAAAGATTCACCAATCAGAGAACTGCGGCCAAGAAAGCCCGCCAAACAAGCCCAGAAGCGACCGCCCACTCCCATGACAAACAATTTGGACTCCCTTCACCCTCAGACTACTTATGTATTTGTATATATTGGAATATTTCGCAATAAACGTAAACTATATCGTTTCTATTCTCATAATCAACAACCTAAAATAAATATATTTTTCCACCGTTTTATATTCAATTACGTCATTCGCAATGCTTCACAGGATTGTAGTTCATGCCCTTGTGAAAGATGGTAAGTACACAGTCTTGTACCTTTTTCTTTTTGTCTGATTTTCAAATACTTTTTTCTTTCAAAACAATGTTTGTAGTGTTGTGGTTCACCTTGGAGCTGGTTGGTTTGGTTCATGGCTTAGAACTCTTATCTGAAGGATTTTTATGAAAAGTCTATGGAAGAAATGAACTTCTATCAGAATGACTCGCAGGCTTGGTAAAGTTGACATGAAATTTATTTGATGAAATGATATTGAACCACAGAATATATTTTCTCTTTTGGCATAAGCCCCGTCTGGCAGTCCGATGAGATTGCTACTCAAACCGTCAGATCCTGCCGGAAATAAGAGGCAGGGGGTGATAGCCTACTCCCGTGCAGCACGGGTCTTGACTGGTGGCGGTGGGGAGGTGGAGGATGCCGTGTTGACACACTGAAACGCAAAAAAGTAGATTGAAAGCAGGCTTTTAAAGCAATGGCTGATGAATGATTGGCTAGGAGCTAACTAGATAATGACTTGATGATGTACAGCTGTGAGTCTTCCGCTATAACTACGCTTACATTTCCAGAACCAAGACAGCTAAAAAAGTGGACGTACACTGTTGCAGTCTATTGAGAGTTGGTGTTTGAATTTTGGCCCATTTGAGCAGTCCATCAATGTAAGCAAATTGGATTTTTGATAGCCCGCTACAGGAAAACTGTAAGTAAGATCAACCTATGAATGGCTTACTTATAGTTGACTCTGCATATAAGATTGGATAGTATACTGTACGTCTATTAACAGCAAAAAAAATAAAAAATGATACCCTTCACCTTTAATACAGCTCTCCTTGTAGCTAACACAGTCCTGTCACTCTGTCAGTCTGAGTTTTTGTCTGACAGGACCGTGGCATCATCGTACCATGTCTGTCTTGTGTTTCGTTGTCTGTCTATGTGTGATCGCATGGTTTCAGTTGTATTACCTACCGTGCGCTCTTCAGTCTGTCTTGTTTTATGTTGGGAGCATGGTGTCTGGATCCTGACTTCCTGTCTGGTTCGGTTTCGGTCTGTGTCAGGGTCCGGACACTCATGATCCATGTCTGTCTTTTATTGACATGGGTGCATCGTGCTTATGTCATCTTGGCAGCATGCACACGCGGCAATAGTTTGTCTGTCTCTCGCAAACATGGTTGCACCTCACTTCGCGCTCACGTTGTGTTGCACACCCGGGTCGTGAGCTGTCTTCATGTTGTGCTGAGGTTCAGTCACTTGCTAAGGTGTCGGGTGTGTGTGTGGCCGAACTCTCACACAGGTGTCCTGTCTTGCTTCTGTCGCCTGTTGCTTGCATGTACGCTCAGGTTTCATTTAGTGTGAGAATGCATGGCATTGCTTTGTTTGGTGTTGCTATGCATTCTCTTGTCTTGTTTGTCAGTTGACATGGGCGTATATTGCCTTATTGTCTTGGCGATATGTGCTCATGCCATTTGGGTGTTTTGTTGTCTTGTGAGAGCTCGTGGCTTTGTTTTGTTTCTGTATCGCCGCGTGTCTCTCTGTCTTACGTCATCCCTCCCTCCATGTTTGCCGATTATTAGTTTATTAGTCACACCTGCCCTGTCTTGTTAACCTGTTGATTTCTCTCCCTATTTCAGTCTCCTCGTGTTTGCTGTCCAGTAAAAGTTCATCTTGTTTCCAGTTTTGTGTGTTCAGTCTTCCCTGTCGGTCTTGTTTCCCCCACCTGGTTCCTGTTTCGGTCCGGTCGGTCCTGTTTCCCTCTGCCCCAGCCTGTATTACCCTTTTTCCCCTTCGGGGTAGTTTATGTTTGTTTTTCCCCCTTGTGGGAGTTTTGGTTTGTGTTTTTGCCCTTGTTGTTATTAAATAAATTCCCTTTTATTTTTCAACTCTGCATTTGGGTCCTGCCTCTGCATTTGCTGACAGTAACCAGTGCAGATCAAACCATAAAGAGTTAAACAATGGCCGTAACTTTATGTAGCAGAAATAAAGATAACCACAGAACAGGAAGATGAAAGAGTGGTAGAATATGGTCACTTTCAGTGAACAGTAGTAATTCATCAGTCTCAAGGTCTGTGCCCGCTCCCTGAGTTGTGAATTTTAATGGTGTTTTTATGGTTCCTAATAAAGTCTGTTATGCTTCTGGCAAATATGCAGAGCACGACATCCCTCGCTTCCAATTACTGTGAAACTCAAGGAGATTCAGTGTTCATTCATTATGGCGTACAGTTACTCAGAAATAACAGGACCATCTCTCTCTCGTTCTCCCTTGCTCTCTACGCTTTTATCTGTAATGTGCTCTTGTTAAAGGCTGATGTCGTTTTGACAGCATTATTCTTTAAATTTCAGATAACATCACAATGTGATACTACAAGACCCAACAGATTCTGCTCACAGCCTTTACTGTATCTATGATTTATTATTTATTAATCGAAGCAACCACATTAATGGGCTGAAAGACTGTAATCTTTATTTTACTTTGACATCAGCATCTATTCCTGTGATTCCTAGGTGACATTTATGTTCATATTTATTTGTCATAAGCAGCGCTTGCGGTTATGAGATCAATAACACCATTGCATGAAATCATGAGTGCAGAACGGTCCTATGAGGTTGTGTTATTACAGCAATATCTCTTACTTTGGCCCCCACTCAATCAAGCTCCAGTACACCCGTGTGATCTATCCATCAATGCTAACCATGGAGGAAAATGTATATTTTACATGTATATTTTACAAGGACTCGTGCTTTTCTGCAAGATGCTGATGTTGGGAATTTCATTGCATTGGGGTCGAATTGTGTCTGCCAGTATGTTATTAATGTGAATGCTTAGCAGTAAACACAGAGATAATCATAGCAATTTAACTGTATAAACAATCAGAAATTAAAGCTGAAGTGTGTCATTTCTGTGCCACCAAACGGAATTGCAAAAAGAATGATTTTTTTCCCCAATACTCGCTCCATCTTCCATTGGTTGAACTATCAGATAGTCCCGCCCCAAATTCAAGGCAATGTTTTGATAGCACCACATATTAGGGGGGAAATCAACCTATAAATGGCTTTATAGTTGTCTTTGTATATTAAGCTGGCATATGAGAAAGTATTTCAACATCGAAAATTTTTGAATGTTAGCTAATGAAGAGGTTTTTATAAAAATATTTTATTTCTCTTTTTTTAATTCAATGAAACAGAATGGCACCCCCCAAAATAATTGTATGTTTTTGTTTTTATGGGGGGGTCCTTTCAATCTTATAGGGGGTCCGGGACCCGCCAAGCCCCTCTCATTTTCAAACACAAGATAGAAGGAGTTGAGATGCGGAGTTGCTTAGTCACGCAATTCTTGGGCCCCTCTGTTAGTTATCCACCCAAAGGCATGTGTCATTAAGTCTATATAATACAAGCATAATTGGGGTTTATGCCCAGATTAAGAGATCGTTACACTTAATTACAACAAATCATGGTGCTTTAAGATGTCTGGGCCAGCGGATATAAAACAGCTGATAATGTTAGTCTGAGTGGAGCATGCAGGGGCATAATTATCACGTTTTATCATCTTTATAATCCAGATACCAAAATTACATGGAATTTCTTTTGTTGATGCAAACATACATTTTCTGAGCATTCAAATGTGTTGCAATCGTGCATCATGTCATAGCCAGGTTCGAAATTTACAGTCACAAGAAATGTGTCTGTGCAACATAAAACAATCACAGCATCAGAACATATAAGATGTTTAATATACAGTAATTAGGAGCAGGATTTTGGACCAATGACATTTCATGGTGGGTGGGTCTGTGCAGTGCAATGCTGCAGAAATAGAAACCAAGCAACCAACTTTTGTTGATTTGCTGTGACTGCTACTGCAGTTGTTCTGATACCTTAATTACATATTAAGTTATGATACCAGCAAAAACATCACAATATTAAGTAGTATTCTACACTATAGAAGAGTGTTCCCAACCTTTTTTGCTGCGAGTACCCCCACAGCACAATCAGTAAGGCTAAAGTACCCCTTCATCATCACAAAGTCACAAGAAGTGCAAAGCCTAATAATCATTTAACTATATCATTAATGTTGTAATATCCCTGATGTACAAAATGAAAAGTTGATGTTGCCATATGAGCCATGAAACTCCCAATTAGAACAGACTAATGCTGTTAATTATACAGGGGACCTTCTAACATGGTTAATTTCAAAATATTAATCTTACATACATTATACATAGACTGTATGTTATATTGTTAGACCTGCATGTTTATTGAATACATGCATCGTTTTAACTTTTTTACAAGAATTTACATTGTCATGTAGACAGAGTGCTAAAAGAGTACTGTCTCTTTAAGAATTCAGCATTTTTTTATTGGTTGAGTGCATAATAATATGGAGTCACAAATTTTCAAAAAAAAATTTTTTTAGTACCCCCAGTTGGGAATCACTGTTACAGACAATATATTATTTGTTGCTAGTATATTAAATATTAGATTATATGATACTCAATACAATTATGCTAATAATACAAAACATAATTATAAATTAGTGAGAGTGAAGTAAAATGTATTATTATTGTTTAACAAATGATTGTATAATTTGTTGTAATTTCTTCAGTTTCAAGCAGCATTGCAAAAGCCATTTTAGCAAAAAACTGACAAAAGACTTTTGTCTCTGTGTGTAGTTCTTTTTTTTTTCATACACTCCTCTTTCAAAATCTAGAGACGCTTTGTACAATGGTACTATTACAGTAGTTCCGATACTACTATTTTTAGAATACTGAATCACCACCTGCACTTTGCACTCTACTCTGGGGTCCGAAAAACATCCAACTTAGCCTTCATAACATGGTGTTTTAATAGTAATGCATTAATATCATTGCAAAGATGCCCTTGACTGTGAATGCCATTACTGACCACCGGCTGTGCTGCATGCATTTGCACCTGTGGTGCTCTGCTTCACATTGCTCTCGACTGTGCAGACATAATGGTAGCTCGAGATGTTGATTGGAATCTGACTAAGAGCAGAATGTGGTGCCTTTAAACAAAAATGACCTGGGTTATCATAATGCGGAAAATGATATAAGTACATGACTCCTGAATGCATTTGTTGATAGGATCTGCAAGAATGACCACCAGAATGAAATAAGTCTCAGCCTCGATCTGGCAAGCTCTAATCTGACTGGCTGACTTTACACAACTTTTGCGAATAAGGGTACACAGGGTTTTTTATCATCCCGTCCAGACTGCAGTCTATTATTATGGTATATTTGGTATATACACTTTCAGATAAACCCTGCCCCTAAACAACACATAAAAACAAAACAAACATGTTTTTTTAATTTTGTGTCACACTGTCTCTTCCTGTCTAATTGGCTGGTTTTAGGCTAGAATAAGGAAGGAAAAATGTACAGTCAGCCATTTGTTATCGCAAAATAAACTTAGACAGGGTGATCTAAAGGGGTTTATATGTTACAACAACCAGCTGACTGTACATTATTCTGCTTATTACATGGCTGCTAACCACATACATACAAAAAATAGACATAAAAGATTGATTTGTGTTGAATATATGTAATTTATGTGAGAAGTAATAAATTGCTGAACAGCTGAAATCCACCTCTGGTTTGCGTTTATTTTACATTTTTTTGTAAATAATGACAGTCCGACTGCTCATTATGCAACTTAAGACTACATGCCAAATAAATAAATGAGCATGAAACATCGATGAGTTAAAATTAATTTTATTAGCTTACTTGTAGAGATCGAACCAAGATCAGAGAAGCAGGAAAGATGACACCCAATACCCGGATGACCGGTATGATACGTCTCAATTGCCGAATGTGCGGTTGTTACTCAGACATATCAGACTGCTAGATGGCACCATTGATCAATCAGAACTATTCCAGTTTTCGACTATTCCAGAGCACCGTGTAATAAGCTGTAACGTTCACCAGACTTAATGCCGTTAGTCAAATAATACAAAGTTTTGCAGAACAAAAGTTTTCAACCCTTAGAGAGGCCTGCACCTCTTGACCGGGCCTCTGGTGATGGGTTTGCTCATTTTGGATAGACAGAGATTAAGGAAAACCCTTAAAGTGTTTACCCTAAAGGAAATATTTGACTGCTGAAAGAACTTGCAGGCCCACTGGTAGTGTGAGTGTAAGAAATCTGTTGCTCACACACCTCACCTTGAGCGTTCACTTGGAAAACATGCTCTCACAGATGCGCTCATATATGCAGCTATGCTGGTGCAGAGAATGAAACCCGACATCTGCCTGCAGCTACAGGCACTCGGTACACATACTACATAAGTAATTTTCCCATGCCTCACTCTCCCTTAAAGGTGCACTCAGCGATTCCTGAGAAACACTGTTGATATTCAAACTCAACTGCCAAAACAAACACATCCCTCCCTTCAATGCTTCTTTGGAAGCTCTGCCCTCAACTTATCATAATCCTTCTTTTTTAGTTTATATTCGTCTGACCTTTTTCTCTTGGTCTGTTTCTCAGCCATTTGTCCTCCTTGGAGTTTAGAACATTCGCATCAGCCAGATTTGCTGTCGCTCTTCTAATGAATTCCCCCACCCCCCATCCTGTGCACATGCAAGTACCACCCCTTGTTGTTGATTGGCTGGAGTAGTGTTGTGTTGGGTATTAACCACCCATTTTACTTTCAGAATATGATGTATTTTTGAGTGCAGCACGATTTTCAATGAGACAATAATGTGGGGCAACCGTGCAGGACTTTTTAGCCTTTAGGAATTAAATGGATCATGAAAAGTGGTCATTGCATTCCAGAATAGCATCAGATTTGAACGGGAGTTTGCAGTCGAATGTGGAAGGCTACTCCCCTCCTGAAACACTGCCGGTACCCACTGTTGAGGAGGCTTTATGACTGGAACGTGGAGTCTGAATGTCAGGCTCACCTTTAAGAATATCACAATGGTAACACTTCTTTTTCAAATATATCTATATTTTCTATTATTGTCATAACTTTTATTACATTAATGCTAAATGCCATTAAGTTATTAAGTTCACCATCAGCAAGTTTTTAGGAAGGCTGCATTATCTACAACAGAAGCCTAAAAAAAAGTGCCTAAAAAAAAGGAATATTCCGGGTTCAGTGCAAGGTAAGCTCAATCGACAGCATTTGTGGCATAATGTTGATTACCACAAAAATTTATTTAAAAAAAAAGAAGCAAAAATCGAGGTTAAAGTGAGGCACTTACAATGGAAGTGAATGGGGCCCATTTTTGGAGGGTTTAAAGGCAGAAATGTGAAGCTTATAATGTTATAAAAGCACTTACATTAATTCTTCTGTTAAAACTTGTTTGAGCTGAAAAGTTGTTTAAATCATTGTTTTTGCAGTCGTTTCAGGGTTTATGGTGTTACGGCGTCATGGCAAAGAAGTTGTAAAATAACTTCACACAGAAAATGTTAGTAAGTGATTTTATCACTCTAAAATCATGCCAACATGCATATTTTTATGTCTTCTGTGTATACTTTTTAAACAGCGAGCATTTAAACGTTTATGGATTGGCCCCATTCACTTTCATTGCAAGTGTTGCACAGCAACCCAGATTTTTTCTTATTTATGTATTTATTAATTTTTTTTTTTTTTTTTTCCAAAAAGTCAAGTCAAAATTTGTTTTTGTGGCAGTCAACATTATGCCCCAAATGCTGTCGATTGTGCTTAACTTGTAATGACTTTTAATAGATGGAGCAAATTATTTATTAATTATTTGGAATAACATGCACTTATGAATCTTGCACAATAAGACCAGTAATGTTTATTTTAAATAGGTTCAATTTTGAACTCATGTTGACTTTATACACCCCTCTCACCAACCTCATCAAATGGAGGCAGTGATATAAAAATAAGCGAATGAGAAGTAAGGGTTCTTTTCCAGCCTTATTTTACCCTTGCAAAACAGTCAACACACCTCTTGGCATCCTAACTTCACTTTAGTGCAATAACAGGGTTGCATAGCCTCGGAACATTTCTCAAAATGCATTTTCCTGGAAATATTGATGCTGTGTTTAATATTATTTGTCTTCTCCGGGGCACTTTGCCATCTTTGTGCTGGTATGCCAAATTGGATTGTACGCCGTGGCTCAACTATTTTTCTCTTTTTTTTACCCTGTTTTGATGTCAGTCCTAAAGCAGCCACAGAGACAGAGATGAAACGGAACTTCTCTTCTGAAGATTTGTCACAAAAGATAAAAAAATTTGTTTTGAACACAGTTTTTGCCTTTGTCAGGGTAGCTTAAGTAAGTGTAAAAGATTAAGCTGGCAATGGGTTTTTATAGGGTTTTTTAAAGTATATTTACAGTGTGTGTGTGTGTGTGTGTGTGTGTGTATATATATATATATATATATATGGCAGAGGTTATTTGCACTAAATGCAAATAGCGATAGATGCTATTTGCACTCTTTGTTTAATATTATCTACTATTAACAACATTTTACTGTAGTAACATCATGGTTAGTGCATCAGAACTATATAATTTCCACCAAACTCATGGTTACTACAATTACCAATTCTCCAAAGGTATACAAACTTTTGAGCACAACTGTATATACAGTTGTGCTCAAAAGTTTGCATACCCTGGCAGAAATTGTGAAATTTTGGCATTGATTTTGAAAATATGACTGATCATGCAAAAAACTGTCTTTTATTTAAGGATTGTGATCATATGAAGCCATTTATCATCACATAGTTGTTTAATTTTTAAATCATAATGATAACAGAAATCACCCAAATGGCCCTGATCAAAAGTTTACATACCCTTGTATGTTTGGCATTTTTACAGACACAAGGTGACACACACAGATTTAAATGGCAATTAAAGGTTAATTTCCCACATCTATGGCTTTTTAAATTGCAATTAATGTCTGTGTATAAATAGTCAATGAGTTTGTTAGCTCTCACGTGGATGCACTGAGCAGGCTAGATACTGAGCCATGGGGAGCAGAAAAGAACTGTCAAAAGACCTGCGTAACAAGGTAATGGAACTTTATAAAGATGGAAAAGGATATAAAAAGATATCCAAAGCCTTGAAAATGCCTTCAATCACTTATTAAGAAGTGGAAAATTTGGGGATCTCTTGATACCAAGCCAAGGTCAGGTAGACCAAGAAAGATTTCAGCCACAACTGCCAGAAGATTGTATGGGATACAAAGAAAAACCCACAGGTAACCTCAGGAGAAATACAGGCTGCTCTGGAAAAAGACGGTGTGGTTGTTTCAAGGAGCACAATACGACGATACTTGAACAAAAATGAGCTGCATGGTCGAGTTGCCAGAAAGAAACCTTTACTGTGCCAATGCCACAAATGACAACACCTTAACATGCCTCACAGCTTCTGGCACACTGTAATTTGGAGTGACAAGACTAAAATAGAGCTTTATGGTCACAACCATAAGCGCTATGTTTGGAGAGGGGTCAACAAGGCCTATAGTGAAAAGAATACCATCCCCACTGTGAAGCATGGTGGTAGCTCACTGATGTTTTGGGGGTGTGTGAGCTCTAAAGGCACGGGGAATCTTGTGAAAATTGATGGCAAGATAAATGCAGCATTTTATCAGAAAATACTGGCAGACAATTTGCATTCTTCTGCACGAAAGCTGCGCATGGGACGCTCTTGAACTTTCCAGCACGACAATGACCCTAAGCACAAGGCCAAGTTGACCCTCCAGTGGTTACAGCAGAAAAAGGTGAAGGTTCTGGAGTGGCCATCACAGTCTCCTGACCTTAATATCATCAAGCCACTCTGGGGAGATCTCAAACGTGTGGTTCATGCAAGGTGGTATAGCTGCCCATTCGTCTTGGCAAAATGCTTCCAGGTCATGCAAAGTCTTTGGTCGTCTTGCATGAACCGCATGTTTGAGATCTCCCCAGATTGGCTCGATGATATTAAGGTCAGGAGACTGTGATGGCCACTCCAGAACCTTGTACAGTTGTGCTCAAAAGTTTGCATTCCCTTGGAGAACTGGTAATATATGTACCATTTTTAAAGAAAACATGAGTGAGCAGGCAAAACACATTTCTTTGATTTCTTATGGGATTCATATTCAACTGTAGGTTATAACAGAATGGCGCAATCATAAAACAAAACATGGCAAGAAAGAAAAAAATGAAATGACCCATGTTCAAAAGTCTGCATACCATTAGTTCTTAATACTGTGTATTGCCCCTTTTAGCATCAATGACAGTGTGCAGTCTTTTGTATTAGTTTTCTATGAGGCCCCAAATTCTTGCAGGTGGTATAGCTTCCCATTCATCTTGGCAAAATGCCTCCAGGTCATGCAAAGACTTTGATCTCCCCAGAGTGGCTCGATGATATTAAGGTCAGGAGACTGTGATGGCCACTCCAGAAACTTTTTCTGCTGTAACCACTGGAGGGTCAACTTGGCCTTGTGCTTAGGGTCATTGTCGTGCTGGAAAGTCCAAGAGCGTCCCATGCGCAGCTTTCGTGCAGAAGAATGCAAATTGTCTGCCAGTATTTTCTGATAACATGCTGCATTCATCTTGCCATCAATTGTCACAAGATTCCCTGTGTCTTTAGAGCTCACACACCCCAAAACATCAGTGAGCCACTACCATGCTTCACAGTGGGGATGGAATTATTTTCACTATAGGCCTTGTTGACCCCTCTCCAAACAAAGCTCTATTTTGGTCTCATCACTCCAAATTACAGTGTGCCAGAAGCTGTGAGGCATGTCAAGGTGTTGTCGGGCATATTGTAACCGGGCTTTTTTGTGGCATTGGCTTCTTTCTGGCAACTCGACCATGCAGCTCATTTTTGTTCAAATATCATCGTATTGTGCTCCTTGAAACAACCACATTGTCTTTTTCCAGAGAAGCCTGTATTTCTCTTGAGGTTACCTGTGGGTTTTTCTTTGTATCCCGAACAATTCTTCTGGCAGTTGTGGCTGAAATCTTTCTTGGTCTACCTGACCTTGGCTTGGTATCAAGAGATCCCCGAATTTTCCACTTCTTAATAAGTGATTGAACAGTACTGACTGGCATTTTCAAGGCTTTGGATATCTTTTTATATCCTTTTCCATCTATATAAAGTTCCATTACCTTGTTACGCAGGTCTTTTGACAGTTCTTTTCTGCTCCCCATTGCCCAGTATCTAGCCTGCTCAGTGCATCCACGTGAGAGCTAACAAACTCATTGACTATTTAAACACAGACACTCATTGCAATTTAAAAAGCCACAGGTGTGGGAAATTAACCTTTAATTGCCATTTAAACCTGTGTGTGTCACCTTGTGTGTCTGTAACCAGGCCAAACATTCAAGGGTATGTAAACTTTTGATCAGGGCCATTTGGGTGATTTCTGTTATCATTATGATTTAAAAAGGAGCCAAACAACTATGTGATGATAAATGGCTTCATATGATCACTATCCTTAAATAAAAGACCTAAAATGATCAGTCATATTTTCAAAATCAATGCCAAAATTTCACAATTTCTGCCAGGGTATGCAAACTTTTGAGCACAACTGTATATACTGTATATACAGTATGTGTATATATATATATATATATATATATATATATATATATATATATATATATATATATATTACACCCCACAAACATCACCGAAAATAAATCTTTAATTCATAAATACAAACGTCTTCATTGGTATTCCAGACAGACCATCAGTTTGGATAGGATCAAAGTATAAAAAAATACATCGCAAAAGAGCTTCCAATGAGAGTGGATATGGAACAAGACGTGTGATTAAAATCAGGGAGGGATAAACAAGACAGCAAAGCAAAAAAGCAGCCCTTGCAGAAAAGCTGGTAAGTTGCATCGATTCATTATGGTGCGCTGTGTGAAATATCTGTGCGTTTGTACGCAGTGGTTCGGGCAGCTGGCTGGAGGGCACATACACGCACACGCATATACACGCATACATAATTTACATCCATCATCATCTTGAATCTAACACTTCACCTCCCACTGCAGCACTCAGAGCCAAATAAACGGACATCAAGTAAGTTATGGACCAAATAAGTAATAGTTTATGTACTTGTGCATTTTATGCAGCTTGTTTCATAAGGTCATGGTCACCTGATTAGATTCTATAAGTAAACTGAAATATCGTTCTGCTCCAGGGCCCGTGTGGACATTTTTGCCATGAAAACAAAGCAGGTAATAAAAAATACACACAGCCAAGAGAATGCACAGAATTTGCAAGAATAAACAACAACAGCAACCGCCAGAACAACATGTTTGCTCCATAGTTCAAAGCATAGGTGGTTCTTGGCCCTGTCTTTAATCCCAGGCCCATTAAAAATCTGTGATTATATCTCTTTCCAAGTTAAATGAAAACTAAAGAGGCTAATTGACTGCAGCAAGCCATCTGAGGTAATTTTTTCAACCTTACCAGTCGTTATAAAACTTTGTTTTCACAAATCAGGTAATGGTCCAAACTCTGCCAAAATATCTGTTCTACAGTTCTGCAGTGAGGAGCTGACTATGGAAGTTAATGGGGCCAATCTGTAAAGATAATATACTCACTGTTTCAAAAGTATAGCCACAAGACTTAAACAATGCATGCTAACATGATTTTAGTATAATAAAAATCACTTAATAACCTTTTCTGTGTAAAGTTATCCAGTTTTACAACTTCATTGCCATGACGTCTCATCTCCCTAAAACAACAGTAAAAACGGCGATTTAAACAACTTTACTGCTCAAATAATGGTTTTAACAGACAAATTAATGTAAGTGCTTAAAATAATAAGCTTCACATTTCTGCCTTTAAACCCTAAATACAATTGGCCTCATTCACTTCTATTGTAAGTGTCTCACTGTAAACTTCTTGTTAATTTTTACTAATTATTTTTCATGGTAATCAACATTATGCCACAAATACTGTCGATTGAGCATAAACTGTATTGAACTTAAAATAGTCCTTTAAATAGCCAAAAGCTTTTAGTTTACATTCCAGTAAAGATTCATGATTTGCAACTTGTTATTCAGGTTGTAGGTGGTTTTAAGGGCAGGGACATTCTCATTCTAGAGAGAATTTGATTGGACGAAAGTCTGCACAGTGCAAGATGAGTCATCAATATTTGATGTCTGTTTTCCCAGACGATAAAAACTGTCATTTTAAATGCGTATATATCTCTTAAGATTACTTAAGTGAACTTCCAGGAGTACACAAGGATATAGATAACCTTAAAGCTAACACACATAGATCAAAAACCACAAAACTCCAATTTTGATTTCATGGGGTCTTTGAATCAAATAACAAAACAGCTAAGCCTGAAATCTTAAAATCGGCCGCATGCAATTGTAATTGCTGTTTTCTTCCCAAATTTTAACCTCCTTGGTTCGTTAGCTTTTACCATGGAGTAAACAAAAAAAGAATCTAAATTCTCGGAGTCAGATAGAAGGCGTTCTGGATCACTAGTTGTTAATCAAACTGAAACAGCAGATGCGGTTCAATGGTGCACAGCAAATTCCTCCCTCAACCATAATGCTGCTCCCAGTACTGTGCTTATTTATTCAAGACAGGCACAGGTGGGCACACATTAGCAGTTATAATTGCCTTAAAAACCTGCAACTGGCAAAAATTTCGAAGGCAATTGTCTGTGAAAAAACAGCCTAACCCTCTTTTTTAGCAGCAAGCTGTTAATGTAAAAGTGCAAAAGATTTTGTGTGTGGATAGACTGTCGTGATTGCTGACAGTAACACAGGCTATTAGCAGTTTGAGGCTAGTCTATATTGTTTAAACCTCTTAGCCTTAGAGATCAATATGGTATAATTGACTGTGTGTATGTCTATCTAGTTGATATCTCACCGTTGCACTGCCACAGTGAGGGGAATTGCCACAGTCATGTTTTGCAGGGTGGGGATTTTGACTTTGGGCCAGTTGAGGCAGCAAAATGTCAGAAACTCATTTAGAAAGTGGTGTTGCTACAGAGATAAATCTCATCTTAATTATGCAAGGGAATAGAGAAATCCTTTTGTTTGAGGACAGTGATAAAGATGGAAAGGTTCTGGGTAATTCATGAGTTGATGGCACACCTGTGTAACTCTTAAAGGAGTCAAATCATAAAATTTTTGTTTGTTTTTTTCCCACTGATGTCTAATTATAATGTTAGTCAAAGCATTTTTGTTCCAAAAGAAAAATGAAAAAGAAAAAGAAAAAAGTTTTTCATGACCATTTTTCACTCTATATTTGACCCTTAGAATTTAACGTGACTTTTGGATGACTGAACTCCCTTGTTGCATGTGAAATGAGTATTAGTACTTATGGGTTGTGGGTTTGCTGTTGGGTCAAGTATAGTTTTTAACTGCCCCATCCTACAACAACAGCTTCTTTGCAAAGTCTGCATTAAGGCATGGTCACATTTACTTTTGCGTGACGAAAATCCACAAGCAAAGAAGGCATGGGCAGATGTGAAGCACGTGTAAAACCAGCAAAAAACGAATTGCCAGGCTGCCTCTTTTTAATGCTGCACTTTATACTTTTAAGTAAATTTAGAAACAAACTTGTCCCTAAAATTATGTCCTTGGCCATTGTGAATATTCAGTGTAGCTGTGACAAATGACCGCCCACACAAAAGTCACTGCCAAACCAAAAAAACGTCCTATTGGTTAACATGGCAAATTCGCAGGTCAAAGTTCAGGAAACTTGAACTCTATGCGAAATACGCATCCATCATTCCATCGTGCGAAATGCTCGATCGCACAGATTCCCATTGAGATTACTGTATTTTGCCCGTGGAATTTCGCCGTAAGAAGGAACATTTGACCATTACATTAGGACAGATTCACATAACAATCCACACTGAAATGTGTTCAACTAACATTTAAGATCAGACTGAAACGATCAGGGATCTTGTTAAAAATAAACTTCAATGTTATTTGCTAATGTTGGGATTCTACAGAAGAATATGCAGAGCAGTAGATGCCACACACAGCCATGAATAACTCAATTTTTGGCAAATATTTTAATGTTATCATTAGTTCTTAGTCTGTTTAGGAATAATCTATCTATCCTACTTATTTAATACCTTACTGTGACTTTTTAACAATTTTGAACACCGAATAGTCATTGTCGACATTCATGAATGGTCATGTGTTGATGAATTAATCTTATGTCAGAAATTTTGGAAGTTCAAAATAAGTTGTGTTTGATCTTTTTGGACTGGGGAGGATGTTTCGAGTATGTTTTCATAATACATCAAACACTTTTATTTCAAAAGATCAAAATAAATTCGATTTCACATAATATGATCCCTTTAAACTCTTAAAAATATACCAGAGATAAGCATGACTCATGCATCTAACACTGCAGAAACGGCACCTCCATGGCAACAGCACTTCAGAGATCTACCACCAAGCAGCTGTGCTCTGCCTGTTCCATCAAGATCATCATATAACACTTTGTTTATCTCTGAATGAGCTTTTTTCCAGCTCATTTCTTTCATTTGTTTAATGGTTCAGATCAAAGTCACGCATATGCTCAGATTTTATTTGAACAAAGAGCAATTATTATAAGCAGGACTCAAATATAAGGATGGCCCAATGGCTGGAGGCCAGTGTGAGAGGATTTCGGGTCAGCTGATGGAAATGTCACTTGACCTTTCGTGCCAATAATGTTGCGTTGTCAAGACACCTTATGTTTGTTGATCATGCTCATGTGTTTCTATGGCACGCAAACTTAAACATTTGATTTTCTGTGATTTTCTATGTATTGAAAATTGTTGTTGCGAATTCCGCTATACATACTGTAAGTCTCTATGGTAATGTCATCTAGCTGGCCTAATGATGAGGTTTTGTTGAAGCTGAATCAATTATTTGATAGTCTTGGACAGTGATGGGAGTAATCTGATTAAAAAGTAATAAGTTACTGCAATCTAATTACTTGTAGTGTGACATGTCACATTTTAAATTTTTGTAATCAGATTACAGCTATTGACTCTCAGTTAAGGTAATTACTTTTAAGTATATTATTTGGGTTACACATATTTCTAAAATTATGTTTCAGTAGTTCACACGTTAATGTAATCCTGCTTAGAGGATAGTGTAAATGTGTGGCTTGCTGTCCTGGGCGAAGGGCTCAAGGCTTGGCCTGAGCTCGCTTGCTTATCTTGTGTGAGGTGGGCAGATGTGCCAAAGAAGATTGACTCGAGCGGGGCCGCTAGCTGAGGCAGCCTCGCGCTAGGGTCCGCGTCGGGGGATAGGAAATTGGGAGGTATAGGATTGGAGGAGATTGGAGAGTGAATTCAGGTTGAAGCATTGAAGGGACATTGATGGTATCGGCTGCAGGGAAATGTGCTGGAGGGATCGTGTCCCCTGCGGTAGGGCATGGTCGCCCCGGACGGAGGCGCGAATTCTAACTGCCTAGGTTGACCATAAGTTTCCCTCCAGGCTGTTCGATGTGTGAGCTCGTGCGGCAAATGGTGCGAGCCCCTTAGGGAAAGACTCGGCAGCCGCTCGAGCAGGCAAGCCCAGCTGTGGCCAAACGGGAAGGGCCTTTACTGGATTCAACAGGGGGGTCATCCCGAGCCCCGAACAAGGGAGCCCACAATTCAAATGAACATGAATGGCTCACGCTGCGTTCAGACAGGGAATCACTTACTTTGATTGAAAGGGTTGGATGGGAGTGGGCAGGTTGAAAATTAAAACTGGATGCCCTCTTTTGGTCTGGTCTGTTTACTCTGATTGATAAGATATCTGATTGTCTCGTGGTCTATGATATGGAGGTCTGAAATGGTGGGATGGATTCTTGGGCAAATTTGTTGAGGTAGTGAGTTCTGAACGTCAGAGGAAACCAAAGAAGGTGAGGATGAACATTGCGTCTAGTGTTTTTTGAGGTGTTTGAGATATGTAGCCCTGGCAGAGGGTATTTAGACATCGGATGAGCAGGTCGATTTTGAGGGATAGCCTAGTATTGGTTCTGGTGGTCAGCATAAGGAATGGATTATGTTGGAAAAAACAGAGGCATTTGGAATAGTTGTCAATGTAGAACAAGGGAAACGGCACGTGTAAATGATGGAAATTGTGATTAGAGAAATGAGGCCCAGACAGAGAGTGTTTAGGCAACGAGTTAGTAGAATGAAGTTCGCTTGCGGAGGCAGCCTCGCGCAGCGAACGGTTCCGGATTAGGAGAGATTAAAATGGTAGAAAGGATGGGGATAAACTGAACAGGGGAATGGGTCTGGAGCAGGGTTCTCCAGCGGAGGCAGCCTCATGTGGGAATCCACTGTAGTGGCCCATGAATGGGAAGGAGTAGAGGGATGGATATTGGCAGAAAAAATAGGTTGCGTTGAAACACTAAGGCGTCTGGAACATATGTGAGATAATGTCAGGATATATGCTTGCATGTGCATTTGTGATATGAACGGGCTGAATCCTCAGGGAGAAATGGGAGAGCATACGATTCATGTGAGAATGTTTATGCTGAATTTTACTGAGCTCGCTCGAAGCTGCGAGCAGCTGGATCCGCAGGCATGGGCCTGCACTGCATTCTGTGGTAGGATGAACGGGATGAATCTTCGAGCGTGGACTCACGTGGCATTTAACAGGAAGGGCCCATGTTTTCATGTGAAAAGTTTACGCTGCAAATAAGCAAGAACTCACTCTGCATTTCGAATAGGTTGAGCACGGCATTCGACATGAGGGCGTATGGTAGGCTATGTTCGAATGAAACTGATTGATGCGGAAATGCAGGCTTATGTTGGACTGTTTAGGGAAGACCTGAAACAACCCCATTGTTGTCAGTTACTAGGTGTGTGACGGTTCATTTGGTATGGGTGGCATAATATGGGTTACAGAGCCATGGAGACTGAGATGCATGGTCTGAAAGACGTGCCACGGTTTTGGCACATTTACAGTTGCGGCTCTTGGATGGCTCAAATGCACTGTTTGCCATGTAGTGGTAGTTTGTCGTATGGCCCCTAAACATAATAGTTTGCTAGGTTAAATGTTGGGAACATATGTGAAACAATGTCAGGAAACATGCTTGTGTGTGCATATGAACGACGTCATTTAAAGTTGGTTTGTCATGAAATTAGAAAGCACCTGAAACTGAGTGCCCAGATGAATACCATAAACTGATGTTTATCAACTTAAGCATATGGTTTGGAGCTTTGTAGATTGTTTTCCAATGTAATGCGAGTCATTTCATAACTTTATATTATTGGCATGGGGTGACTCGTCTTGTTTTGTCGAGGATGTATGAAATCGTAGGATTTTGTACTTGGGAGTTGGATTTAATAGGTACTATAAGAGCACTGTTTGCAGTAGTGTGGTGAATAAAACAACTTGTTTGTACTGATGACTTGTAATAAATTCTACAGAAAAATTTAAATATTGGAGTATAAAGCAAGGTACCAAGCTGAATCATTTGGCGTTGATTTAAACCTTACTTTAAACTAGGGTGGAACGTAAAATTTTGACAGATTGTTGCATGCTTTTTAAGATCATGCAGCGATTTAAGTTGTATGGTCAAGCTTGTAAATATGAATCCAATGATTCGGGCAAAAGTAGAGAAGACTGTCTGTAAAATAAAATAATAGATTGAAATAGTGGTTGGATTGAATAGTTAATTTTTGTTTCTCTCACTTTCGAATAAAAAATGGAACTGTAATGGAACTCGAATGGCATGAAGCCAGAACGCCACCCGTTCAAGGAGGCAGCTCGCGTGATGGACCGCTCCAGGAGGAAAGTTTATATAAGAGAACATATGAGCAGTTGTAGAGAGCTGTTTCACATGTATACAGCGTCAGAGCAGCCAGATTGATGAATCAACTTCACGCGGCTGGCCGCTCTGGGTAGGACAATTAGATAGGAGAACTTATGACCAGTCGTAGAGAGCTGTTTCACATGTATACAGCGCCAAAGCAGCCAGTTTGCATAAGCAACTTCACGCTATAAACTACTTTGGCGAATGGAGCATAGAAAGAAAGACAGAGTAAAAATATAACACTTAACGTGGTAGCCGTCAGTGTTGCAAAAACAAATGGGCTGCTGTGGCAGCTTCTGTTGAATAACAAGATTGTTTGGATGGAAGAGCTGTTCTGATGAAGGTGAATGCTTTGCAGCGAAGTTGCATCCGATGATCCGACTGTCTGGGTCTGTTCGTGGGCAACGGGCAGGGCCGAATGCCAGAAGACTCGATGCCATGTAGAGGTAAGTGGCTGTTTGTACACGCTTACTCTGGTGATGTGATTCGTCGGATTATATGACCTTGCTCCTACTGAACCTAGTTTATAAAACTCCATACAATACATTTAAAATGTGAATTTATATGTTTATATGCACGTCTTTTGGCATTTCTGTGACAGCTGAAGAGTGTGCGACAATGAACGAGGAGGTAATAAAGACATTATTTTGACTAACTTAACATAAAAGTGAATTAGTTACATGACTACTTTTCCAATGATGTGATCAGTAAATTAATCTGATTACAATTTTAGAGAAGTTATTAGTAATTTGTAATAGATTACTTATTCACTAACTTACCCAACACTGGTCTTGAAAGCATCAATTTGACTGGGTTGAAAATCATAAACAAATCACTATATGCCATCATTGTCCAGCAGGTGGATTTATGAAATTAAAGCTGTCTTGGAGTGTCTTTACAGCTGTAGTTCCCTATCTGTCACTCACTCGACGTTGTGTCGATGTAGTGACACTAGGGGTCACTCTTGGGAGCCCCAAACACCTCTGCTTTTTTGAAAAAAGGCCAATGAGAATTGGCGAGTGGAATTTGCATGCCACTCCCCCGGACATACAGGTATAAAAGGAGCTGGTGTGCAGCCACTCATTCAGATTTTCACTTCGGAGACGAGCGGTTCTATTCATTGAAGCTGAATTCATCCGCGAAGTTCATTCACCTCATCTGCTGGATTCTACGGCGCATTTCAGCGGCTTCTCCCCCTCTGCACCCGTGGAGTGCAGAGAACGCCCCTGGGTGATTCGGCAGAAACAACTAAAAGAGTATATTCTAAAAAGAGTATATTTTCTTTCTAAAAGAGTGGCACACACGGAACATCTTTTTAAAGATGCCTTTCTGTCTGTGTGTTATTCCTGGCTGCGGTCGATATCTCTCTGCTTCTGATGGCCATGATCGCTGTCTTATGTGTCTGGGCGCTGCCCACACGGAGACATCGTTCGTGGATGGGTCTTTTCCTCATTGCGAGAACACGACCATGGCAATGTTGCGGTCGCAGCTTGCATTCGTAAGAAAGCAAGCCACCCCAGTGGCTCCCCGCCTCAGTCCTTCTACCTACGGGTATGAGGCCGTGCCGGTTAGCACTGGGGGTGATTTGGGGACCTCAATGGGACCACTTCTGCCGGGTATACCCCCATGGACCTCCCATTCCCCAGCATGCGCGCTTGCCCCGGTCGGGTACTCGGATGAGATCGCTGGCTCGTCTCAGGGCGAGTTCGACATCTCGTTCGGAGCCCGGGAAGAAGACGAGTTATCGAGCGCAGCATCGGAGAGCAGGCTCGTCCAGTCGGACACAGAGGCTTTGACTGGGCTTCCTCCTTCGGGAATGGTCGCCCAGTCCCAGGCCGACGCGGAAATGACAGACATGCTTTCCCGGGCGGCTGCAAGCGAGGGCTAGAGTGGAACCCTCCGCTCTCCCCTGAACCCTCGCGGCTCGACGATTGGTTCCTGGGCTCGGGGCACCGCCCACAGCCATGCCCCACCCCCGTTCCTTTCTTCCTGGAAGTGCATGAGGAGCTGACAAGATAATGGGAGGCACCTTTTTCTGCCCGGTCCCGGTCTTTCAGCTCCCCCGCTCTCACTACCCTCGATGGCGGAGCGGCCAGGGGGTATCGGTGATACCCCAGGTGGATAAGGCGCTTGTGTCCGCAGAGTGCCCCCCACCATGCGTGGGTGCCCGAAACTCCCGTCCAGGGCCTGTAGGTTTACGTCGTCCCTGACGGCTAGAGCCTACGGTGCCGCTGGACAAGCCACCTCCGCCCTGCACACCATGGCTCTCCTGCAAGTACACCAAGCCAAGGCGCTAAAAGAACTGCACGAGGGTAGTTCTGACCCGGGATTGATGCAGGAACTGCGCTCGGTGACCGACCTCGCTCTCTGGGCGACGAAGGTCACGGCGCGGTCTCTCGGGCAGGCGATGTCCACCCTGTTGGTCCAGGAGCGCCACCTTTGGCTAAACTTGGTTGAGATGCACGAGGCTGACAAGGCACAGTTCCTTGACGCCCCATCTCCCAGGTTGGCCTATTCGGTGACACCGTTGGGGACTTTGCCCAGCAGTTCTCAGCGATGAAGCAGCAGAGGCCATACAACATATCCTGCCCCGGCGTGGCTCAAGACCTCGTACCCCGTCTGCTCGTTGCCAAGGGCGTCCTCCTGCAATCACAACACCGGTTCCACCACAGCCCGCCCCCATGTCCCGGCACCGGCGTGGAGCCCAGCGCAGGAAGCAGATGCCACCCGTCTCACGGCCGGCCACCAAGAACCCGAGGAAGGCTTCGAAGCGCCCCTGAGACAGGCGACCCAGGGGCAAGGAGACCCGCTTCTCCAGATCTGGTGAGCAGACCACTCCATCCCCCAGTGGAGGGCTGGGAGGAGAATCTTTTGTTTCATTTTCATTTAATTTCGCCGCATGTCCAAGAGGCTGTGGTACCCAAAAATACAACAAAAGAGCGGTTTTCTTGTTCCATGGGTCACATGTTTGGTGCGCATGGCCATCGACACGACCACCATCCACCGTCCCATCTTTGCAGGTATGGTGCTCCAGTGGCGGTCCCCCCACCCCGTGAGCCCAGCTGTGGCACAAACATGCCCACACGGTATTGGGTCTGGTGGACTACGGGGACAAGACTCCTCCCCCCCTCAGCCAATCTTACGGTGGGCGGCAGGAGCCAGGTAAGTGCTTCGATGTCCCTGGACTCAGCACGACCATGGGCTCGAATCCCCTTGACACGGCACCTCGAGCTCCGCCCCGCCACGAGGCCCCACCCGCCGGTACATCCGACGTGATCAATCCCTTGGTCCCCCTCGCCCGGAGTTTGGAAGCATGGCTCGCGCTTTCCAACCCGTTGCGGTGGCTGACCCAGACCATCCAACTCGGCTACATGATTCAGTTCTCCAGGCACCTGCCCAGGTTCAGCGGCGTCCGCTTCACCTTGGTGAAGGGCGAGAACGCCACTACCTTGCGTGCGGAGATCGCTACCCTTCTGCAATTGAGCCTGTCCCTCCAGCCGAGATGAAGAAAGGGTTCTACAGCCCTTACTTCATCGTACCGAAGAAAGGCGGTGGGTTGCGACCAATCCTGGACCTGCGAGTACTGAACCGGGCTTTGCATAGACTACCGTTCAAGATCACAGAGGCTGCCCTTGCCCCGCTAAGGGAAGTGGGTGTCCGCATCCTCAACTATCTCGACGACTGGCTAATCCTAGCTCACTCTCAAGAGTTGCTGTGCACACACAGGGACCTCTTGCTCCGGCACCTCAGCCGACTGGGGCTTCGGGTCAACTGGGAAAAGAGCAAGCTCTCCCCAGTCGACTTGTTCCTGATGGACCGTTCGACACCCATAAGTGCGTTGGGGGAGGTTATGTGACAGCCTTGTGCGCTGGCTACGAGGCACACAGCAGTCTGCCCGTCACACACCGCCAGTTCATGTAGCACAGTTCAGCTAGTTGTGGCGTTTTGTATAGGGACCGCTAGTGTCACTACATCGACACAACGTCAAGTGAGTGACAGATAGGGAACATCCTGGTTACTTTTGTAACCTCCGTTCCCTGATGGAAGGAACGAGACGTTGTGTCCCTCTTGCCACAACGCTGAACTACCCGCTGAAATGGCCGGGACCTGGTCTCGGCTCCTCAGCACAAAACCTGAATGAGTGGTTGCATACCAGCTCCTTTTATACCCGTATGTCCGGGGGAGTGGCATGCAAATTCCACTCGCCAATTCTCATTGGCCTTTTTTCAAAAAAGCAGAGGTGTTTGGGGCTCCCAAGAGTGACCCCTAGTGTCATTACATCGACACAATGTCTCGTTCCCTCCAACAGGGAACAGCGGTTACAAAAGTAACCAGGACGTTTCTAGCTATTATTGCCTACTTAAAGGTGCTGTAAGCGATTTTAGCATTTCTGAAGCTTTCGTGTGACTGAGTAGCCACGCCCCCTCATTCCAAAACCCACCCTCCAAAGATAATTTTGAGACCAAAACTGCACAAAAGAGCAGCATTGTTTGTTCCTGTGGCTGTCAGATTCAACAGTAACACAATAGCGCCCTCAACCGACAAACATTATGAATCATAGCCTAATTGATCTGCTTCAAATGAGAACGAGCAAAATGATTGACAGGTGAAAAGCGTCAATCTGCGGACACATATTTGTTTGCTGTTTACAAAGTCTACAGCTGTCACAGAGACCAGTGAGATATCTCAGGACACTTATTTCATTAATATCTTTAAGGGAGTAGGAATTTTTTGCATACTTTTCCATGAAAAAAATCGCTGACAGCACCTTTAATAAATTAACCACAACTCATTTTTTTATGTTGTTCCAAGGCTAATTAATATTCTTTCTTACATGAGCACAAAAAAGAGAAGTTTAGCAGAATGTTCACACTGCTTTTTTCCATGCAGTGAAAGTGAATCTGTGGTCGAATGAAACCGTAAGGAACATCTAGATGCATCAAAAGAGAGTTCAGAAGGCTTTTTTCACAAAAAAACATTAGGCTACTTGTATTCAACCCTGCGAGCCATCCACTTGTTCACTCTTACACACACAAACATACATTCTCTTTTCCACACGCTAACAGGTACCGGACCTTTAGGACTCCTATATCCACAATGTGTAATATCTGCTTAATATCGAGGCCTTCACAGCTAACTGCAATGAGAAGATAAATGCGCAATTTCCATCTCGCTTCCCTCAAACAAACCCTCTGCATGCGGCACACTCATCCAAGAGATTCAGCCACTAGTCTGCATTTAATTAGCTGCAAACAGATGTGCCTTTATTACTCTGGAGAAAAGAGCATTTTTGAGATGGCTTGCTGCAGGCACAGGGTTTCCATAGGAAATCGTCTGTTTGTGCTGTTATTTACCCTTCATCTGTTGTGTGCTGCGCTTTTGTTTGCACACAGCAAGAGCAACCAAATGTCACGGAGCATTTAGAAACAGGTCATTGTGTATGAAAGGGAACAGATCTCAAGACAAAGAGATATCTGATCACTAGATGCATTATCAGTGGTGGATCCCCGCATCAAGCCTGGTTTGTACTTGTTCGTGAGGGTTAGCGCAGAAAGTTCATCTGGGCTGACGCCTAGCCTTCACGATGCTCCATTTTGCGTGGTTGTGCACATGACATTTTTTTTTACTTTTTGCGCAGTGAAATAATTGTTTAAGCGTATTCAGCTAGAAGCCAGTACAGTTAGTCAAATCACAACATAAAATGTGACCTGTGTTGTTTCATGGTTGCTGGGTCGAAGGGAAGGGAACGGAAAGGAGGGGGGGGGGGGGGTTGCAGGTTGCATAGCCCCCCTAGATTTTTCTTGTGCCCCCCAGAAACATCTGACACCCCTCCCAGTCCGGTGAAGAGACAACCACTTGCCCACCCTAAAGATCAAAATGCCCACCGAAAGAACGCATCTTAGTACTGACCCTGGTTGTTCGAATGGTTCATGTAAATAAACTGGTTAAAACAAACGATTCACCAATTCACTTATATGTAGCATTGGGAAGTCCAAATCATTTTAGTG
The DNA here is from genome assembly GCF_019703515.2 of Myxocyprinus asiaticus. Lineage (NCBI taxonomy): Eukaryota > Metazoa > Chordata > Actinopteri > Cypriniformes > Catostomidae > Myxocyprinus > Myxocyprinus asiaticus. Next base: position 37,276,581 of record NC_059376.1, on the reverse strand, counting down.
AATCAGTTTGTTCGGACGGTTGTAATGAACCAGTTCAAATAAATGATTCACGATTCACTTACTTTGCATAGAGACTTTGGTTAAAGTTTATTGTGTCTTCTTTTTTACTTACAGTTGTTTTAGACCATATTTAGTATGAATTGATTCATGTTCAGTGTTCAGTTTGGTATATGTTTTTATTTAATAGCCTATGAATTTATTTTCATATTTAATGTTGTCACCCTGTTTGTTTAATGTCACAGTAACTGAAATCATCATTGTTTTTGTGCCAGATAAATGTTGTAGAATTTATAGTAAATTTATAACAGACCAAAAAAAAAAAAAAAAATCTTTTGATTTGAGTTATATTATTACAAACATTATCTTCCTTTAATAGGAGTCCAATTAATGTAGCCTTTAGGTCTGCTAGGAGCTAGTACACTTAGTCAAATCACAAAATAAAATGTGATCTGTGTTGATAAAATATTTAACACAACAGTAATTATTGGCATAAAATACACATCATTTTATGTTATCTATTTATTTATATATTTGTGGGGGTGGGAGTGGTCTGATCTCGCCTAGGGTACCATGTGAGTCAGTACCACCATTATACATTATAAAATTATTTTCAATAATTTTGATTTGTGTGTGTGTGTGTGTGTGTGTGTGTGTGTGTGTGTGTGTGTGTGTCAAAATCGGCCATAATTGAATTTTTCATGACAATTTTTTGCCATCTCTCTGGCTCTGACTCCAATTTGTTTCTCGGCTCAGATCCCTACATACTGTAGATTAAGTCTATGGGATTTTTCTGATTGCTCAGAAAAGCAGTAGCACACCCCTCATAATTTGAGGTAGTTTTATCTTATAAATAGCTCACTTATGGAGGCAACTCTCTGATTTATATTTCCTACAGGGAAAGGAGAAAGTATTTTAACTTTGAAAAAATTACACGCATCATCTTTAAAGTTGTGTTATTATCAAGAGCTTAATTTTCAGATAATGAAATATGCAGTAAATTTTGTGCAGATATTATGATGATGTATAATCTATTTTTTATGATAAGTCTCTCGGATAATCAAGAATGCCATTTATAAAATGTCTCCAGAGAGTAAATTGTTTGCAGATATTGTGGCTAAACAGCTGAGCTCTTTTCGAGTATATCATTTAAAACCAATATAATCCCTGAGAGGGAAGAGCCCCCAACAACATACAATGATGGCACTTGGAATCCAAGATCACCTAATCATGCATGCATGTAGGAAGTATGGATCCTACTTGGGCATGCTCCCATCTTCTCATTAATCCCCATACAATCCACATGTGCCAATGCCTAATCAATGTCCGTTGGGTTCGAAGAGGGCTCATATTTGAGATGTTGGGAGATGCAACCCAACAGCTTGCATGAATTATAAGCAGTGAGCTTGGTCGCAGCGCTGCTGTTATCCGGGTCTCTTGGCAAATGTTGTGAAATGTGCCTTGAAGAGAGAGCCAGACCCAATATGGTGCCCCTGTCCCCAGAGGCAGGCCATGTCCAGATGGCTCTCTCTCCCTCTCTCTCCCTCTCTCTATTTCTGCTCTGTCCCTCTCTCTTTCTCAAATGTGCTCACCTTTCCCCCCCCCCCCTCTCTCTCTCTAAAGTTGCAAAAAAGCCAAGCAGCAGAGCCATATGTGCACAAACAGAACCTACCCCTACTCCCTTCATTATACCTCTTGAGGAAGTTAATAAGCAGAAATTTAATGTAATCTACAAACAATTCACTTTGTGTTTGTCAGCAATAGATGCAAAGGACTTCATGGTGTGGAAAGCCATTTGTTGTTGTAGCCGTTTTATGAAATTAATATATATGAGAATTTTTGTTAATAATGTAAAAACGTAACTTGTATTATTATATTCACATTTATGTGTATTATGTTTGGTGATTCACAGTATATTATGTTCTTAAAAAATCATTTATACAGTATCAACCAACATGCAATTAGAATGAAGCACATTTGGAACTTCAAGTCAACAGGAATGCATATTTTATCCAAATACCATAACCCAAACACCAACCCTAAACCTAACTGTCAGTGGAGTAAAGATATCATTTTAGAGTGAAAATGCAACCTCCGCATTGCGCTCACCATCGCTTATATGAATGCTTATGTGAAATTAATTACTTCCTGGTTCCCATGGGACCAGAACCTGTGTCTCTGTGGTTGATCGCACAATGAGCTATCGCTAGAGAGAAATGCGATCATGCTTGAACTGATGCAAAAATGTCTGATGGAGGATGGTGCATGACAGTGATTCAGATGAATGGAATTGATTTCCAGGGTACATGAACTTATGGAAACAACTTGTCGATTTCCTATGTAATCATGTTGCAAAAAAACAGCAAAAAAGCACATTAATTAAAATAGGATATAAAATACAACTCATGTGGTCACTATGAATTGTTGTTATATGGAAAGAGCTGTGTAAATATTTTTCTAAAATTTCTCTATTTGTGTTCCACTGAAGAAAAAAAATAGGTTTGGTGCTGCAACAGCGTGATAAAATAATGACAGAATTTCCATTTTGGGGTGAACTATTACTTACATTTAAATTGACAAATGTTTAATGTGTATGTTTTGCTCAGATTAATACACTTTTTCTTTTTTGTACATAAAATGGTGGAACTGCAAAATAGCCACTGAACCTGCATTTCACAGGCTTCCTTTAGATAGATAGATAGATAGATTGATTGATTGATTGATTCCAGAATGCCTCTCCTAATTGAGATTAAATCAAATGTGACAAATGAGATGAAGAGCAAAGCAGAACTCAAAGCAATTAGCACCTGTCTTTCACTCTCATCAGGCGAGAATCATTCTGATGTCTGCTACCATAACATCAATCCAAACTTGTATGGAGGATTTAATGAGCTGAATCATATCTTCAACATATGATGAACTTGTGTCTGATGAAGGTGGCCAGACTCTAAAAGAATCTGCTTCCTGTGCTAAATTCCCCTGCACCTCTAAGGGTTTCAGATAAATTTGTCTGACATCAGGCCTCAAGAAGACCTATGAGAGCTTGGTCCTTTAAAAACCCAGGCTCTGCTACAAGATGGTGACGTCTGGAACCACAGGACTGTTCTTTGATTTCTGTAGTGCCTTTAACACCTTACAGCATCTCCGACTTGAGAACAAGTTCACGGCTATGAAAGTAGATATCATCATAATCTCTGGCAATGGTTTGCAAAGATCCAGATTTGTGTGTTGGAGATGATGGTTGGAGATGATGGTGCGTTTACTGTACCCATCCCAGGAACGGATTATGGTCCTGCTAGGCCCTGGGGCACCAGCTTCATGGAGGCCCCCTCCCTCCATTGCCTCAACATTTGCACCATGCATGGGGTGGAATCTTAAGCGGATCTAGATATTCCATGAACGCTGCATTTTTTAGTTGCATTTACCAGTGTTATTGCATTATGTGACACTCCAAATGAATGCAGACCATCTCACTGAGCAATTAATTGCTTCTCAGGCACTCTCATGTGCATGCCACCTGTGGAGGTTCGCGGCAAACTCTCGCACAAATTTAAGCAAGGATTTTGATAGTGAGCGCAAAGCACTCCGGTTTCAATTGAACAATTGACCGTTTTTGTGATGGCAAATGTTCTTGGTTGTTGCAGGTTCATGCACAAACCATTTTACATACACTACCTTTTAGAAATTTGAAATCACCATGATCATTTTATTTACCAAGAATGCTTTAAATTGATCAAGAATTATAAAGTTAAGATATTTATAATGTTACAAATGATTTTTTCAATTGAATTAGTGCTGCGTTCTTCAAACTTTCTGTTCATCCATGAATCCTCCATTTGCAGCAATGACGCCTTAGTCATTCTAGCTGTCAGTTTATTAAGATATTAAGATTAAGTTTTATCCAATGCTTTCTGTAGCACTTCCAAAAGATGTAATTGATTTGTTGGACATGTTTCACAGACCTTATGATCAGACTCTTCTAACAGCAGCTCAAATTCTGCCTGTTCTACCTCTTTCTGCTTATTTGCCAGTGTCAGATGTAGCTTTTTCTCTAAGCTCTTTCTAAATAGGCCATTATCTCTGAGTTTTCTTTTTACTGTTGCAGATGAAACTGGTGTTTGGTACGTACTAGTCATTGAAGCTGTCAGTTTAAGACCCGTGAGGAGTCTGTTTCTCAAACAAGAGACTCTGATGTACTTGTCCCCTTGTTGTCATTGCTTCTGGGTGGCCCACTTCTCATTCTGTCCTGGTCAGATCCAGTTTCCTTTTTTCTTTCAAGTCAGTAGTACATCGAATAGCCTTCCTCTCTTAAAAGAACGACAGACTGATGATTTTTAGAGAAATTGGTTTCTTTTTGGCCAGTTTTTCAAAACAAAATTTGACTTAGAAGTGCAAAGTGATTTGTTTGAAATGCTAGTGTGATTGATACTTCAGCAACTGAAAAAAGACACTGTGTTGCAATGTTCAAACATCAATGCTTTTCAACTGTTATGACAAAAAATGCAAGTTTCTTGACTACCAGATTAGCACATTAGAATGATTTCTTAAGGTTTAGGTAATACAGTATTTTCTTAGTAGACTGGAGTAATGACTGCTGAAAATGGGGCTTTGTCATCAAGGGAAAAATAATATTTAAATTATAATTTACAAATTTAAACAGCTATTTTAATCAGTAATAATAATTTTCAACATTGCTAATGTTTTTTGCAGCATTTTTAATCAACTTAATGCATCCTTGGTGAACAGAAGCATACATTTCTTTCAAGAACAGAAATATTTTAGTGATTTCAAACTTTTGAACGGTAGTGTATGTAGAACTTTAGACACAGAGTGGTCGGAACTGAAATTGCCAGAACCTTTGTGAGGGTACCACCTCAAGACCAAGTTAAACACTCAAAATCCTATAGCAGGTCTCTCATTTAAAAGTAAATATTGGACAATTTTGTAAACGTTTTTTTTAAATGACTTTGTTTTTTATTATTTATTACAAATTAAATGTAATAGGACTTACATCCAAAAAAATAATTTGCATCTTTGTGTGGCTAAATGTATCATTTAAGCTCAACAAGTATGAATTATAGGTGAAAAACCATTGATTTTCACAATGTAACATAAACATGTGTTTGCTCATTTAATGATTAGTCCATGTGTTTGCTGTCACAAATGTTCCAACCAGTCTTTACACTGAACAGAATTAAACTGTTATAATGTTAAATGAGGTACATGTGTTAAAATAAAACAGTATGGTGCTTAATATATTTAATTAATTTCATTTATTATAAATAATGTGTGAATCATCCCCTGAATTCAATATTCAATTAACCTCAAAGGATTTGTACATCTCTTGTTGTACATGCATAAAAAGAGTTTGTTACATTTTATATGTTATCTATCTATCTGTCTATCTACAGTATTTATCTACAGTATCTGTCTGTCTGTCTGCCCATTCATTCATCGTTCATCCAGCTATTGCCTGTCTATCTGTCTGTCTGTCTATCTACCGTCTGTCTGCCCGTCAGTCCTTCAATCCATCCATCATCTGTCTGTCTGTCTGTTTGTCTGCCTATTCATCCATCTGTCTATCCATCCATCCATCATCGTATGTCTGCCTGTCTGTCTATCTGTCCTTCCATCTGTCCATCTTGACAGTTAAAGGCAGTGTCTTCTATTCGACACTTACAAGGCCATTCCAACTGATGCATAGTAAGAAAGCAAACTAATCTTATTTGATCTTGCACACAGTATTGTGTTTTTCATGCTTTAACATTTCCTGTGGCAGGTCAGTCAGTCTTTGAAAGAACATATGGTGTCACAAATGTCAAGAATTCTCTCCATCCATTAGAGAAAAGCAGTGTGAGTAATTTGCTTCGAAATATCCAGGTTCTGCTCTGGTTTCTACATCTGATAATGTGATTAATTTGCTTTATCTCCCCTACTGTGGGAATCAAAAAAACATTAGCAGAACAACCGAATCTTTCAGTCTTTAATAAAAGTGGCATTGGTGATTTTAATCCAGCAGCTTAGAGATATTGCTTCCATTCTTTTCCTCACGTATTTCCCTGAAATATGTCCTTAATCGAAAAAATGTGTTGCTCTTTGTTATCTTTTTATCAATCTCCAGCTGAGTCTTGAAAAGCTGGGCCTGCTTTTTGTCCTCGAAATTTTGTCTGCATGAAAATAACAGCTCATAGTCTAGCATGCTGAAAGGAATAATGTACAGTCTCCCGGTTATTATCTCAAAATAAAATCTCCCTGAAACGTTTTTTTTTTTTTATAATGACCATCTGACTGTCCATTTTCTTGCTTATTTTCAGTTTATTTTAAGCCGCGGATGGCCGCCTCAGTGTGTAGCTCTTCAGTTCTTTTGTTGATTTTGTTTATTTGTCCTGTGTTTAGTAATATTTTTCCAGTCAGTTTTACCAGGGACGAACTGCTGTACATTCGGCAGCATTTACCAGACAACCTTTTCCCGGTTTTTGAATGTACGGACGTTTTGCTGGACATTTTAGTCGGAGGCGCGGCTGTGTTGTTTAAACGCACTATGAGACGTAGGCGAGGGAGACGAGCAGGCGCGCTGGTCAGGCTCCATCGGCGTAGCTTTCGAACAGCGCTGCCGAGTATTCATCTAGCGAATCTCCGCTCTCTTCCTAACAAAACAGGCGAACTACATCTCCTCACCCGCACAAACAAGGACTTTTCAAACTCTGCTGCCTTGTGCTTCACAGAGACCTGGCTGAGTGAAGTCATTCCGGACAGTGCGTTACATCTGCCAGGCTTCCAGCTGTTCCGAGCGGAGCGCATCGCGGAGTTAACGGGGAAAACGAGAGGCGGTGGAACATGCTTTTACATCATTGAAAGTTGGTATACAGATGTAACAACGGAAAAGAGGATGTGCTGTCCTAATTTGGAAGTGCTCTTTATTAACTGTAAGCTATTCTACTCGCCACGGGAGTTTTCCTCGTTTATTATTCTTGGGGATTTTAACAAAGCAAATCTCACACGTGAACTGCCCAAATACAAACAGCACATTACATGCCCCACCAGAGACAGGAACATACTGGATCATTGCTACACAACAATAAAGGATGCATATCGCTCTGTCCCTAGAGCAGCTTTTGGACTCTCTGATCACTGTCTGGTTCATCTTTTTCCAACCTACAGGCAGAAATTAAAATCAACCAATCCAGTAGTAAGGACTGTAAAGAGATGTACCAGTGAAGCAGAGCGGGAACTAGAAGTCTGCTTCGATTGCACGAATTGGAGTGTTTTTGAGGCTGCAGACACCAATCTGGATGAGCTCACAGATACTGTTACATCATATATCAGTTTCTGTAAGGATATGTGCATTCTTACTAGGACTTATTTAAAGTTCAACAATGACAAACCGTGGTTTACAGCAGAGCTCAGTTAGCTTCGTCAGGCCAAAGAGGATGATTACAGGGGTGGGGATAAAGTCTTGTACAATCAGGCCAGGAACACACTGAACAAGGAAATCAGAGTGGCTAAAAGAAGATACTCTGAGAAGCTGAAAAACAAGTTTTCAGCTAACGACCCTGCATCAGTGTGGAGTGGCATGAAGCAGCTCACAAATTACAGGACTCCTACCCCCAACCCTGTGGTGGACCAACAACTGGCTGATGACCTGAATGTGTTCTACTGCAGATTTGAAAGGCCCAATCTCACACCCCACACCCACTCTGACCTTCACTTCACACAAACATCAACACCTCCTGCAACCCCCCTCCTCCCCCTTCCTGCTACTCAACCTGCACTTAAGATCTGTGAAGATGATGTGAGCCGGTCTTTCGGAAACAAAAGACGAGGAAAGCTTCAGGCCCAGATAGCGTTTCACCAGCGTGTCTTCGATCCTGTGCTAACCAGCTGGCCCCCATCTTCACATAGATCTTCAATAGATCACTGGAGCAGTGTGAAGTCCCATGCTGCTTCAAATGCTCAATCATTATTCCTGTCCCAAAGAAACAAAAAAATCACAGGACTTAATGACTACAGACCTGTCGCCCTGACATCTGTGGTCATGAAATCATTTGAGAGACTGGAGTTGGCCCACCTGAAGAACATCACTGGACCCTTTCTAGATCCCCTTCAATTTGCTTATCGAGCAAACAGGTCTGTGGATGATGCAGTCAACATGGGATTGCATCATATCCTGCAACATCTGGACAGACCAGGGACATATGCAAGGATCCTTTTTGTGGACATCAGTTCGGCTTTCAACACCATCATCCCAGCTATACTCCAGAATAAATTACACCAACTCTCTGTTCTCATGTCTATCTGTCAGTGGATTACCAGCTTTCTGACAGACAGGCAGCAGCTTGTGAGACAGGGGAAATTCACTTCCAGCACCTGTACAATCAGCACTGGTGCCCCCCAGGGATGTGTGCTCTCCCCACTACTCTTCTCCCTCTACACCAATGACTGCATTGCCAAGGACCCCTCTGTCAAGCACCTGAAGTTTGCAGATGACACCACTGTCATCAGCCTCATCCGAGATGACGATGAGTCTGCATACAGAAGGGAGGTTGAACAGCTGGCTGTCTGGTGCAGTCAAAACAACCTTGAGCTGAACACGCTAAAAATGGTGGAGATGATTGTGGACTTAAGGAGGAACACCCCAACACTGACCCCCCTCACCATTCTAAAAAGCACTGTGGCAGCAGTGGAGTCATTCAGGTTCCTGGGCACTACCATCTCACAGGACCTGAAGTGGGAGACCCACATTGACTCCATTGTGAAAAAGGCCCAGCAGAGGTTGTACTTCCTTCGCCAGCTGAGGAAGTTCAACCTGCCACAGGCGCTGCTGATACAGTTCTACTCAGCAGCCATTGAGTCTGTCCTCTGTACTTCAATAACTGTCTGGTTTGGTTCAGCTACGAAATCAGACATCAGAAGACTACAAAGGACAGTTCGGACTGCTGAGAGGATTATTGGTTGCCCCCTGCTCCCCACTTCAAGAACCATACACTTCCAGAGTGAGGAAAAAGGCTGGAAAATCACTCTGGACCCCACTCACCCTGCCCACTACCTTTTTGAACTGTTGCCTTCTGGCCGATGCTTCAGAGCTCTGAGCACCAGAACTGTCAGGCACAGGAACAGTTTTATCCCTCAGGCTATCCATCTCATGAACAGTTTAATTGCCCCATTGAGCAATAGCTATGTGCAATACACAGTTTAGTCTTTTTTTATATTTATCCAACACATCCAACCTCTTCTGCATTTCATTCCTCTGAAAAAAAAAACAAAAAAACATTTGCAATGTTCATAACAGATTGTATTTGCACTGTACATAACAGATAACAGATTTGTATTAGATTTGCACTACGTATGTGTATGTGTGTATGTGTGTATGTATGTATGTGTATAATTTATTTATTTATTTATTATTATTATCTATGTCTTGCTGCTGTTTTTGTATTGTTTTTGTATTGTTGTACACTGGAAGCTCCTGTCACCAAGACAGATTCCTTGTATGTGTAAGCATACTTGGCAATAAAACTGATTCTTATTCTGTAATCAATCAAATAAATACATGGTGTTAATTGTAAGATAATAAATGTTACTTTACATAATTATTTATTAATTACATTGTTATGCATTTACATTGAGAATTGTCAATGTTTAATGGTGATGAGCGTAATTTTTTATAAGTTAAAATACTTTCTCCTATCCCAGAATAATATGCAGAGACAACTTGTAAACAGTAAGTCACATGTTTTGAAGGGCCAAATTACTCTTAATTGTTTAATCATTAAGTTGATATTCAAAGAAATCTTTAAATATATAATGAAATTGTTAAAACAAATCAATAAATGTCCCTTGATTTATTTGGTGATTTATTGATTAAATTGATGATTTTACTGTTTTTATTTAATGATATCATTATGTATTTAATCATTTATTTAAATATTTATTTCATGATTACATTGTGAGTAGTTTGGCCCTCAATAATTTGTATGTTGATTCCCCCAGAAATTTGAACACTGTGCTCTGTGGCGTTTGAGTGAATGACACAGCAACATTGGCTCAACCAATGGTGTGAGTTTAGGGCAGGACAATCTGTTTGATAGACCTATCACAGGCAAGGGGAGTGTTGAGGAAACCTGTAATTACAGTAATTATTTTTGCAAGTCCGTTTGGTGTCGCTAATGGCGCAGAAATCAAATTACACACTTTTGACCTCATTAATGAAGAACTAGCAAAAATAATTTTGTTATTAAAATCATTCATGTAAATTGTTGCATTGAATTGAATGTGTCAATTTAAATCATGTTTAATGAATGAGGCACATTCATTTAATAGGCTGTACAGGACGAGAAAAAAAACATACTTGAACACTGTTGGACAAACCTTATAGAAATCTTTTATACATTAACTTCATAATAATATACTTCTGAGAAGAGATGAATTTGACCAGGCATACAGAATTAGTCAAGATTCAGCTCCAAAACCGCAGCATGGAAGCCACAACTCAATTTTTGAGGCTGGTGTCACTGCAGCAAGTGGCCAGGGTAATTGGAGCAAAGATGGTGTTTGAACTGATGAGAGGGTGGAAGAGAGATAGACAGAGAGAGAGACAGTGAACAGTGTGGCAGTGAAAGACTAAAGTTGTGAGCTTTCTTTATAATTAAGGCTGCAGGGGACTTTTTCATGTACTGGAGGGAAGTGACAAAGCCAGAAACCATTCAGTTCTCACATCAGTTCCTGTGATGGCTTGTCTGATGATCTAAACCTCACTAAACTGGTCATGCATCCTCGCAAACATTGAGTAAAGCAGATCTCGGCAGTGCGTGGGAGAACATTTTATATGTGTTTGGATGAGGGTTGGGGGTGGGGGTTAGCAACAGCACTATAATATGATTATTTATCTTGTTTATTTTTGGCCGTTATATATTGGGTCATAAACCATGGTTGTAGCATAAGGGAGGAGCAGTGTGAGTGGATTTTTTTTTTTTTTTTTTTTTTTTTTTTGCTCTGGTGTCATAAATGTTAAAGCAATAATTCTGCCAAAAATGAAATTACATCTTATTTAGTGCTGTTATATTTTTCATAAAAGGAGAATGTGTTGAAGTAATAGTCCATTCAACTTGCACTATATTTCAAGTCATTTGAAGCTGTATGAAATTTAAGTAGGCTAATTTCTTTAAAAACACATTTTGTGTTCCCTCATTTCATTGGCATTGAACTGGATAGCAAAAATATGAATTAACATTTTACTTGTATATGTGTAGATGAATTTCTACATATATACTGTACCAACATAAATAAACAAAACTGAAAATCCTGAAAAAATATTACTACAAATTTAAGGCAAATATGTCTTTGACTGTTGAAAACGGAGTGCTTAATGCACTGTAAAATCTAATTAGTTGACCTTACAAATTTTTCAAGGCAATCGGTTTGCATGCTCTTTCTAAGTAACTCAAAATTACCAAGTACAAAATTGCAGCTGTGTGCAATACCCATAAACCCTTGTGCTTGAATAAATTATGTTTGTTTGGTTAAAACAAGGGAACTTATGTAGTAAAATAATAGTTTTTTATGTAAAAGTGTATTTAGTTTTCATTCTTTTGACTTTTGTTGTTGTTTTGTTGTAGCTGGTTGATAATTGAGATTTTTGTATAGTCACCATGAGGGTGATTAGTGTTACCTCTGGTGAACTTGGAGCCTGTTAAGTTTAAGTCATCTTCTTTACTCAATTGTACTTTACAAAAGTGCAGAATTATGTGCACTAAGAAGTACTGAGTAGAGTCCAGCAATATGGCTGACCAAGAGTCTAGTCATAATTTCCCTTATACTGTAAAAGACATATTATAACCCAATTTAAATAATTAAATCAAAACAGCAATACTTTTACCATAGATGAGTTAAGCTTACTTGTAACTAGTTAACGTTACTTATGTTTAGTAGTACTCAAAGCCAAAGTTTAAAGAACTTACATATTTGAGTTATGATTCCAAAATGGGACACTTCAAGTACTGTTTAATTAGGACCACTTAAATGTTTTTATTAATGACAACTTTATGATTTAGAGAGTAACAGCAACTTAATTAAAACTAGGAAGAATTGTAAAAATGTAAGATTAAGTTGAGTAAACTCTTTTTTTATAATTTGAGATTACTATTAGTCTTTACACTGTGTAGTGGTCAGACAAACAAACAAAAACAGGAAGCACACTGAAGTTAATTACAGTGTTTTAATGGGCTTTTATTACAAGTTTTGGGACACCATTAACTTTATGAATTTTTATTGTATTTATTTTTATTGTATTCAAACAGTACCCTCATAGGTACACCCAGTGTACCTTCTTTACACCTTAAGGTACTAATATGTACCAACATGCTTGGTTTGAAGGTTGATTTTCAATGCACAAAAAAAAAAAAAAAAAAAAAAAAGATATATATAAATAAAGGAAACAAGCCCCAAACTCTGATATATGAAACACTTTGTGTTAATTTATTTAAAAAGAACTGTCTCTTTGTGCTTAAGGGTGTCTCCTGTGCGCTGCTTTGTATTAGATTAAAAACTCAGTTTCATTCTCTATGGCTAATAAAAGTAAAAAAAATATATATATTTTCTTTCGGTTACAACTGAAGTCAAGAGTTCATTATACTGTCAGCTTGGTGGTACACTCATTAATTTAGGGCCTTGTCCTTTTCATGCCAGACAGGCTGGCAAAGGAACAAACAGCTTGTTACACAATTTCTTTATTGCAACCATGTGTTGGGATGCTGTTCTATTCTTTTTTTCAGTCTGTCTTCCCTTTTTTCTTTGATCTTCTATTTTTCTCCTTTAAAATGTCCTGAAAATTCCAGTGAACCATTCAGGTCTCACAGTAAGATACATCTTGTAGTCAGCATCAAATAATCTGATACAAGCTCTAAAAATCGATGGAGCACAGTCTGTGTAGCCGGATGATTGCGCTGTATCAGTACCATTGATTGTAAAGATTGTAAAAAGATAGAAAAAATTTATCAAAATGTTTTCAAGAACAATAACTTGGAGTGATATCACATTAGTCCGGATCATTTTTATTTGAAATAAAGGACCGGTGCAATAACCCTCAAATGTATCACTTTGAGACAACTTTGGGTAACACTTTACACTAAGGTTGTACACTGTCAGAAAAAATTTGTAAAAATTGTACCTTTAGGGGTACAACAGCTTGTCACTGGGGTAGTACCCTCAAAGGTACACCCACTGTACCTTTTATATGTTAATCGGAACGTATTTGTACCTAAACTGTCTCAAAAGGGTACATATTAGTACCCTAAGTGTCTTATCTGTCCCCACTTTACAGTTAAAGAGTATGTGGTGCTCTTCTTTCTGTTATATTCAACAAACATTCAAGCCTAATGCCTTGCAGATTTTAAAGCAGGGCTGCTCATGGGAGAATTGCTAAGCACTCTTATTATTAAAGGATAGTCATGATCATTTACTCAACCTCATGTAGTTCAAAACCCATATGACTTTCTCTCTTTTGTGGAACACAAAAGAAGGTTTTAGGCAGAATATCAGGCTTAGTCACCATTTATTTTCATTGTATGGAAAAAGATGTGATTAGTGAAACTGAGGCTCAACATTCAGCCTAACATTTTGTTTTGTGTTCCAAGGAAAGTCACGGGTTTAGAAAGACAATAAGCCACTTTCCACTCAGATTCACCTGCCTTAAACCTCCATTTTGATTTGTGGAGCATTGACAGGCATCAACAATGTCCTGACCATTGAGCATAATATTCTTTGTGTACTAGCAAACTGGCTCTATACATTGCATGAAAAGTCAAATTCCATCAAATTGAACTGTGTAATGTTAACCAAAATAAAATAAATAAAACTTAAACATTTTGGTTTTTTTAAATTTATTATTATTATTATTATTTTATTAAAGATCACTTTTATAAATAAATAATTATCAATTCAATTTGATGGAAATTTGTTATGAAACTGAAATATGGAAATCTTAAAATATTTTTTTCAATTAATTTTTGTTAAATTGTTACTTTCCATAAAAGTATCAATGTAACATGTAAAATAAAAAATTACCAAACTAACAATGTAACATAAATTAGTAATGCATTACATTTTGAAAAGCATATGATTAATACAATATATTTTTGTAAGCATTACTAATGTATAGTATACATTACTAATTCACTGTATAAAACCAAGCCATGAGGTAAAAGGAACTGCCTGCAGAGCTCAGAGACAGGATTGTGTTGAGGCATAGATCTAGGGAAGGCTACAAAAAAATGTCAACTGCACTGAAGTTTCCCAAGAGCACAGTGGCCTCCATAATTCTTAAATGGAAGAACTTTGGAACAGCCAGGATTCTTCCTAGAGCTGGCTGCCCAGCCAAACTGAGCAATGGGGGAGAAGGGCCTTGGTAAGAAAGGTGACTAAGAACCCAATGGTCACTCTGGTTGAGCTCCAGAGATCATGTGTGGAGATGGGAGAAATGTGCAGAAGGACAACCATCACTGCAACACTCCACCAATCTGTGCTTTATGGCAGAGTGTCCAGACGGAAGCCTCTCCACAGTGCAAGACACATGAAAGCCTGCTTGGAATTTGCAAAAAAGCACCTAAGGGACTCTCAGACTGTGAGAAATAAGACTCTCGGGTCTGATGAAACGAAGATTAAACTGTCTGGCCTCAATTCCAAATGTCATGTCTGGAGGAATCCAGGCACCACTCATCACCTGCGCAATACCATCCCAACGGTGAAGCATGGTGGTGGGATCATCGTGCTGTGGGGGTGTTTTTCAGCAACAGGGGCTGGGGGACTGGTCAGGGTTGAAGGAAATCTGAATGCAGCAAAATACAGAGATATCCTTAATGAAAACCTGGTCCAGAGTGCTCAGGAACTCAGACTGGGCCAAAGGTTCACCTTCCAACAGGACAATGATCCTAAGCACACAGCCAAGACAACGCAAGAGGGACAGCTTTGTGAATGTCCATGAGTGGCCCAGCCAGAGCCTGGACATGAACCCAATCGAACATCTCTGGAGAGACTTGAAAATGGCTGTCCACTGACAGTCCCTATCCAACCTGACACAGCTTGAGAGAATCTGCAGAGAAGAATGGCAGAAAATCCCCAAATCTAGGTGTGCAAAGCTTGTCGCATCATACCCAAAAAGACTTGAGGCTGTAATCGCTGCCAAAGGTGCTTCAACTTAGTACTGAGTGAAGGGTCTGAATACTTATGTCAATGTGATATTTAAATTTGTTTTCTTTTTAATAAATTTACAAAGTAATACATTTAGTCATTATGGGGTATGAGATGTAGATTGATGTGGAATATTTAAATGAAATAATAATTTCTAATTTAAAGCATTTTAGCATAAGGCTGCAACATAATGTGAGCAAAATGAAGGGGTCTAAATACTTTATGAATGCACTGTATATACTTTGTGTGTGTGTGTGTGTATATATATATATAGATAGATAGATAGATAGATAGAGTATTCTTTGCTGTTGGATCCATACATATTTTTTTAGGTAGCTAGTTTATCGTAAATAATATGAAATGGTGAAACTTAAAGGGATAGTTCACCCAAAAATTTCAGTTCTTTCATCATTTACTCACCCTGATGCCATCCCAGATGTGTATGACTTTCTTTCTTCTGCTGAAGAGAAATAAAGATTTTTAGAAAAATATCTCAGCCCTTTAGGTCCATACAATGCAAGTGAATGGTGATCAGACCTTTGTAGCTCCAGAAATCACATAAAGGAAACATAAAAGTAATCCATATGACTACATTGTTTAAATCCACACCTTCAGAAGCAATATGATAGGTGTGGGTGAGAAACAGAACCATTTTTAAGTCCTTTTTTTCTCAAAATCTCCACTTTAACTTTCAATTTCAGATGTATAAGTGAAACTAAACAGGCACTAAATGTGACTTTCTGATGTGAAAGTGGAGATTTAGAGTAAAAAAAGGACTTACATTTTGATCTGTTTCTCACCTACACCTATTATATTGCTTCTGAAGATATGGATTTAAACACTGGAGTCATATAGATTGCTTCTGTTTCCTTCATGTGATTTTTGGAGCCACAAAGGTCTGATCACCATTCACTTGCATTGTATGGACCTAGAGAGCTGAGATATTCTTCAGAAAATCTTTGTTTGTGTTCTGCTGGAGAAAGAAAGTCAAACACATCTGAGATGGAATGAGGGTGAGTAAATGATGAGAAAATTTTTTTTTGGGGGGGGGGGGGGGATAAAACTATCCTTTTAAGATTTTGGTCTTCCATGTTGCCCCAACTGACAAGAGACTAGACATGAGCTGTGCTGTGCTTATGCAAACTTTTTGTCAGTACATAAATAAAATAATAGAAACTTAACATGTACTACTTATTTGACAAAAAGTACTTGGGTATTATGACAGTTTAAAAAGTAACTTTACTCATTACATCGAAAATATTAATCTGATTATGCAACACGCTTAAGCAATGCAAACTAGCTCTGATTATGGGGACTTTTTACACATTTACTTTTCATAAACTAAATATTCTCTCTTATTTTTAATGCTTCATTTTCATGCACCCATCTCTGTCCCTCCTGAGGAGTGGAGAATTTGGAGCCGTTCTCTCATTGAAATGCATTTAGTTCGGCTCAGTAACGCACCCGCAACAGCCAGAAGGTGGAAGGGCACAGAAATAATTTATGCTCTGAAACAGACAGGCGAGCTCACTGAGCGCAAATGTGTGGGGGGTGTAGAATCACAGCATGCTGTATTCTAACACACTTAATAAGCAGCAAGCCACCTCCTAAAAATCCACATTCATCGGTTTTGCCCAATTTGTGGCCATGTGAATCTCTGAATGGAAGTTTTCCACTGAAAAACACACCTAAAATGAGTTATATGACCAGTCACCAGTGTCAGAAATTAATTCTTTTGTCAATATTCCCCCTGGAATTGATTTTCAAGGGAATTGTTTGCTTTTATGAGGACATTCTTTTTTCCAACCTATAAAATGCACAGCATGCGAGTCAATTTATGTAAGATCCTTCAACTGAATCAATAAATTGAAATAAATTCTCAAACTGATCAATTATGGCTGTTATCAATAAAATTTCAATCAACATCAAATGAAAAAAGAAATAGCTTGAAATAACGCACACGCTATGATAACACAATATTGTTCCTGGTCCCTGCACAATGGATAAAGTGGATACATGCAGTTATTACCTTAAGGAGTTATTTCTACTAGGCCTAACCCTTGGAAATTTCTTTAGATTATGTATTCTAATGAAGTTTGGTTGATTCACTCATATTAAATGTGACCTGCTCCATCTTTTTGAGTCACTTTATTCCAGAAACACATTTTTAATTTGCGCTTTAGTAAAAAGGAAAGTCACAAATTCCTAATGATATAATTATTATGTTTCTGCTCTAAACCTTTGCCAAGAAATCATCGTTTAAATGCTAGCTTAGACTTTTTACTTGAGTGCATAAAACACAAAATGTAAAGATATTTGCTATGCTAGATTATTAAAATAAGAACAATTCACAATAGAGGCATTTTGTCCCCGCATTTTAGTGGCATTGTGTCTCGAGCCCTGGTTAATTTTCAACCTGCCAAACACTAATCAGAAAGCCCTGTTCACTGAAATGTAAAGTTGGATGTGCATAGTGAATAAGGGTGTAATTCTAACTTGACTGTAGCCGATAATTTCTTATTTACTGTTAATTACCGCATACTTAGCTTGTCAGCATGCCCTTAAGGCCGCTGTACACGTGAACTCCGCTGTCTGTCTAGTGTGCAGCATATAAAGGAACCAAATGTAGTGAACCTGACTATGAGTATGCAGTAAAAAAAAAAAAATGAAAAGACAAAACCTGTTGTTTTACTTGGATTCTTCGGGCATCTGTTCATTTACGGCCTAATTACCTGTAGCATTAGGAATGTATTGAACTGTGTGCCAGAACGACAATTATAAGACAGACTGTAATTGATTTAGATATTCAGCATGTTCCAACTTTGTATCATATCACTGAGCTTGAGCCAAGTTTCTTACATTTGAGCTATGAAAACTCTAGCCAGAAATATGACAGAAATATACAGTATGTCCCTGCTCTAATGTGTTGTTTATTAAATATATTGCAGGGCATCTGAACTTTTTTGTTACTGAAGGTTTTGAAGCACTCTCTTATGAAGAATAAAGAACTTACTCTATTAAATTATAGGCTGCATTATGTCAAATCGTGAGTTAGAAGATTGATGAAGCTGCCAAGTTATTGGGCATCAGCTGGCAGGCTACAATATCCCTGCCATAATCATACATTTTGGATTGAAGTGCTTGCTTGGAAATATAATTTATGAACCTGTGCCACATCACAAGGGAGTGATAAATAGTCTGAATTCTGGCGCAAGGACTCTATATGTGTGGTCTAAAGTCAAAAAGATGGTTTTCTGTGAAGTTCCATTTTCTCTGTAGCGTCGGTGCCAGGTGATTCACATGGTTGGCCAAGATCACGCATTGCGACCTCTACATCATTAGCATACACTAATTAGCAGAAAAAATAAACAAGGCAGCCTAATTATTCAGAGGAATGAGACACAAACAAAGGAAAGAGCACTAATTACACTGTGTCATTATCAAACCCATCTATTGGTTAGACTAGATTCAAAGAAGCTGCTATAAAAGAGAGCACAGCTTATCTTTGTAAAGGTAGGTTATATATTGATATATTTATGATATTTTACTACAACAAACGTGCCTCTTTAATTAGGCTATGACAGCTAAAATCAGTTTGACTGTCGATCATCAGCTTCCACTGAGAATAAACGTGTTCACACTGCAAATTAATACGATTTGTTTTTCAAATCCAGTTTTTAGGACTGACTTTATGCAATGTCCATTTGTGAGTGAAATCTGATCCGTTTGTTCAGATAGTGTACTCAGTAGAGTGCAGCAGGGACTGAAAATGTTCCAAGGAACGAAAAACAAAAACACATTTATTTATTTATTTATTTATTTATTTTTTTGCAAAACGCAAACGAAAATGTGAACGAAGTCCCTTTCAATTGTTCCGGAGTGAAAACTTTATTTTTAAATGGTGTTAACTGGTTAATAACCGGTTAATTTCATTCAGATAATTTTTTTTTCTCATGCAGTCCAATTGGTTGCTGATCAGGCTGGGCTTATCACACCAGAATTACACCACTTCCTGTTGCCCAAAAAATAAAGGCATGATAAGCATCATTCTGAAGGAAGCTGCTGCATCACACATTTCTTTGTCTTGCATGTTGTGGATGTAGCATTTTGTGATGCTGATGACCTTTTAGACAACTATATATATTACTACGTATACATGCACAGTTAATCCAGATACAAGGAGAAATATCGAGGTAAAAAGTACATTTCTCATTTGTTTCCCAAGTCTTCACCGAATTATTGCTAGCTATGATGCATTAATACAGGTTTGATGCAGCCAGGTTCTGACTGAGAAGCAGATATGTAATTAAAACAAATAATTAAAATACATTTTGTAAAATATTTATTAAATGTTGAAAATAAAATAACTCGGCCCGCATAAAATGACGTTTTTTCCAAACACACCCAAGCAGTGTGTGCATGCATGCAGGAGAGAGAGATTAAGGCTATGAATTTATTTTAATGGCCATATATATTTTTGAAATATTTAAAATGTTTTTGGGGATTTGTTCAATTTTAATACTTCGGTTCCCGAAGTATGTTTCCCATTCATTTTTTCCATAGTGATTTCATTAAGTACTTCATAAAAGAGTTCTAAGGTGAATCAAAACATTACAAACTTTCATTTGAAGCAGAGAATTATTTGAACATTTTGAAAAATGACAAAGGTACAAGACATGTGCTTAAAGTCTTTCATGAAAACTTGCTTGCAGCCATATTACCCTGTAGCTCAAGACTGGTTGCCCACTGAAGCTAATCAGGATTGAGCCTGATCAGTACCTGGATGGGGAAAACTAAGGTTGCTGCTGGAAGAGGTATTAGGTACGCCAGCAGGGGTGCTCACCCTGCAGTCTGTGTGGGTCCTAATGCCCCAGTACAGTAAGGAGACATGATACTGTAAAAAAGACACTGTCCTTTGGCTGAGATGTTAAACCAAGGTCCTGACTCTCTGTAGTCATTAAACATCCCAGGGCACTTCTTGTAATGAGCAGGGGTGTAACCCTGGTGTCCTGGACAAATTCCCCCCACTGGCCCTTCTCAGTCACGGCATCCTAATAATCCCCATCCATTAACTGGCTCTATAAATCTACTCTTTCCTCTCCACCGATAGCTGGTGTGTGGTGAGCGTATTGGCGTTCTATGGCTGCCGCTGCATCATCTAGGTGGATGCTGCATACTGGTGGTGGTTGAGGAAAGTCCGTTCACTGTGTAAAGTGCTTTGAGTGTAGTGTCAGAAAAGTGACGTTGTTACGTTCATTCATTCATGAAGGAATGAACTACAATCCCATGAAGAATTGCGAATGACGTACAGTAATTTAATTAAAAAGGAAATTATAATAATAAAATCAATAGTTTAAGTATTGTAATACATTTATAAGGATACATTATATTATAAGTATAGAATTATTATTGTAATTTTTTTGCAAACTTTTAAGAGACACAGAAATATATATGTATTTGGAGAGTTTAGGAGACAGAGTCGATTGCATCATTCACACAGCGTCATGGAAGTGGGCAGTCGCCACAGAACTCTTTTGCCGTAGATTCTTTGCAGCAATTTACTGATTGCTGGATCTTTTCAACCCGATCTCATGAAAAGTCGTTCATAATTTACGAGTTGGCTATTTCGTATGGTTTCGCACGATGTTGTTCGCATAAACTCATACAACTTTATCACGTGCAAATTCCTGGATGTCTAATGCAGAAGTTACGCGATAGTTCCGCGCACAAGGCGTTAAGGACATACTTATTAATATACCCAATATTAATATACCCATATTAATATACCCTTACCCAAACTCCTTATCTAAACTTAACCAATCAGTAGAGTGTGTAAACATGATAGGAAGCTGTTGTGTGTGACAGAAGCAAGTAATTGTTGTATTAGATAGAAACGATGTCCAGCGACGTCATTGGCTGTAGTGAAAGTCATAGGAATTCAAACGAGTGCAGTCGCACAATATCATACGAATTAGTCAAATTTAGAAAAGTCGTACGAATCCTGCCGATTTTGCCGTGAGAGTGTGTTGGAGCTTTTCTCTTCAGGAACATGTAGTTCTACACCAGGAACTCTACTATTAAACACAAACATTACGTTGAAATAACGCAAACTGATGGCTTTAACAGAAACATACAACATTGATTAACAACCTCTGAGCTCACGGCAGCTCTTGTGTTTTAAATGTTTATAAATTATTGTTAATGATCAATTCTTCTGTGGAAAAAATGTATGGAATATTTAATTCTGGAGCCAGACTGTTGTGTTCTGTTGCGCACATCGTGTCCCGAATGATGAAAAAACTAGTTGAAATGCTATCTAACTGCTCACACTGAGACGCATTTTAAGAATCATATTAACAGGATTTCACATTTTTTTGTATTTTTATTTATTTTATTATTATTTATTTTTTTACAGACTGTAAAAAACAAAGTTTTATACAGATACTCCAAAATATATTTTGCTGCCTGTCTGAACAGGTTCAAAGAGCTGAAAAACAGATCCTTTTGACAGGCCGCTCTGATAGCTGATAACCCTATAGGAACCACAAGATGCATTCTGAGAAATTCTTTGAGGAATATCTATATGGTGAATGTCCTAGACATTCGCCGTTTTATCATGATCATCAACACCGCAGCCCTTGGCAACAAGCCCACATTTCCCATACATCTGATTCCTAGACAGGCCCCGAGGGGACAAACTTCACTGCACCATGCCATAATTCCAAGTGGGATTGACGGAGATAAGCAAGAGGAGGTGTGTTTTCCGATGTTGTGTTCTTTAATTACCACTCTGTTTTCCTCCCGTGTCTGCGTTTAGGGT
Source organism: Myxocyprinus asiaticus (assembly GCF_019703515.2). Lineage (NCBI taxonomy): Eukaryota > Metazoa > Chordata > Actinopteri > Cypriniformes > Catostomidae > Myxocyprinus > Myxocyprinus asiaticus. The sequence goes on along the minus strand of NC_059376.1, from coordinate 37,254,581 downwards.
GGTGCGGAGTGTGTAGATCATTAGTTAGCTGCCAGCCACTACACGGCCGCCTGTCAACGTGTCCTTCACGAACCGCTGCGCCACTAAAAAGTCATTTACACCACTTCTCCCCATATGGTTTCATCACTATTCCGGCACAGTCTTTGCCGCCACTCATAAAAACCCCGGGACTGTCAGCCTTTTTAAAAATGGCATTATCCAGCTTAATGATGCAGCACTTTAATAGCAGAGAGGGTAAAAAAAGAAAAAAGAAAAAGTAATAAAGAGGCTGCGACTGGAATGCCGTCAGTTCACATAATAAAATGACTATTTGTCATTGAGGGGTATGTGAGACTATGTACGCCTATGTACATAAGTGCATAGGCCTGAACTAACTGTCTAAATAAAGTGAAATATTGCTGTTTTGTGATTTCGCTGTCAGTACTACTGACAAGGGCCTGGGCGATATTAGTAATCCCACTATTAATTTGAAGAGATCTTGGTTATCTAGGCCATATTTGTTCTTTAAACTTTGGAAGCTTTCCATATTGCCATTATTTATAATTGTGCAGATTGAAGAAATACCTAAATAAACCCATTGTTTAAACCTATAATCCATCACCCCTGGATTAAAATCCAGATTGTGTGCCACCCAGTTCAGAATCTTAATTTGTTTCTCCTTTAGTGTAATTCCTTTACCACCCTAAACCAAATTTTCAAAGTAAACCGAGTTAATGGAATAAGATGGTGGATCTGCATTTGATAGTTCGTTTTTTGCCTATTAATGCTTAAACTGGCATTCCTTGGGTCTTACTCTCTATTTCCTTCCATTTTGTCTCCACCTCTAAATCACACCAACACACCAGTGGTCTTAATTGTGCATCATAGTAATAATTTATTTAAGTGGGGAGCGACGTACCTCCTTTGTTTTTTATCGAGTTGCAGAGTTCTATATCTAATTCTTGGCTTTTTCCCTTTCCAAATGAATCTCGAAAGTTGTTTATCCCATTTATGATATTATAGTTTTTCTGGTACATCTTTGTTAAATCATGTGTTATCCATATTCCCAAATATTTAATTGAGTTTTGATTTCAATTCAAATGTAACTTGTGCCTAAGGTCCTTTGTTGGATTGAAGCCGAATGACAAAATTTGAGTTTTCTGGATATTTAATTAATATCCAGAGAACTGTCCATATCTTTCAAGAAGATCAAACAAATTGAGAAGTGATATATCTGGATTAGAGAGGTACACTAATATATCATCAGCATATTATGCGATTTTATGTTCCACATTAATAATGGTAATCCTTTCTATTGTCTTCTCTGATTGCCTGGGCAAGAGGCTCAATATAAATTGCAAATTTCTAATTGTATCTTTTTTGTAAGACAACAGTTTATTTTAATTCTAGCTTCTGGGTTAAAATATAAAGACCGAAAACTTCTAATTGAGTTTTCTGAAAATCTGAACCTCTGTAGAACCTGGAATAAATAATCCCAATTCACACAATCAAATGCCTTTTCCGCATCCAGGCTGAATCCCACTATTAATTTAAGTTACCTTCTAAAAGTTTGTTTGTCCAACAAAACATAAATAATGTATGTCTGTATTTCATCCTTGTTCATTTTCGTTGTTCCTTCAGCTGTCATAGTAACACAAGTAAATAATGTTATTTTGGAAATGTGTAACCTTTTAAGTAATGTATTTAAAAGTAATTTACTTAATGCATTCCTTAATTGAAAGTCAGTAATCTGATAACAACAATTTAAATTGTACTGCGTTACACTACTATTTGACTTTAAAAAGTAACTGGATTACAGTAACTAATTATTTGTAATCAGAAAACACCCAACACTGGTTAAGACAGGGATGTTTCAATAGCATCTGATTTTGACTTTAGAAGTAATAGCGACGTTAGAGTTGGTAAAGCCACTCTAGGTGTGAGCTTTTCTAAATTTATGTAATCGCCGGCCAGGCGGCTGGAGACGAAGCGCGCATTGGCACCTGTCAGCGTGAGGTTGTTAATCACTTCACCATCGGGACTTCAGTAATGGGGAAAAAAGGATCCAACATGACAGTAAAAATCGTTCTGTCGCCAGGGCGTGCTTTTGTGTTCTCTTTAAGTGACCAACGAGCTTCTTCCTTTACTCAAGAACCAACAAGACGTCAAGCTGACCTGAATGTCTTCATCTGTGTTCGCAGTCAGCTGCATATCATCACAAACGCTGATTGTAATCCATAGTGATTTTGTCACAAATAATTTGTTCCTGCATTTTTCTCCTACATTAAATGACTAATGAAATCAGAAAGCAGAGCCCCAACAGTCTGTTTTTATTGAACATAATTTCTTTACACACTGCAAACTACATATAGACATATGTGTTCTACAGCAAGCCTTGAATGGGATAAATACACAATCACACACATTCACAAGGTAAAGTTACTCCATTAATCACTTCATTAATCACTCTATTACAATTGTTTATGCTCATGCGGTACTCCTGTTGTTATTTCAATGAGCTCTACGTGACAGGGAATCAGAGAAAGAGAGTAGCGGTGAGTTGGTATGTTTGTCATCCCTGATCCCTCCAGCATTCTTAATCAGCATGTGTGTCCTTTGACTGAAGAGAGCAAGATCTCATCAAAACAGTCTGCATGTGTGACACCTTCAGCCAAAATCGAGTTGTTTGGAGTCTGATAGTGTGGCGCCAGCTTAAGTTTAATTCATTTCCGTGAATCCCTTCAAACTGTTTCAGTGATTCGATTCAATCTGATTCAATGAATCATTTGCGTCATCACTCAAAACTGTTCATGGAAGTCCCCACATGGCATTTTTCAAAATGTTTTAGTAAAAAATCTAGGATGACAAATAATGCTGTTTTTCACTATTGCATTATCATATAGGCACAAATAATTGAAATTGATTATGATAAATATAATTTGTCATTGTGTACATTTAGTGAACAACAGTATGTAAAACATGCCTTTATTTTTTATATATATTGTTTGTTTGTTCTTAGCTACATCTCCCAGCCCTAATGCTGACTGCAGTGTTTTTTTTTTCTCTTTGCATGCCCTGTATTTATTTTTGCATAATAAGGCATAGCCCGGTGGTATTTGCTTGGTTTTCCTTTGCAGCACTTAACTCTCTTTGCATGTCCCAGATGAGCCCAAATTGGTGTACTAAGTTAGGCGAAACTGAAATTTTGTACCTTGCATGATTAATGTGGTAAAAGGGTGGACTGGATCATTTATAACAAGTTTTGAGTCACACTGGCACACATAGAGGCATTATAATGATTCAGTCTGTTCTGTACACTTTGTACCCCGGGCACAATGCAGTTAACATGAAGACAAAGTGTAAGGTTGGGGGGGCTTGGACATACATCATCATCCTGCAGGCATGCCCTGGTTCTAGGAACGAATTTGCTTTTTCAATTCTATGCCTGAGCTGTTTAAACTCATCAACAGAGAGCAAAATAATAGAAAGTAGTCCCCCAAGGACATTTCAAATCAGTATAACAACCACCGTTAATATGAGATTAGAACCCCCTCAAATTTTATTCATTCATTCAACATGTTGGATGAAATATCGAGAGTATAATTGGAAAGGTTTCACCTTTAGTTTTGAATTTGACAAATATTCAAAGAGTAATTTGTTTTAATAAATATATTGCGAAAATACTAACAGGAATGTGTCCTTCAAATTATGTTTATTAAAATGTGCTTTTAATTTAAAAAAAAGGTATTGCCATTTTTGGTTGAACTATTCCTTTATGATTCTGCATTGTTTGTTTACATGATGCAATATGTCACACTAGATACAGTATACAGTATTGCAGCAGAAGCAAAAAAAAAAAAAAAAACACCATTGTTATTTGCTCTCTCTTCCTCAGTTTGTGTGTGTGAGTTTAGCATGCAGGCACTTTATATAGGTGCGACATTAAACCAAAGTGTGAGTGGTAATTTTCACTTTAAACGTGACAAACAGAAAAACTGTGAACTGCAAAGTGCAAACAAAGTCTTCCGTAATCGATTTTTTAACACATACAAATCACCTTCCCTCCCACATCACACACCTAAATTTCCTGTCTCAGACATTTTTCACAGGAAATCTTTTTCTCATACAACTAGTAATGTTCTTGAAAGATGTTTTCTTACAAAAGCATGTTACAAGAAAGAGCATGCGTATGTAAGAATGTACAAGCCATACAAGCCATGTGTTATGATGAAACCTTACAGTAAGTGCCAATGGTCAGGGTAGACCACATTTTTAATTTGATGTGAATAAAAATGAGGCTGTGAGGGATAGACTTACAGTCTGCTGGTTATACTTATGTGTAGCCTACCTTAGGGTTGACTGTTAAAAAAATTATGTATCCAAAATAGAAAAAAGGTAAAATTTTCAAGCAGTTTTTTCTGGGGCCTGGGTATCTCAGTGAATATTGACACTGACTACCACCCCTGGAGTCGCGAGTTCAAATCCAGGGTGTGTTGAGTGGCACCAGCCAGGTCTCCTAAGCAACCAACACTGGCCCAGTTGCTAAGGCGGGTAGAGTCACATGGGGTAACCTCCTCGTGGTCGTGATTAGTGGTTCTCGCTCTCAATGGGACGCGTGGTTAGTTGTGCGTGGATCGCGGAGAATAGCATGAGCCTCCACATGCTGTGAGTCTCTCCGCGGTGTCATGCACAGTGAGCCATGTGATAAGATGCACGGATTGACTATCTCAGAAGCGGGGGCAACTGAGACTTGTCCTCCGCCACCCGGATTGAGGTGAGTAACTGCGCCACCACGAGCACAGTAGGAATTGGGCATGCCAAATTGGGAAAAAAATAAAAAATAAATAAAGCAGCTCTTTTCCTTGCAACAACACTTCAGAGTGACCAAAAGGGATATCAAAACACCAAAAAATCACCAATTAAAAGAGTCTATATGAGTTACTGATTAATCACATTCTTCATTTGAACAATCCAGGTATCGATTCTAAAAATCACAAGATCGATATTTTACTTTTACTTTAAAGCTTACTTCAGTTTTGGTTATGTTGATTATTATCATCTGTTAAATAAATAGCAATTGAATGACATAATTTGGACCCTGTTGTTAATTAATATTTTATACCAAGTTAAAAGGTGCCCTGTTAAATTTACAGCATTAGCTGGGAGATAATTTCTTTCATATGTGTGCAAAATATATGGATATTATAATTGAAACATACCTAAATAAACCAGAATCGAATCAAATCGTTCTGGGTTACATTGAGGCACTTTCAATGGAAGTGAATGGGGCCAAGTGAATCGCAAATGTTAAAACACACTTTCAAATGTATAGCCACAAGATGTAAACAATATATGTGTTAATATGATCTTACTGTGTTAAAATCACCTAACCTGTCCTGTGTAAAGTTATATCCAACTTTACAATTATGCTGCCATGACAATGTAACACTGTAAACACTTAAACCCTAAAACAGCAGTAAAAACGTCAATTTAAACAACTTTTTAGCTAAATAATTAACAAGTTTAACAAAATAATTTATATACAGTAAGTGCTTTTATACATTTATAAGCATTATTTCTGCCTTTAAACCCTCCAAAAATTGGCCCCATTCGGTTCCAGTGTAAGTGCTTAAATGAAACCCAGATTTTGGCTTTTTTTTTTTTTTTTTTTGTCACATTATGTCACAAATGCTGTCAATTGAGCTTTACCTGTATTGAAACTGGAACATTTCTTTAAAGTGTAGCTTCCTATCTGCTCTTTCAGTTCACAAGTAGGTCATGTGTACTCTCTGCCAGGTCAGTTGTGAGACTTAAAGCCCAGAACTTGACATCTGGGTCTCTTTAAATCTCTGTCCCTGTCTCTCTCTCACACAGGTACTGGTCTCCCAGGCCACAATGTCAGACATGGAGCATCACTGTCACTTTACGGCCTATAGCCAGCTGGGGGGATGACAGGCATGAGTAACACATTTTTACACTGACTGTAATACATAGTGACACACAGCAGAAGTGCCCACATTCACATTCAGAAACATAGTCATATAAACAGAGTTGGGAGGGTTACTTCTGAAATGTATTCCACTACAGATTACAGAATACATGCTGTAAAATGTAATTTGTTACGTATTCTGTTAGATTACTCAAGGTCAGCAACGTATTCTAAATATTTTGGATTACTTCTTCAGCACTGGTAGATTTTTTTCACTTGTTTTGACTATAAAAACTATTTTGTACAGTAAGACAAAATACACATGTTAAAAATACATTCTCTGAAAAACCTAAATATCTTATGCAGTGTTGTTTCTTGATTTTTAGATATTTTTATAGGAAAACAATACAAAATTATTATCAAGAATATAATTTTTGCCCTAATATCAAAGATCTTACTAGAAAAAAGAAATTATGATCTAACGTGAATTTTCTTGATAAAAAAATATGATCGTGTCTGGTAACATGTGCATGTAAAATGGCTAGAAATAGCATTTTAGCTTAGCGTAAAGCTGACAGTTTACACAAGGTTTATTTCTTTATTTCTAATTCAAACTTACTTCTCTGTCTGCTCATATGAATGTAACACATCATAAGAAAGTGTTTCACCGCTGTTCAAATGCACTTTGGATCACATAATTTATATGTATAAATGTTTTCCATCTGAAAGGACTAAATATTAAATTAAACAAATGACAATAAAATGCAAAGTAATCTCTTCAGTAATCAAAATACTTTTTGAATGTAACTGTATTCTAATTACCAATGATTTAAATTGTAACTGTAGTGGAATACAGTTACTTATATTTTGAAAATTTTAAATACGTATTCCCGTTACTTGTATTTCATTTCTCCCCAACCCTGCATATAAATGCCCACCAAAATAATAAAAAAACACTTATGTATACTAGCTATATTCAGACAAATATATGCAGACATCTTTTGATGGACACGTGTACATGCATCACTCTTATCTGCCTGGTTATGTCATTTCATATCTGAAGAATGACAGTACATGCATATTTTTGTGAGCTGTTGTATTTATAAAAACATTTTAGCTTTTAGTCCGTGTTTGTTAGCAATGAGGCTATTTATATGCTAGTGTACTACTGAAAGTGGACAAATTAACCAAAAGGTGGACACTTTTTGAACAGTAGCAGGTAATTTAGCTCATCTTCCCACCGATCTGTATGTTTCAGATGGTTTGCACCCGTATTTAGCGCTGTCCACTTGTGATTGGATCTCCTGAGATCCTGAGTTAATGCCAGCTCTGAACAGGGCAAGAGTGACATTTGACAAGAGATGCCGTTGCTTAGACACAAAGACTTGCTTGAAGGAACACGTTTGATAAAATTTTTAGAACAGACGAAAGATGAGCGGCCAGTGCGCGTGTCTGATGCCACTCACAAGAGCAGCGCAAGCACTTCTCGCAGAACGTGCATATGAAGAGTTTTCTTCTCTATGTCAGTGTGCAAAAAAAAATAATTCTTTAATTGAGTGCTGCAAATTATCTTTGAAGTTGAATTTTAGGAGGTGCTCTGAGTTTAAATATCTTTTAAACCGGTAGTTTGCATTTTACTGTACATGGACTGTAAATAGCCTATACTGAATCGGAAAACGGTTGCTGTAAAAATCAAAGTGACTGGTAAAATTGGGTCAAAAAAATTCTCAACCGAGGTGTGCAAAATGCAAAAGATCTGTAGTGAAAAAGATCTTGGATACAAAGGTGTAGCCAGGAAATTACTTTTAGGTGGGCCTCAATAAAAATGGATGGGTCAAGTTTTCAGCCAGCTTTTCTTTTCTTTTTTTCTACCAAATTTTCCTTAACAACAGAGAAGCGACGCATTAAAACAGTTCTTTCACACTTTCAGAAATCAAAATGTATGCATTTTTTAAACTATTTTATAAATATATATTTGAAGTCAAAGAATAATCTCTGATAATATGGGTGGGCCTGGGTCTAATCTGGGTGGGCCACCACCCTTGGCTACGCCACTGCATGGATATCATATGCGAGTGTGTGTTTAACTAATATGGCTGTTTCTGAAAACTGGAAAATGCTGCCTGAAAAAAGCTTTTCAAACTCTTCTGAGACAAGATTACTTAAAAATTCCATTCATTCAAAAACTCTGTCAGTTAAGCCATTAATTTATAGCAGCAAGGCAACAAGTCAGCTGCCTATGTTTTTGGATGCAGCTTTATTAAGAAAACCCAACTGCATGCTAATGAGTCTTTTCACTTGATTTTAGCATACATATTCTGCACTGCCTAATGCCTATAATCTGTGTTATTTTATTGTAGATGTTTTATCAGTGGGGTAATACATCAACAATAACATATGGTCTTGAAAGCATGAAATGGACTTTGGAAAATTATATTTTTTCCTGTCTGCTTTGCAGTCACAATTCATGCATGACAAAAGTGAAGGTCTTGGGACAGTGCACAATCTTATGGTGCCATCACACATATTTCTGCTGCTCCAAAGTAATTAGTCACATTTACACTCAGGTGATTGGCTAAAAAATAAGGTATGCAATGTTACGCTCTATTATGCATCTATAAGCAATGGCCAACTAAGCCATGCTAACTAGCCAAACCTTGACCCTTGGATTTCAATAGGATCAACACACGAATGAAAACTGCGCTCGTCAAGGGATTACTTCGGGGTCTTTAAATAATCTGGTTAATTTCTGACCTCTTTTGTTTAGCCTGATACAAGTTTATAGTATTATCCCCTTAAGCTATGCTTGGCTGAGCAAAACAAATGACTTTTTCAATATATGATCTTGGAAGAAATTCAGCCCTCAGTATTTATCAGTTTTGGCTCATAATAGCTCCCTTTATATTGAAGAGTGTTTCATATTCACTCTTGGAGAAACAGAGCACAATACAACGAGGAGCAAGTGCTGTTGACGAATAATGGAGGACCCAAAACATCTCATATGCTTAATTTCCCAATGAATCCAAATTAATGAGCAAATAAACCCATGCATAAATAACTGAGATAAATAAATGACCAGTGCAGCAGCCTCTCCGGCACAATAGAGTCTCATTTAGAGTTTATAACAATGATATGGTGAAAGAGAGTGAGGGAGAGAGAGGGACCCTGGCAACACTGTGGTAAAGTACTCGTCAGTCCCACCTCTTAATGTAATAGATGGTAATGACTGTGCTTACTGTTGCCTGAATGTACACTGACCGTTCACACTGTGCAGGACTGATGGCACTGTCGAGCATAATTAAAAATGTGTGTGTGTATAGAGGAAAAGAAAGTATTATTGTGTATATGTGTGCATGTGTCTGTGGGGGAAAGAAAGAATGCTTATTATCCATCTGCCATCCAATTTCAATCTCTTTAAAACAATGAAACATTCACAAGACCAGAGACTTTTCATTATCTCTGTTTTCGTGGCCCTAAAATGGGCTTTTACAGCCACCTACGAAACCCCAGCAGAAGATTAAATGGATGTAAAACAAGAGTAAATGAAGAGCCAGAGGCAAAATAGGTATTTTAACATTTACATAACCTTTACCATGCAGGTCACACATCTAAAGTAGAGTAGATCACCTCATAAATTAAGGGAGTTGAACAAGAAACATGTTGCTAAGCAGAACAATTTTGAACAGAGAGGCGAATTCTAAATAGAACAGCATTGCGCTATGAGTATTTAAATGAAGTCACTTTGAATATGATGCACAAATCGCATGGACTACTTTTATGATACCTGAAAAAAAAAAAAAAAAATTATGTCTAATGTTTAAAAGCATGCCATTTCAGTTCTGTGTCCTCTGTGTTCAAGAGAAAAGTATTATTTTATTCCACTGGATGGCACCAAGTACTAGAAAAAAATATTTTTTCCTCTATCACCTTCCATCACATTATATTGATCTAAAATGTAGGTGGTGCTCTAATGCATGTTAGCCCTCACCCATAGACAACAAGTATTTTTTTGAAGTGCTGAGAGCTTCCAAATTTTTTGGTTAATATCTTGGCTTCTGCTGATTATTTGTTTCTCACACTTTTTCTACCGGATTTTATATTTTCTTTCTTTCCATATTTTCTCAAAAGTTTTTGACACAGCATTGGATTATTCACTCAAGCAAGCTAACAAACAAGTAAACAAGTAATTTATTTAACTCATATTAAAGCAAATAACCCAAGGTAAGATTTTATATAGAATGTTTGAGGATATTTGGGGCTTACAGATCAGTGGTCAGCACAGAAAAGAGATGTTTGCATTTTATGCCTTACCAAAATAAAATTTCACTGTGATATTTTTGAAAATAATTCAAACTTTGGTATTATGACAACCAAATAAACTGTACAGTCACCTTCTTGAGAATGAGAGTTTTCATTTGATTTATGACTTGTCTATTTAAGTGCTATGTGAAGGACTTTTATATTTATTTTAAAATTCTACAACGTAACCTCTAGGTGGGGCTAATTTGCGACCCAAAGGTTTTCAGGCCTTTTTTGTTATTTTATGTAACTAAATTCAAAAGTGATGGGGTTCTCTGAAATGTTCAGATTCTAAGTTTCACACTTCAGTGTTTTAAGTAATAAAATCACACTTCAGTGTTTTAAGTGATAAAACGGCTTGCCATATAGCGCCTCCCCACGAACCTGCCGGCCGGTCCGCAGAGTTTAAGCTTTGAAGTGAGGTACTATTGACTGCCATAGGATTGAATTGAGTAGAACAATTCATGAAAATATCTCTTTTTGAATTTCGCATAAGAAACAATGTCATATGAGTTTGGAACAACATGAGGATGAACTAATCCTTCACAACAGCATTCCCAAGGTTCCTTGTCTTTTTATAAAAGGAAAACATTGAGCTTCTACTGCAACGAGGGTTGGAGTAAGTGAGATGTAGCATGCTGTTGTTCAATCTCCAGTGGATTGTTGATAGCATTAGCATGCTGATGATTCCTACAAAACTTCCTGTCCTAAGGTCACGATTAAATGGGAGAGATTTAAGAAGAGGAGTGTGGGTCATGGAGAAGGTCATCACCATTAATCATGCCAGAGTCCCTTCTCCCCACTTTACCGCCAGTCCCAGATAACATCATTGACTGAGGCCAGTGATTAATCCCCTAGCAAAGCAGGTAGAACTTGTCAAATCACATCTTTAATTTGTTTCTAATCACTGGCTCAACTGTCAAATGGAAACGAAGACTCGTAAAAAGGATGAATGTTTTCCTTGTAATGGATACTAGGGTACCAGTGCAGATTTCACTGCTGCCTACACACTGAGCAGGGGATATCTGTAGAAGTTCACTTCAATTTACAAAATGTGTTCAAAGGAATGCTCTGCTCTTACTTTTAGGTGGGCCTCAATAAAAATTGATAGGTCAAGTTTTTGCCCAATTGTTCTTTTTTTTTTTTTTTTTTTTACCAAATGTTCATGACATCATAAACTACATCATATACACTAACCCCTAGACCTAACCCAAGAAAATTAAGTACACCTAAACATGCCTGAATTGCATTAGATAATAAAATATCAAACCAAGAGGCATCTGCAAACAAATGATGCTAGAGTTTATACGGAATTAAATTTACCCTTCTGAGACTTTTTTGCAATGGCTTTTAACCAAGGTCGTCCCAAGGTGATTTTTAGTAGATGTAGACAGCCCCCCTCAAGTTAACCAGCCCACTTCGTGTGAAGTAATATACTGATGTACACTTGTTCCCAACTTTAACCCCAAATCAACACTTAAAAAAATATAAAATTATATTTTGCATAAAGAAAATGAAGCCTACATTTAGGAGCATTAAGAGTTTTTGCATTGTGACATTATTTTAAGGACACTTAAGCACATCTTACCCCTCAATTGTCATTACTGCAATGAGTCCGGACATTTTACTTTTACAATGATTCTTCATAACACAATGTATTATAGTAAAAAAGATGCTGTTGTACAATGACATAGCACACAATGAATTAAAACCAGTGAAAATGAAAAGCAGTGCCATGTGAGTACTACTATGATGTATAAATACCATTTAAAACAAATATATAATTTTATCATGTTTTGGTAAAGAGAATTTCATAATGATCTTAAAACAGGCTTCAGTTTCTAAATGCAAAATACTGTATCATTTATTTGTTTCCTTTTATTAGATTAAAATAGGTCCAGAACATTTTTTGACAGGTTTTGTGAGAATCACCCCATATACACCTACGATTCGCAATCTCAATCTATCCCCACTTAAATGGATAGTTCACCCAAAACTGAACGTTCTCTCATAAATTACTCACCCTCATGTCATCCTAGATGTGTATGACTTTCTTTCTTCAGCAGAACACAAACAAAGATTTTCAGAAGAATATTTCAGATCTGTAGGTCCTGTAGATCACAATGCAAGTGAATGGTGATCAGACCTTTGTAGCTCAAAAAATCACATAATGGAAACATAGAAGTAATTCATAAGACTCCAGTGGTTAAATCCATATCTTCAGAAGTGATATAATAGGTGTGGGTGAGAAACAGATCAAAATTTAAGTCATTTTTTTATTCTAAATCTCCACTTTCACTTTTACATCTGATTTTTGGAGCTGCAAAGGTCTGATCACCATTCACTTGCATTGTATGGACCTACAGAGTTGAGATATTTTTCTAAAAATCTTTGTTTGTGTTCTGCTGAAAAAAGAAAGTCATACACATCTGGGATGGCATGAGGGTGAGTAAATGATGAGAGAATTTTCAGTTTTGGGTAAAATATCCCTATAAGATACCCTGTAAAGTCTAATTTGCAGGGCATCATCGGCCAATTGGTACGTATTTTCCTTTTTTTTCCCCAGCATGTTTTACTTTTGAACTCACTTTGTCCTACATTACATTTAAATAGTCAAAAACTGAGTATCTGGAATTCAAATCAAGCAGTTTAATTTTCTAGACAGATGCATGAACTATTGATCTCAATACAAGAGGGATTGTACAAATGAAGATAATTAATGTTTTGTTTATTTGTTCAAACCCTTCTATTTGACTGAAATTCCTCGTAGACACAGCCAGTCATTTTCAATGTTCTGTTTTGACAACAGGAGACGAAAAATGTCTAAATTTGCACTAATATGAAATCTCATGCGCTTTAAATTATTCATTAGTTGAGAGGAAAAACTAACCTGACACACTTCCTCTGCTCTCAGAACTCTCTTTAGAGAGAAATTGGGGTAAACTGGGTTGAGAGACTAAAAAGACAGAGATTTGAAATAGTTTGAGGAAAAAAACGTACTACTTCAATGTGGCTTATTATTTGGTTAATATACAGCAATGGTCGAGGGTTTTAGAGCAAAAATGTATCCTATCCTCTACAGTTCTCATACTTGTCATACTCTGTTAAATGCAGCCTGAGTGATTTTAAATGGTTTAAAATGTACATCGAATGTATTATTAAGATTTGCGCATGCATTGTTGTAATACGTTAATCAGAATTTCCAAGAAACATGGTACAAAAACCTAAATGTATTCATTTTATATGATTTTGGTGTTGTGTTCAGGTTCAAATGTGTATTTTAGCTGGCGTTTACAACACCACCCAGATCTTTTAATAAATAAAACCCCTCGAGCAATGAGTACATATTAGAGTGACGCTAGTGACATTTAGATCCAGTGTGATTATTCCGAGAGGATAAAGAGTCAAAGCCCCCCCACAACCGTTAGTTCAGGAAGGAAGAGCCCACCACAACGCAGTCTGCTGCTAATGAGCCAATTATCTCTGCACTGCAACACAGGAAGTCGTGGTCATAAAAGAGTTACTTTTTTATTCATCATTTTTGACAAGAGCCTGTCAACGCACTATAAATGTTAGACGCATGGGGAACGGCTTAATAAATAAGCCAGCCCTTTAGTGCTTTTATGTTACTTGTCAACTTAAAAATATATTAAAAATGTTATAAATTATATACATATATTTATATTTACCTAAAATGACTGTGTAGATGACAAACTTACTGAAACTTGTATTTAGGTTCACCAACTAAAAGATGCTAAATATAGTGAAGTTGGATCATGACACAAACACTCACATAAAGTATGATGGGGTCCAAATTCTGAAACCATAGTAAAAAATATATATATTTAAAAATAAATGTAACCTACACCAATATGTTTCATTAAACAGTAAATTATAATTTGAGTAAATATTTTGATTGAAAAATGTATATGAATTCCAGAATTTCTTAGTATTTGTTATGTTTACCTTTTGCTTTAATGACAAAATGAAATCGAGCTGGCATGGACTCATGGAAGATTGTGCAAAACATGATAAACCATGTTATCGAGCATGATCTGAGAATGTTCCAAAGAGCATTTTGTGTGCTTTAATGTAAGCAAGGACATCTGACCTTTTGTACAAAGGTCACTTGAGGTGACATGGTCAATGTCACCAATGTGCTTTTTCTATTAGTGACCTAGAAATAGTGCAGAATATTAAATATTTCTTATTGAATTTACATAATAACATTTCTTTATTATTACTACTGTATTTTTTCTCAAAATCTAAAACTTTCTGTTTTCCAGATTCAAATTTGAATTTTAATCCCGTATTTTTAATCTGGTCTCACCACTTTTGGACCCCACTGTAACTGCAATGACAATATATGTGACAAACTTTTAAATCTTGTAGTTTTTCCATGGGCTTTCCAAATATAAGTTGCAAAATGTAGTATAGTAAGGTTTAATCACGCTACAAAAACCTCACATAAAGTATATTTATGTAAAAAAATATATATTCTCACCAGTTTGTGATGATGGCTTGTGCAAAACCTAAACTAATGATGCTGCCCACATTATAAATGTATAGCAGCGCCATCTAGTGGCCAATCTATTTAAATAAATAAGCTTTCATTTCTGGGCTAGTGCTTAAAGCCTGTAAGAATTTATTTGTCTTTCACAGTTATAAGCTTCCCATAATTGAGTGGTTCAATATACATAAAAAGGGTTGAGAGATTTATATGTACCTGGGGAAAAAAAAAATCCAAGAAATACTGCCCCCAGATTCACCACTGCATTTTTTCTGATGGTTCACTATTACAATCACCATGAGAACTTGGCACTTTCCTTGCAACCAGTCTGAATGGACCACCCAGGAGTGCACATGATATTTAGATGCAATTACAAACACAAATGTTTAGGTGTGGCTCAAGTGTCCATATACTTTTTATATGGCCACTGCAGACTTGCACATCATAGGGATAACTGCAAAACAAGATTGTGCGGTTTGCAATTATGTAGGTTATATAATGTTCAGTAAACGTTACATGTTACTTTTCTGTTCTTTTTTCTTAATGTTATAGATATTAGATAATTTAGTGATTGTATAAGACATAAACTAAAAGTAGATTTGTTGTCCAACTATATCTAAAATACCTTACATAACTTCACAGCTATGCACTGTTAACTCCATTTGAGTTTTGATTTTGTAACATTATGTGGGTGACTGTTCAAATAGGGTAACTCTTCTGTCTCCTAGAGTGATTCTACAGAAGTGCATGTTTTAAAAATGAAGATGTTTTGATGTCTGCCCATGCCAATAATTAGCATTTTCTTTTAGACAAATATGGCTTTGCATAATATAACCCCTATAACCTTTTATTATTATTATTATTATTATTATTATTATTTTCTCTCTTTCCTTTTGTTATTAATTTGTATTGTTAAGTACAAGTTGTTGTGAGGTCAGTCTGTGATGACATATGTTTTCATAGATATTTGCCTTTTTGTTGTATTGGGATTACATTTAATTATATATATATATATATATATATATATATATATATATATATATATATATATATATATATATATATATATATTCAGTTAATTTGGTACTCAATACTGCTGTCAGAACCATCACGCCAAGCATTTTAGAGAACAATTTATATTTAAAACGTTTTAGGTCGTTATGGAAATCAGCAGTAACACAGGGATGCAGAGTAAGTATGGCATCATTTTTATATCACCAGAACTTGAATTTGAAAAAGCCTCCAAATTCATGATCTTGAAAAAAGTGTAATTTGATGTTATCAAAAAATGTTGCTGTTAATTTTAAATATTCTAAAATATTTTGCGTGAATTCACCTAAAAAAAAATCCAGTTTGTGAAATTCAAGTTTTTATTATTCAAGTGGTGGATTTCAGGTCGTGAAATTCAGGTCTCAATATTCAGGTTGTTGAATAGGGGTTCAATTCAGGTGGCAAAATTCCAAGATGACATCTGGGAATGCTAAAGAGCAAACGAGTGTTGATGTAATCCATCTCTCTCTTGGACAATGGCATGTAAATAGCTCAAAAGTAATTGTAAATGAATGAATGAATACAGTATATGTAACGTCTTTCCTTTGCTTCTTGGCCATTCACATTGAACAAATCTGCTGAAAAGGCAATTAAAATTATTCACATGCATGCATACCACAGTCCAGAAAACACGATCCCCAGTTGTTCCATAACACCGGCCAATCTCAGCGGTACATCACCGTAAACATCTCTCATTCAGAAGTTTCCAGTGTTTTTGTGTTGTTTTGTGGTCTGATTAATTACAAAACGTCTGTGATGATCACGTCTATATATGAATGTAAGAGCTGCTTTTAACTCATGAAGAATACACAAAAGGCGAAAGCATCCGAGGCATATTTTTATGATTTATGTTTACATTGTAGTGAATAAAGTGTAGTGTGAATAAAGTATGTGCTTCATAACCTTATGTGTTGTTTACTGACCAACATTAGTATATACACATAAAAAAAAATATACTGTAATTTATATTATAGTGTTTTTTTTATTATTATGATTATTATAATGTGTTTCAATCATGACATACTGTAGTCTGGGTGTTATGAACTTAACATTGTCCTATGTGCAGTTTAATTGTATGCGACTCCATTGTGTTATATAATGTATTTTGGCCTATATACAGGTATATATATATATATATATATATATATATATATATATATATATATATATATATATATATATATATACTGATATATATATATATATCAGTTTTCTGTGCATGTGTCAAATACAGTATATATATATATATATATATATATATATATATATATATATATATATATATATATATATATATACTGTATTTGACACATGCACAGAAAACTGACATGTCTAAAAGCAGAAACCAATAAGTGTTATATCTCTGTTCTCCCCTTCATCGCTGCTTGACTTGGGTGAAATGAAGCCGTGTTACTTGAAAGATAAAACTTTAATAAAAGAAAAATAAAATGTTGGCTCTGGTCAGTTAACAGCAGTATCACTTTTCAAGATTTATAAATAGAAACAAAAATTGTGCTGGCTTTTGTCGCATCCCACAGCACAGCACACTGAAAGTAAATTTAATTTTGTTCACAAAGGCGCCGTGGTCATATAGTGATGTTATGTCACATGAAACAATATGCTCATACATTAACGTGAATTTTTTTTTGTTGTTTTTTTTGGTATATGTACGAATTGAGTGCCTTATAAAGGAAATTAATATAATAATACCTGATTAATAATAGCTAAAGAAAATTACAAAGAATACTTTATAGGCCTCTGTATTATTATTATGTTTTGTGATTGTTAATACATTAAAGAAAATGTGAGGAACAAAAAGACTGACATTTAAGGTTAAATGACTCATGTAATGATCACTTTTTTTATTTTGATCTTTCACGCATGCATTACATGCAAGACAAAAGAATCTATAATGGAATACTGCTGTCTGATTTTAGTAAGGGGTACAATGCTAATGCACTTATTACAGAACACTTCTCTAAAGTAAATAGATGGAGCCCAGATTTGTATTATCATGAAGGTAATGTGGTCTGCCAGAAAATAAACAGAATAAATAAGACACTGACAAATCATCTGTAGTCTACATATGTAATAAATGTGATGTATAAATATGAGGTTAGACTATTCAGCATTTTGATAAAAAAAAAAATATTACAAAGCAAGATGGCATGCCAACTCAGGTAAGCCAGACTTGTAAACAATTAGGAACAGAATGTGTGTTGTGCATTCAAAGTTCACTATAGTTTCATTCTGCACTAGTACAAATGTGCAAGAGAAAGTGAAATATAATTTTATCAAACAACCAAGACATGCAACACACACTTACAAACCAGGTAAAGGTGGCTGTTGTTTCAGTCAGCCATAGGTCTGTATTATTTCATTTATTTACAGTATCAACAAGAGGCATATCTACCCTTGGATGTAATGATTAAACACACTGTTGCTCTCTGAAGGTGGAGAAATGTATTTATAATATATATCCATATTGTCATATATATATATATATATATATATATATATATATATATATATATATATATATATATATATATGTTGTTATAAAAAAATTTATATCACAACTATTTAACAGACTTACAGAAATATATATATTTTTTAGATTTATTATTTAATACTTCTCTACAACTATTTTTATTATTATTATTATTATTATTATTATTTTTTTTTTTTTTTTTTTTTTTTTGCAGATATATCGTTAAAATTAGGTAGTTTGATCATTTGTTTCCACTGGTAAATGTCCTTTGCCCATATGATTATGAAATAAGGTTCTTGATGAAACTGTTAGGTGAAGGATCCAATTTACTGATTCAATTTCGTCAAAATACATTAATGAAACATAATAATAAGCATCACTAAAGTATACCTTTTTGTGTTTTCACAATGTTTTTGTCACGTGTTTCAAATTACGTTTGAGCTGTTTCCATGCCATTGTCCAAGAGAGAGATGGATTACATCAACACTCGTTTGCTCTTCTTTGCATTCCAGAATGTCATCTTGGATAGGGTTCAAAACAGTGTTACTATGAATGCAAACTTTAATACAGTGAAAGTGACACTCTAGTAGCATAACATAAATATATATAAATAAATAAAAATATCCAACATTCTTTTGAATGCCCATGTACTAAAATAAAATATTTGATACCATGAGTATCTTCATTTACTATTACTATTATTTTGAATGGCCATGGAAAATGAAGCAATGTGATAACAATTTTACCTGGTCGCAAAAAGTAGCCTGTTAATTTACCTGATGAACTTTCACCTTTTGCTGACCCTTTATGCTTTGCAGAGCTAATGTGTGCTTCTAAATTACTTGCACCTTTATTAGCAACTGACACATAAGTGCCAGCTTTACATGTCATACATTCTGCTTCCCACGGATCTCAACCTGGACGAAAGCATGGGAATTTTTTGTGCAAATCTTCTGTAAATTTGCACTTTCGTTTGGGCATTGTTTCCACTCAGCTGTCATTTGCTGCTACTGTCAAGCAACTGTTTGATGCCGAACACAACAGCGCTTTGCGTGTTTGCGGAGAGATTGACAGGCAGGAATTTGGCCAATAGTTGCTGCAAGCCTCTTATAATCGACCAATTGGTGCGCGAGAAGGCGGGACTTACAAAGAGGGGTTAAAGCAATGCAAATATGCGGAGCAATGAAGTATTAGACCAGATGCACATCATAATGCAACTAAAGCCGAAGCCCGGACATTTTCGCAAATATAGAAATCCCGGCCGAAAAAGAGGACATGTCCGGGAAAAAGAGGACGTATGGTCACCCTAGGATAGCTGTGAACTTACGGAAGACATTTTAGATCATTTTGGACAACAAATCTACTTTTATTTTTTT
The DNA here is from genome assembly GCF_019703515.2 of Myxocyprinus asiaticus. Classification (NCBI taxonomy): domain Eukaryota; kingdom Metazoa; phylum Chordata; class Actinopteri; order Cypriniformes; family Catostomidae; genus Myxocyprinus; species Myxocyprinus asiaticus. The sequence continues at coordinate 37,234,947 of NC_059376.1, read as the reverse complement.
TTATTATTATTATTTATTTATTTATTTATTTTTTTAGGTGAATTCACACAAAATATTTTCAAATATTTGAAATTAACAGCTAAATTTTTCGATAACATCAAATTACACTTAGTCTTTTTTCAAGATTCAAGTTCTGGTGATATGGAAATGACGCCATACAGCAGTGTGTCAATCAAAGCTGCAGTTTGAATTCAAAAGTAGGCGTGTGCGGAGGATTATGACATCAGCACCAGACAGATCACAGCGAGCGAACACGATGTTACAAAGTTTCAATGGCTTGTGATTTTGTGCGTCGATGCTGTGTCCGTTCCGCGCGAAACACAACAGGATAAACAGCTTTTTTTTTATTTCGGCAAATTCGTCCCTACGCACTGACCTTTTGGAGCTCGAATGCAAATATCGCTGAATGGAGTCACGGGTCGAATTCAGCCGCGAGGAGATAAACGGCACAATATGGGAAGTTCCTGAGAAGTACGTTTGCTTGAAGCAGATCGGAACAGGAGCGTATGGCTGTGTATGGTGAGTTCCTCAAATTGCTGTGTTCTCAACAGGTTGACACATGAAGCAGGACGCTGTGAATGCACACTTATCTTAAAATATCTCTGGATTTCTCCTCCATAGTCCTTGTGCTTTGTTAAATAAGTTGATTTGGGTGGTTGGCGATATAGAATTACACTTCTGTATGGGTTCAGTCTTAAAGGAATATCCAAGGTTTAATACAAGTTAAGTTCAAACGACAGCATTTATGGCTTAATGGTGATAACCAAAAAATTATCTTCGACTCGTCCCTCCTTTTCTTTTAAAAAAAATAAATAAATAAATCTGGCACTTACAATGGAAGTGAATAGGGCCCAATAGGTAAACGTTAAAATATTCACTGTTTCAAAAGTAGAGCCACCATACGTAAACAATATAAGTGTTAAAATGATTTTAGTGTGATAAAATCACTTATAACCCTTTTCTGTGTCAAGATTACATTTGACAACTTCGTTGCTATGGCGACGTAACGCGGTAAACCCCAATGCAACCATAAAAACACTGATTTAAACAAACAACATAACAGCTCAAATAATACACAAGTTTTAACAGAGGATTTATTGTAAGTGCTTTTATGAAATTATAAGATTTACATTTCTGTCTTTAAACCCTCCAAGAATTGGCCCCGTTTACTTCCATTGTAAGTGCCTTACTGTTACCTTGATTTTTGTTTTGTTTTTTAAAGACAGGAAAGAAGGGGCGGGTCAAAATATATATATATATATATATATATATATATATATATATATATATATATATATATATATATATATTTTTTTTTTTTTTTTTTTTTTTTTTTTTGTGGTAATCAACATTATGGCATAAATGCTGTCAATTGGGCTTAACTTGTTTGTTTTTGTCACAGTTTTGCATAGGGATGCACTGATAGGATTTTGTTTTCACAATTTTATTGTTATTAAATAATTTTGTGATTGTATAAGAAATAAGCTAAAAGTATATTTGTTGTCCAACTATATCTGATATATCTTCCATAACTTAAGAGCTATCCTTCAAACATGATTGTGCAATTGTGTACTGTTTGCGCCACTTGAGTTCTGATTTTGTAACATTATGTAGGTGACTGTTCAAACAGGGTAACGTTTCTGTCTCCTAGAGTGATTCTACAGAAGAATAAAACATAATATGTTTTTAATCAACATTAAGTGAACAATTTGGCTGATTAAGTTAACTGATAATTGTTTTTAATTTAGGAGAACCGCTGTGATGGCAAATATTAGAAATCTATGTTATTTGTGCTATTTTTAGACAAAAAAGTCATTCATACTAAGTGAAAACAGGCATCAAAACATTTTAATGTATAGAAGAGTTGAAAAGATTTTTTAAAAGATGGGTGTTATGTAGTTTGGAAATCTGGCACTGCAAAAAGATTATGCTGCTAAAACTGGAAAAACTGAAGTCTGAGCCAAGGACTTTTATGTTGTATGTTGTGACTTGTTGTATATGTCTAGGCAACTTTACTACTGGCATATTATTGACTGGGACAATCATGTTATTACAAGTCACAACAAGTAAAACAAGTCATCATGTTATGATCTATCCCAACCACTTTCACGTTTCCTTTTTAAGGGTTTGAAGCCACCTCCTCAACAGCACATCAATTATTGGTGAAAAAGGAAGGTGTGAAATCCACAAGATTTTGCAACTTAATTTTTGTGACAAAACTAAATGTGACAGTTATAGATCAACAAATTTGTTTGGTTTCTTTTTTAAATCTTGCTGATTCTATCAGTTTCACAGTCTATTACAATCGGTCATTGAACCTACAACCTCTGTGCATGATGTTCAGTTATGATTGTGATTATTCTGCCTATCTCAGCTCAGCCATCAACAGTCAAACCAAAGAGAAGGTGGCCATCAAGAAATTACACCGGCCTTTTCAGTCGGAGATCTTTGCCAAGAGAGCCTATCGAGAACTAAGTCTCCTCAAGCATATGAAGCATGAAAATGTAAGTGTAATCTATGCCTGAAATGCCTTGGAGTCATCTAGTCAAATAATGTTGCTTACATTGTTTTCATATGTTAATGTTATGACCATAAAGAAGATAGAATGGTTTTAGATTTCAGCTAAAGTCATATAAAGGCTTGAATCACACCATACTCATTGTTATCATTGAATATGGTGTGAGTATCAAGTGTTTTTCTTAGTCAACTGTGTTTGTGCACAGAACAGGATACTTGTTTTGCTTAGAGACACACTTCATGATTGATTACAGTGTTATAAATGGTACTTTTTTTAAAGGAATAGGTCACCCAAAATTGAAAATTCTCTCATCATTTACTCACCCTTGTGCCTTCCAAGATGTGTATGACTTTCTTTCTTCTGCTGAACACAAAGTTTTTTAGAAGAATATCTCAGCTCTGTAGGTCCATTCAATGCAAGTGAATGGTGGCCAGAACTTTGAAGCTCTGAGAACTTTGAGACTGCTGATGTCAAGATTTACATTGAAAAAACAGTTTTGTTTTGGTCTGTTCTCACTCAAAACCAATTGGTTCGCTTCAGTCATGGTTTATTTTTGCACACTTTATGTTTTGTTATGTGCTTTTTGGAGCTTCAAAGATTTGGTCACCATTCACTTGCATTGTATGGACCTGCAGAGCTGAAATATTCTTCTAAAAATATTCGGTTGTATTCTGCAGAAGAAAGAAAGTCTTACACATCTGAGATGGCATGAGGGTGAGAAAATTATAAGGGAATTTTAATTTTTGGGTGAACTATTACTTTAAGTACCTGCAGATTACAGTGAAAACAAGGCAGGCTTTTTCAGTCAGTCTGTCCATCTAGCATCATTATATTGCTTTGAAAAGACCATGTGACACACTACTTTTTGCCATGTCAATTTTGCAATCCAACCCAGGTGATTGGCCTGCTAGATGTCTTCACTCCTGCCTTGAGACTGGACAACTTCCAAGACTTGTGAGCTTTTTAATGAGTCCTATTTTTTTTTTTTTTTTTATAATTTTTTTTTTTTATGTACCTGATAACCATATGCCTGAACTTGTTTTTGAGAAAAAACAAAACAAAATGTAATTTCTTTTCGGCTTTTAGCTATCTGGTGATGCCATACATGTACATGGATCTCTCTAAAGTCAAGGGCCTCCTCTCAGAAGAACATGTGCAGTTCCTGGTCTATCAAATGCTGTGCGGACTAAAGGTCAAACCAAAATAATACCTCACAGAGAGAAGCAAAATACTGACACTGTGTCCTAACCATTCACGACACAACACAAGCCAAAAGTATTGTGTCTGTCCATACCAAAAGCAAAAATGCAATGTGATACGACACGACCACAGCATCAGAACATGTTTAATGTTTAAATGTTATTTGCAATGGGATTTTTGACCAGTGAGATTTCTATGTGAACAGGGCTACTATTACTGCATGATGGAACCGTAATAAAAGCCAAATGACTGACAAAATGTCCTGCCGTTTCAAATTTATCACGTCGCGCCTGGTTAGGACATAAAGCAAGGCATAAATTGTCCAAAGAAGCTTCATTTTAAAGTCAACATGAACTGAAAATTGACCCTTTTTACATTCTTAATACACATTCCTGGTCATATTGTGCATGATTTATCAGTGCAAAAATGTCTTCGTAATAACTTGCTCCACCTCTGAAATGACTTTAATTTCTAACAACATCACCAAGACCCCTTTAGTTTCAAGCAATGGGTGTTTCAAGAGAGAGTAGTCCTCCACTCTGCTGCAAAAACACATTCTGATCTGGTCTGATTCTGGAATAGAACACCCACTTTTAACAATACAATCAGTTACCGACGGATAAAATCAAGTCTCTACATTTTTTTCTCCTTCCTGTCTCACTTGGAAACACATCACATCATGGAAGTTTAATGGCTTTTTGAATGCAGGTTCATGTTGACTTCAATAAAAATATCCAGATATCTGGCATCTGCAAATCACATCTGCTGTTACTAGGTTAGAACAGAAGTTCCTATAAACCCTGCAATCTAGTTGTAGTCCAAGAAACCACACAAGCATGTTGATGGTTTGTGTTGAAGATTCAAACTGTCAATAGGAATTATTATTAGTGTAATCGTGCACTATAACAGCACTGTGAAGAGTTACAAGATACTGATTTGTGCAGTTTCTCTATCTCCCTCTGTTTGTCTCCACAGTACATTCATGGTGCTGGCATCATTCACAGGGTAAGTGAGACTGGCAATGAATAAACAGCATCTGTTAATAATGATGATCATTTCCACACAGAGTTGAATTGAAAACACATGGCATCTCTTGGGATCGCTGTAGCTCTTTGCAGGGAGACATCGCTGTGCTCCTTTGGGGAGTTTTCATCTCCATGAATTACATCTAGTTACAGTTAATTCACTAATATGTGTTGATCAGTGGCCTATCAACAGCGATTTACTATTGGGGCTTTTCCACTGCACGGTACAGCTCAACTCGACTCGACTCAACTCGACTGCTTGCTTTTTGGGGGTTTTCCACTGTGGATAGTACCTGGTACCTGATACTTTTTTTTAGTACCACCTCGGTCGAGGTTCCAAGCGAGCCGAGCCGATAATAAATGTGACGTCAAAACCCTGCAGATCACTGATTGGTCAGAGAGAATCGTCACTACCAGCGTCACTGGATTTGCGACACGGGACATCAACCCGCTAGTTTTAAAGTTAGCAACAGCAACAGCAATATCATTTGTTCACGCGACTTTCGAATTGTAAAAAGAAATGGCTGTGCGCAAAACCACACCGTGGTCAATAAACGAGGTGCAGGCATTCCTCTCGTTAGCGACGAACGAAACGACGCAAAATGAAAAAGTCGTTCAGGAAGTGTCTCAGATGTTGGCTGCACACGGCTACCACCGGACCTACCAACAGTGTAGGGAAAAGTAAAAAAAACCACAATAGCCGGAGTGGTTCAAACAGGAGAAAGTGAAAGTGGTTCGACCAAATGGACGCTATGGCAATAGACCGGCGAGCAATGGGAGGGAGAGTGCCCTGGACTCGGCGTTGTTGGAGTCCACGATGGAGGATGGTACGTTTTGTTACGTTAACTCTATATTCTGCTTGAAAGCTTCACTTTATTTAGTTGACCAGCTACTGGAAAGCTTGCTTCTAAAACAACCAGGCCAATTTAACTGTTACACTTGTGTAAAATCAACATGCAACAACTGATTTATGCAGCACAATGAGCTAGTAACTAACAGCTAGCGGTCGTGTTATTGTTTATGGTCAGTAATGTTTGTGTCGCATTTAAGATGATGTCACGGCAGTAGAGGCGGCGCAACTATGACGATCAGCCTATAATCCCACCCATGTTGAGGCGGCACTAAACTGCAGTAGAAAAGCAAGCTCAGAAAAGTAAAGCGAGCAGAGTCGAGTCGAGTCGAGTCGAACCATAACGTGCAGTGGAAAAGTGCCATAAGCTTCCGATCTGATAAGATGAGCAAGTGGTCATCCAGCTTTGGCATTTAATAGTAATAAATATGTAATGCACTAGGCCTGGGTGGCATGACTGTAAATATACAAATATTAGTAAAGATCATTGAATCAATTAGGTTACACCAACAAAATGAATTTTAAGAGTAAGGTCAAGTAAAAATAGCTAAAATTATAATTCTCTCATCATTTACTCACCTTTGTGTCATCTCAAACTTGTATGACTCTTTTTTCTGTGGAAAACAAAGATTTTTTTGATGGTGATATGATGTGTTTGTATCCATACAATGCAAGTCAATGGGGTTCAACACTTTCCATCTCCAAAAAGACATGCATAGAAGACATGGATTAAACCTCTCGAGTATAGATTACATTTTATGCTGCCTTAATGTCATTTTTTGAGCCTGAAAGTGTTGGACCCAATTGATTTGCATTGTATGGATATAAACACACCATATCTCCATCAAAAAAATTTCATTTGTGTTCTGAAGAAGAAAGTCATATGAGTTTGAGATGCCATAAAGGGTGAGTAAATGATAAGGAATTATCATTTTTGGAGAACTATTCCTTCAAGGTAACAACAACAAGGTTACCACTTGGTTACACATTGTACAGCATGTTCATGGTGCTTTTTTTTTCAAGGATAAAACTTTAGTCTACTCTAGAATTTTTCACAGATGGGCACTTCCTGTTGATTATAATGGAAGGGATTTAGTTTTCATGTGCCATTTGTGTCCATTCTAGATAGAGTAACTGTGGGTTGTTTATGGTTGCCAAGCAAAAGGCAAACTTTCCACATTAATACTGAATTCAACTAATGTGCAGTCACAGTTGCGCATATAACAGCTAATTTAAAATGGCTTTAAATGTGGCTCATTCGATCGAATATTTAAAGTTTTGCAGTTTTGAGCTTTTTGTTTTTAACTCAAGTTTTACATAATGTGAAGTATGGGCGGACGATATGACCAAAATCTTATATCACGATATGAGTAATTTTATACCACGATAACAATATATTGTATATCACAATATAGTGCATTTAAAAAAATAAGTTAAAAAAATAACCATATTGTAATGACTGTTTTCACTGTCTATTCTGTCAGTGAATTAAATAATTTTAAATATTTGCTTTTATATAATTTTCTCTTTATTTGGAGCTTGACAATAGTCGAAGTGCAAAAAACAAACAAACAACAACTTGGTTTTAAATCATTCTTACCATAATGCAAAATTTCACATTATGTCACATTTTTAGTCCCATATGTTGTTGACTAATATTATTATAAGTTTCTTCAAAAAACTCGAGATCTTTCCAAAGCAATGCAATGGTTCCCATGCGTCCTGGAAAACCTGGCATTTTGCAGTGCAGTTTTCCAGTCATGGAAAAGTCATGGAAAATAAGAAAAATACCTAAATGTCCTGAAAAATAATTATTTGTCCTGTAAAATATTTTAGTATAATAAAATGGTTTGACTATGTTGCTAGCAAGGTTTTCGTAACATGTACAAAAACATGGTAATGATCGGGACTCGGAATAGGAGTCAAATACACAAATTCATATTGTTTTGTCACTGCCGGCAGCTGCGCATTGTGAAATAACATCAGCGGGTAAGGGCGCTTACACCCTCGTGATTGATTACAGCAGCGTCCAATCGTGTGCTTGGCAGTCGCGGTCCAACCTAGGCAGATCGCTTGATTGGTTACAGCTACAGCCAATCGCGTGCTTAGCGCGTGCACAGTGAGAACTGGGCTGAGTTCGGAACGGCATATTACCCATACTACTCTTACTACTTCTGCCATATGTGTCTAAGGCAGAAATAGTATGAATAGTATGGTAGTATGCAATTCCGAACTCAGCCCCGGTGTCATGATCAACTGAGTCCGCTCGGTAAATCGAGTCCCCATGGGGGTAACTGTTTGTAATGTTTGTGCAATCATGTTATCGTGATAGCATGTCATTGAAGTGTAGGCTAGCTGAAAAACACAAACAATGACACATCTTTAATTTCACAATCTATAACATCAGTTATATATTATTTTGTGTAACATATGATTTAAAAGACATTTAATTTCGTATTTACATAGTTAAAACTGCATATACCATAAAGTGAATTTGTAAGATTTTTAATAAGGCACTGAATAGCGTACCCATAACTAGCTCTTTGAGCCAATGGAATCGCTATGATGTCATATGGGGACTCGATTTACTGGGCGGACTCAATTTATCATGACACCGGCATTTGTGAAACTTCTCATTCATAAACAAACGGAATGCCCTGGTACATGTACCGACAGACTGAATGAGAAGGGCATGTTGTTCATTTATTTCAGCATCGGCATGTGAGTCTACCTTGTTCATCACGGAGTGAAAAGGTCGGAAGAGCTATTAATGTGTAAAAGTGACTGTTTATACACATTGAGGGCCGTTCACATGACTCGCGTCAGCGCTGCCAAATACATTGAAGTCTATGAAGTGACACGTCAGCACAACCTCGGCTCCAACTTCACACCAAAGTGTTTTTCACACACATTTTTGCCTCACAAATGATGTCTTTGAGAGTACAAAGCTACAAGAAATATTTTAACACTCTCCAAATTTATGAAGAGATATTGAATGTCTAATAATTTATTTTAATTCATTATTACCTTATCGTTTCCGAGTATCATGAGACCCCAGTTATTGAACTACAGAAATTACATTTACAAAAAAAAAAAAAAAAAAACAAAACGCTAAGATCTAAACAAACGAGTCCTCTTTTTATTTTCTGCAATCAAAGCAATTGCCATTTTTTTGTCTTCCAAATAAATGTTTTCAATGTTCATTGTGCACGCCTCTTGCTTTCTTGCGTGGCAAGCTCGTAAATTCACCCCTCCGTGACGCTTTCTGCAGTGCTTGTTATGTGGAAGGACAAAGCGCCGCTTGACGCTGGTGTTGAACAGAGCGTTGACGCCTCGACTCAACTCATGTGAAATGAGCTTTACAATGACCAAAGGACATTATTGAAACTCAAAATAATAATAATTATTATTATTATTAGGCTATTATTGTTGTCTTTTCTGATAAAACACATGCTCAGCATTTTAAATGCTGTAGGAAAATGATACAGTAAATCTGCTTTGTTCTTATAATGCTTAAACATTCTACTGAAGTCTGTCATGCAAATTTTAATAAAGGAGAAGGTAAAGACGTAATTGGTACTCATTAGGGCTGCAGCTAACGATTATTTTGATAATCGATTAATCTAACAATTATTAGAACGATTATTTGGTGATTATTACAACGATTAATCATTAGCTGTTAACCGATTATTCAGCTTGTGCCCCGACTTAAAACGTTGTATTAATTGTGCTTACTAACAATAAAGAGGACAAAATCATCTTTTAAAAATACCTCTAAATGAAAAAATAAAGGGAAAAAAATACTTTTTATTAAGTTTAATTCAGTAAAGAAATTCACTGCATTTCTTATCTTATTCTTTCAATTAAAAATACATGTTTGTGGATCAGTGATTGTCTCACCTTTTTCGCCCCTCATAAGTTTGCATCCCTGTGAGTTATAAACTTTAGACAACGATGACAGTCAGACCACTGATTTTTTTTTAAATGAATTCACACTGGGTTGGTAGCACGGTGATTCGGCCTTAATACTTCGGGATGTGAATTCATTTTCAATCATTCAACGATTAGATTCAGCTTGTAACGTGGTAAACACGGAATCTAGTCATAAAAATGGCATTAGCAATAAAACGCAGAATGTCGTGGAATATGACATATTTGATTTTAATCAAATTAAAATTGTGATATGTCCTGGTGTGATAATTAAGCTAAAAAAGTCTCTGATATAATTGTGTGATGCGCGTTTCAAAATGAATGTGTAGAGTCGGCTGCTCATACACTGAAGACACCTCATCATGATCATCACGTGCACTCTTGTGTGTGTGAGATGACAGAGACAGAGAGCACTCTGAAGCACATACAGACTATGTATTTATTAAATTGAATCACAGCTTTATGGGGATTAATAATCACACTGGGCCATGGAGCAAACTGCTTATCTGGAGGTGAGCAACTACCATCAAAAACAAACAGAAACGGCAAAATAAAAGCTTGATTTAAATTGCCGCATGTGTTTTTGCTTAAATATTACACTTGTGGGGCGCATAAAATGTCCCGGAAAATTGTGCCTTGAAAAGAGTGGGAACCCTACATAGAGAATAGTATGTAATTAAAAAATAAAAAAAAGAATGCAATGAAAATAAACACCTTGCAGATAATATACAAAATTATGTAAACACTTCTTGTATAAAATAAATATCAAATAAATATAAACACTTCTTGCAAAAAAAATTATAGCCGAATTAATGCAGCGTGCATCTTTTGACTTTTATCATATTCTTTTGCGTGCTTTATTTTGAGGTAAAACAATTTCTTGAATTACGATAGATTCTCGTCGAGCGACACAGTTTGCATACTATATTTTCTGCTCTGTGTTGGGTTTTGTGAACCTACACCACAGATATCGCACCTGTTGTAATAACAAGCTACTCTTCGTTTTCTTGACTTGTTTGGGAGTTGTCCTGTCTGTGGAGATGTTTTTCTCAGGTTTTTTCCTGGGTCAAAAATGATTAAGTAGCGTATGTGTTCCCACTCTGAGCTCTCCTGTAAATATCAGGAATCCTGCTGGACTCACGCACACTTGCGTGGTCCAGAGATAGCACACACGACGCTCACGTGAAACACTAATGCTTGCGTCATATGAGAAGCATATTAAGCGCTTATGAAGCGCCGAACGCGAGATGAATGTAATTGAATTTGCTTGGGTGGCCAGCGAAAATGTTTTAAACTCTGTCAGTATTTCATAAATCTCTCACAGTCTCACGTGAAGCCCCGCCCACTGATAGATACGCACATGCCGCAGACATTGATATTTACATATCGCAATATACATGATATAGCAAAATCTCTATCAATTGACACTTTATATCGTCACCACGATATACTGCATATATCGTAATATCGCCCAGCCCTAATGTATAGCAGTTTTTGCATTAATGCCAGACTTATTCATTTGTTTTGAATTGTCTCCAAATAAAAAGAGAACATTATCAGATGAAGTATGTTTCTTTTGTAAACTATTGAAATCACTGTATTATTCAAAAGATAATTTAATATTATTATTTAAATATATATACATTTTTGGGAGGTTGAATATCCATAAAAAATAACTTTATTGTGATACTGTGACCCATACTCTTACCGTTGCTTAATGGTTTTGGTCACAACACACCCTACTAATTCACTTAAAAGTGCTTTCAGATTTGTAGGAACTGCCCTGCTTGAAATGTCATGTTGTTTGGTGGGGTATTTTCTGCACATGCTTAGAACTGTTCAAAGCTGCCCTGCTCACTTCGATTTTGAAAAGAACAACTTGCATTGCAGGACCTCAAACCAGGAAACCTGGCTGTGAACCAAGATTTCGAGCTGAAGGTTTGTGCCACCGTTCTTTCACCATAAAAGAATAAGCAGCTGAAGGTTGGCAGTAAACACGCTTACTTTGTTCTGGCTGCAGATTTTGGATTTTGGCTTGGCACGTCATGCAGAAGCTGAGATGACAGGTTACGTCGTGACGCGGTGGTACCGGGCCCCTGAGGTCATTCTAAACTGGATGCACTATACGCAGACAGGCAAGACATTCTTCTTTGTTTAGACTTCTACACACCTCTTAAACCTATGAGTCAAGAGCTGTTTTACTCAGGTCTTTTAGATTAAGATTAAGTCATCGTTTGTGCTATAGAGATTTACAGTAAAAATATGGTGATCATGTTTTAGGCTTTATGGGATGTAATTTTGATGCCTGTATATTTTACAGTTCACTACCGTTTATGTTATTACTGTAAATTATATAAAGATGATATGCTAACCTTTTGGAACTATAAAATTCTGCTTTTCACTTTAAAATGTATTGTTAATCACGGTAGAATATACATGTAAGAAATGAAGACTTAAAGTTCATAAAGAGTGGCCCTTCCAAGGACCAATATTTAATGCACATGTAGAGACAGTGCACAGTGTCACTCACACAAACACAAAACACCATCAGGGTAACACATGTGACACTAAATAATGCAATTAAAGGAATAGTTCACCCAAAAATTACAATTCTCTTATAATTTATTCCCCCTCATGGCATCTAAGATGTGTATGACTTTCTCTCTTCAACAGAACACACACACACACACACACAGAGACACAAAGTATTTCTATAAAGAATATCTCAGCTCTGTAGGTCCATTCAATGCAAGTGGACAGGCCTTTGAAGCTCCAAATAGCAGATCAGGTCAGCATAAACATTATCCATAAAGCTCTGGTGGTTAAATCAATGTCTTATGAAGTGATCCAATTGGTTTTGGGTGAGAACAGACCAATATATAACTCCATTTTCACTGTACATCTTGGCAGCAGTCTCCTTGGCGATTATGATTTCAAGCTCGATTACACTTCCTATAGCACCATCCAGCGCTCTGTGCATGCGTTAAACACTAGGACTTGTAATCGAGCTGGAAATCATAATTGTGCCCAGAGACTGCAATGGCAAGATGTACAGTGAAAAAGGAGTTATATTTTGGTCTGTTCTCACCCAAAATCAACCGGATTGCTTCAGAAGACATTGATTAAACCATTCAAGTCAATTCAATGTTATAAAGCACATTTAAAAACAACAAAAGTTTAACCAAAGTGCTGTACAATTAAATATAAAAATGTAAGAGAGTACACAAATATATAAAAAATAATCAAACAATACTTAAACAAACTTAACACCAATAAACAACATGTAACCTTGATCTTAAATAGTATCAAAAGCTACAGAGTAAATATAGGTTTTAAGAGAAGATTTAAAAATGGCTAAAGATGGGGTGGACCTTATGTGTAAAGGGAGACTGTTCCAGAGTTTGAGGGCGACAACAGAGAAGGCTCGATCATTGGAGTCTTAAGGATTACTTTATGTGCTTTTTGGAGATTCAAAGTTCTGGCCACCTTTCACTTACATTGTATGGACCTACAGAGCTGAAATATTCTTCTAAAAATCTTAATTTGTGTTCAGCAGAAGACAGAAAGTCATACACATCTGGGATGACATGAGGGTGAGTAAATGAGTAAATTTTCATTTTGGGGTGAACTATCCCTTTAACATTAACTAAACTACATAAAATACAGTATAAAAAATAAAAAAAACAATGTACATAACTGATTTTATAAAATAAGAAGAAACATAAATATTCCCTTAAAATATAATGAAATGTGATGGGTCACACAGGGACTTCTAGGTTCGGCCGATTATTGTTTCACCGTAATTTATCAGTAGTTTACAATAAAAACAACCTGTATTTGCTTGTTAAACATAATACAAATTTTTTACATTAATTATATGGTAAAAACATAATTTTTACATCTAAAAAAACAATATTTTTTACAATATTTTACTGTTACCCGTTAACCAATAAACATTGTTTTGAATGTAGCATTTTTATATTTTTTTACTGTTAAAATGACAAAATTCCACAAATGCAGTATTGATACTTCATACTGCCTAATAGTTTCGATTATTGGTTCTTTTAACAGAAAAGGTTTCTCAATTTGTTGATTATCAATTGCAACCTTATGTAAAAAGTCTTCCATCATTTATAAAAGACACTACTGATTTTTTGACTAAAATACAATCGGTACATTTAGAAGCAAAAGATTGGCTGGGAACGTTGGATGTCTCCTCATTATATACGTCCATTCCCCATAAAGAAGGTTTGGAATCAGTTGAATTCTTTATGACATCTGAAAACTCTGATAGATCAGTAGAGTTCATTACAGAACTAACCAAGTTTGTTTTGATGAAGAATTATTTTCTATTTGAAAACGATTTTTATATACAAATACATGGAACCACCATGGGAACACTGTTAGCTCCAAATTATGCCAATCTTTTTATGGGGAAATTTGAGTCGAATTATGTTCAAAACAATAATCCCTTCATAGAAAATATAAAATTATGGATGAGGTACATTGATGATTGCTTCATAATTTGGACAGGGATAGAGAAGACACTATTTGAATTTGTAGATTTCTTAAATTCAAGTCTGGAATCTATTTCGTTTTCTATGGAAAGGGATCAAAATATGATCGTTTCCTTGATGTTATTAGTTTTAAAGCAGAATAACACATTAAATACCACGGTTTTTCGGAAGCCTACGGACAGAAACACAATATTGTCAGTTGACAGTTATCACCCTCTCTCGTTAAAAAAAGATTTACCGTTTAGCTAATTCCACCGGTTACGTCGAATCTGTGATTCAGAAGAAGATTGAAGAACAGTCCCACTGGTGTTTAATCAGTTTAAATCAAGGGGATATCCACACGATTGGCTTCAATCAGCATAAAATAAGGTAAAAGCGTTGGAAAGGCAACAATTACTAAATCAGAATTATAAAAGAAAGAGTAAATCATTTTCTGTTAATTATGTACTAACAATAAATCTTCTCAGGAAATTAAAAATATTCAAAAATATTGGTGCATTCTTTCCACAGACCCTTTGTTACAGAAATTTTTAAACATCCTCCCTTATTCATTCACAAACAATCCCATAATTTAGCAAATAAATTGGTAAAATTTGATGCAGTTACAGAAAAGAAACATGCATTCATAAAGGGTTGTTATCCAAGCAAGAACTGTGCAGCTTGCTCCTCCATAATAAGAACCAATCAATTCACAGATGTACATACGGGAAAAATCTTTTATATTAACTCATTGATCACGTTCTACATCGCATGTGATTTATATGTTAAAATGCCCCTGTCCATTAATCTATGTTGGGAAGACATCAAGATCTTTAAAGTGAACATAAATCAGCTATTAGAAGACCACACCAATCTCTAGACGTTTTCATGATGGTAATCATGATATAAAACAGTTAACCTGTATAGGAATTGAAAAGGTAGACTGTTTCAGAAGAGGTGGGAATGTGGAGAAAAAACTTCTACAACAGGAAGCTTATTGGATGTATTGTTTGAAGTCCATGTCTCCATTGGGCCTTAATGAGGATTTCGATCTCTCCTGTTACCTCTAAGCATCCCTAAATAGTCTCTCACCAATACTCTGTAGAATAGAAATCATTATTGTACTGTTATTTTGTATTTCACTTTGCCATTGATACATTTTTTTCACTTGACTATAGGTGGTGATATTGATTTATGAACGGCATTTGTTGCTTGATGTGTCAGATCGCCATTTATTTTCATCAAATATGTGTTGATGTATTCATGATTTTATAGTGGATCATATACTGTGATGGGGTGAATTGAATGTTTGCATCTTATATGATTGTATTAATATGTACTCAGTCTTATCTGGTGAACTCTTTATGTGATTCTTGGTGGTGATATGGACCTATGAAAGGTCCTTCGGATGAGATGTTAAACCGAGGTCCCGACTCTCTGTGGTCATTAAAAATCCCAGGACACTTCTCGAAAAGAGTAGGGGTGTAACCCTGGTGTCCTGGCCAAATTCCCCCCATTGGCCCTTATCAATCATGGCTTCCTAATAATCCCCATCCATTAATTGGCTCTATCACTCCACTCTCTCCTCTCCACCAATAGCTGGTGTGTGGTGAGTGTACTGGCGCTCTATGGCTGCCGTCGCATCATCCAGGTGGATGCTGCACACTGGTGGTGGTTGTGGAGAGTCCTCTGTTCACTGAGTAAAGCGCTTTGAGTGTAGTGTCAGAAAAGCGCTATATAAATGTAACGTTCATTCATTCATTCATTCATTCACTAGTTGCTTAACATATTGGATCACTTCACACATGCACAAAGATGTCTGGTCTAATTAACAAGCTTGTTAAGTAATTAAGGAGAGAATCATGTTCATTGAGTGTTCCAATTACCTGTAATTAGAAGGTGATGCCCACACCAGGGAAACCATCAGACTTAATTAAAAAAAACTCAGTCGTGCTGAGTGACTCCAGCTAGGTCTCCTAAGCAACCAAATTGGCCCGGTTGCTAGGGAGGGTAGAGTCACATGGGGTAACCTCCTTTCGGTCGCTATAATGTGGTTCGTTCTCGGTGGGGCGCATGGTGAGTTGAGCGTGGATGCCGCGGTGGATGGCGTGAAGCCTCCACATGCGCTATGTGTCTGTGGCAACGCGCTCAACAATCCACGTGATAAGATGCATGGGTTGACGGTCTCAGACGCGGAGGCAGCTGGGATTCGTCCTCCGCCACCCAGATTGAGGCGAATCACTACATGACCACGAGGACTTAAAAGCGCATTGGGAATTGGGCATTTCAAATTGGGTGAAAAAAAAAAAACTCAGTTGTATAACAAAACTATATACTGAAGAAGGTCGTGAGGCCGAAACATCTGTGTTCTCCTGTACTGTGAGATATGAATAAAATATAAAAATTGAGAAAAAGGAGTGTGGATCATCTTGCTGTTGAGACTGTTAAAATGACAGAACTTTTTACAGTGTAGAAATACTAATGACATTGTGTAGGCACTTCAGTTAGCATACAGTTCACAAACTGCCAGTTTAATAAAAAAATACAATTTAAATATCTTTTTTATAATATAACATCTGGTAAAAACCTGGAGCATTAAATAAGACACAAAATAATCAAATAGGTTTAAGTGGCCAAAATAATATTTCATGTACTTTTGGTTGGACGTTTTAGCAAATGCTTTGCTCCTCTTCTTTTAGATAGATATCAGTCTTTAATTGCCAGTTAGACTGAATGTACTTTGATTTTTATTACCAAGATCAATATTAGATTACTGTGTTAAGTAGTTATGGGTGAATCTATTGCATGCCAAATGGTTTTGTATTGTTTTAATGGCCATCGCTTGTAACAATGATGATTGTAGTTCAGTATTTATTACAATTGTTCCCTTTTCCCCATTTCTAGTGGATATCTGGTCTGTTGGCTGCATCATGGGTGAAATGTTCAATGGAAAAACACTCTTTAAAGGCAAAGACTGTATCCTTCAGCATTCACCTTGCCTGATTTATTCAGTAGTGTACATTTACATTTACATTTGGCAGATGCTTTTGTCCAAAGCGACTTACAAAAGAGGAATACATTATAAGCGAATCATCTTAAGGAGACAGTGGTACGACAAGTGCTGTATTACAAAGTTTCACTAGCATCAGAATAGTAGTATTTAAGACAGATTAAAGTGTTACCAAACATCACATTCCTGAGAGTTAAATTCAGAGAAAGTATCCTCAAAATAATTTTAAACGTACAGTGCATTGATTGTAGTGATTGACAAAGTTACACTGTATTTTAGTTGATTGCAAGTCACAATCACAAATGACTGGAAAAGTTATGGAAATTCATTGGTCAAAAACATGAGAACCCTGTTACTCCGAATCATATGCAATGCGTTGTTTTTAACTTTTGATATTCAGACATGGATCAGTTGACTCAGATAATGAAAGTAACAGGGACACCTGGTCCAGAATTCATTGAGAAACTAGAAAGCCCAGAGGTAGGACTTTTTCAGTGCAACCAGAGATACTTAAGCACCTTATCTTTATTATGTGGTATGTGTGGTAAATCAGAATCCTGATTAAATCTGAATTTGAGCTCTGATTTAACTTGAATGAATTGCTAAAACCATAGCAATACAAAATAAGATGGAAAAAATATCTGGCCTTGTGTTCAATCACTTGAATTATTGACATCTTGCTGTTGCCAGTGTGCTAATTTGTCAGCTCTGATCTTGATTAATTTCAATACCTTGCTGTTTTTTAATTACTGTTAAATAGGCAAAAAGCTACATCAGATCTCAGCCCCACTACCCACACAAAGATTTTTCTGCATTGTTTCCCAGAGCCAGTAAAAAAGGTTAGTAATACCCTAATGAAAAATTACTCCTGTCATGTTGTGACACATTTCTTGGGTTGCAAGTGTTTTTATTGTAAAACGTATGATTTAGTTTGACAGCATAATTTCCGCTTGTCAACGTGGTGTCATTATTTCTGACAAAATTGACAAGATGCTGGGCAAATGCAACAGGAATTTAAGCTAGTTTTTACATTTTACTCAAAACTGCAGGCAGAATGTGACCATCACCAGTAGAGATTGCTACATATATTTTGTATTGTTGCACAGTGGCGGAAACTTCTATATAAGTTATATCGCAGCGTGGAATTTAATAGACATCCAAAAAAAAAAAAAGTATTAAAATGTCTCCCAAACATGTAAGGGTGAATCTCATGAAAACTGTCAAGAAATGCCGGGGTCACATTTCAACTCAAAATCACATATTCTCATTACTGGGGAAAAAATAATAATAATGATTTATTATTTAGATTGTATAGTACATTTGTAAAGTACAGTTGTTAGTATACAACATTGCAGGATTAGTTGTACTGAATTTGATTTATGCTGATTTTAATTAAACAAATTGTATCAGGACAGGATGATTTTTATTGCTGTACTGTATTACTGTAATGAGAGCAGGAATTTTGTTTTATTTTTATTTTTTTGGCATTACATAAATGAGAATTTGGGGTAAATGTACTTAAAGGAATAGTTTGCCCAAAAATTAAAATTCTCTCATGATTTACTCACCCTTATTCCATCCCAGATGTATTTGACTGTCTTTCGTCTGCTGAACTCAAATGAAGATTTTTAGAAGAATTTCTCAGATCTTTTGGTCCATACAAGTAAATGGGTGCCAATATTTTTAAGCTCCAAAAACCACATAAGTCAGCATAAAAGAAATCCATAAGACTCCAGTGGCTAAATCAATGTCTTCAGAAGTGATATGATAGGTGAGAAAAAGATCAATATTTAAGTCCTTTTTTACTATAAATTATCCTCCCTGCTCAGTCAATCTCCAATTTAACTTTCCCTTTCACATTCTTCTTGTGTTTTTGGTGATTCGCATTCTTCATGCATACCCCCTACTGGGCAGGGAGAAGAATTTCTAGCAAAAAAGGACTTATATATTTTATATATGATGTTACTTCTGAAGATATGGATTAAAACACTGGAGTTGTATGGATTACTTTTATGATGCCTTTTTGTGCTTTTTGGAGTGTCAACATTTTGGCACCCATTCACTTGCATTGTATGGACCTACAGAGCTGAAATATTCTTCTAAAAATTATAATTTGCGTTCTGCAGAAGAAAGAAAGTCATGCTTATTTGGGATGGCATGAGGGTGAGTAAATGATTAGAATTTTCATTTTGGGGTGAACTATCCCTTTTAATTGTCATAGAAATAATGTCACAATGCAAAAAATACAGTATATGGTATGTCACAGTTCACTCTCTGCGTGAACCAAGGAAGAGAGGTCAGGACTCAAATGCAGGATGATGGGTGTTTATTAAACAACTAAAGTATTACAGAAAAGGAAACAGAAAACCAAAACCTCCACAAGGAGAGAAACACAGTCCAGGGTGTCTAAATATAGACAGGCTGGGCTGGAGCAAAACCAGATTTAAAACTGGAGACTCTTCTGACAGGACAAGGAAACAAGATGAACTGGCACCGGACAGAGCACACGAGGAGAATAAAATAGGGAGAGAAATCAAACAGGTTAATAAGGAGAGCAGGTGCAACAAATGAACTAATAATAATAAGCAGACAAGGAAGCGGGTATGATGCAAGACAGAGAGACATGTGGTAATACGGAAACAAAACAAAGCCACGTGCTCTTATAGACACAAACACACAAATGACATGAGCGCATATCGCCAGAAACTAAAAGGCAACATGCGCTCATGCCAAATGTCAGACAAGACAAGAGAATGCACAGCAACGCCAACAAAGCGATGCCATGCATTCCCACACTAGACAAAGCCCGAGCATTCACCGCAAAGCAAATAACACACGATGCACGCAACAGGCGACAAAACAAGAACATCGGTCAAAAAATGTTTACAAAACAGGCACTGTTTGCAGACATCGCTCGACGCGATCATTTACGCCGAAATCACCGGGGAAAGATAGTGCGCAGTGCTGACAGAGCCGCAGATGAGCTGAAACTGCACACACTCCCTTTCGTTTTTAAGCAGGCACTCAGTGCTGCTAATTCAGACAGGCATAAAACAATAATTAAAGCGACTGGGGTGTTCATTGCCAACAATATGTTTCCCTACTCTGCTGACGAAGATGTGTGATTTCCTCGCAAGATTAAAACACTTGAGCCACGTCACAGCATCCCTCGTATCCATTTTAATAGCAAAGTTCCTTCTGTAGTGATGTACAGCTTCTGAATATTGAATATATGTGCAGTAGAGTTTGAAATGCATTTTATGTCGATGCATGTAAAGTCATAGTGCAGGTATTAAGTTAAAATGTTGATTTAGTAATTAACAAAAAAAAAAAAAAAACAACTTTTCTCTAAAGACCCTAACGAAAATTAACCATGGTTTTACTATAGTAATATTGTAGTAACCATGACTGCTGTCAACATGATTTTCTTTGCATGGTTTTCATACAATTAACCGTGGTTTTACAACAGTAATACTGTAGTTTCCATATAGTAACCATGATTATATATTGTAAACATGACAGTAACCATGTTGATTTTGTGGTTACTGTTTTTATTACAAATACTATAGTTAAACTATGGTTACTGTAAAACAATTATTTTTATTAAGGACAAACCTGTTTAGGTGTTTGTTACCAAATAGACAGTATATATATATATATATATATATATATATATATAAAATATCATTTTATAAAAAATAAAAAAACTTTTTTACTTTGGGGTGAAATTTGACTGACACTTCTGAATATTTGTATTAAATTATTATTTAAGGTTGTTGTTATTATTATTGATTATTATTATTATTATTTTAAGGTTAGTTAAGGCTGTAACAAAATGTAAAAAAAAAAAAAAAAAAAACACATTCCTTTATGTCTGAAGTTACTCTGTAGCATTTCTTGTGGTTTTAGCCTATTTTGCATTATTTTATTTTGATTCAAAACTTCGGAAATGCAATCTATAATTCCTGCAACAACCATTCTGTACAGCAAATAACAATTAAAAACATTTTCACATATTTTTATAGAGAGTCCACTTAAATAATTTACCTCTAATTCTGAAGCAATTCTTTCTGGATTGTACATTAACCAACCTTAATAAAAGACCAAAATTACTCTATATTGTAAAACCTTAACTCAGCTTGCCCCATACTAATACAATAATGCCATGTAATAATGCACGTATCATCAGCTGTTGCTAATCTAATGTTGTTGCTCTGTGTACGGCACACCTGTGTCCTCCCTCATTACCACTGCACTGGTAACTAACCCCAGCGGTAGAGCTGCTTGAGAAGATGTTGGTGTTAGATGCTGATGCTCGACTCACTGCTAGTGGTGCATTGGCACACAGTTTTTTTGATGGCCTGAGGGACCCAGAAGACTGGACAGAGCCGATGGCATATGATGACAGCTATGACAATTCCACATTGCCCTTAGAAGAATGGAAACGTGAGCTGATATTTTCTGAAAATTATGTAGCTCTTTAGTTTGTTGTCCTTAAACTTGGAAGAGAATTAACATTTTCGATCTATGGGTTGTTGAATGTTGAATTTCTCACATGAATTTTGAAACCGATGTGTATTTAAACATTTTTGCTAATAAGTTTGTACATAAGGACTGGTTGTCTGATTGACCACGCACGTAAAGTCATATTCTTGTGGTAGATGCAGTCCTTATTTAACATACATTTTTACAACACACAGCAATTTAAAAAAATAATGTATGAAGTATGATTTTGTGTACTTAATGTCCAACAAAAAAGAGTGCTTCAAAAGTGGGGTATAAAGTTACGACTTTGTGTAATGTATGTTGTAGGACCTTATGTTTACCACAGACTTTATTTTACTAATACATTGATAACTGCTGTTTTTAAAATCCATTAGAAACCCATGGTGAATTAGCCCTCTGGATTGGCCTACATATTTGCATCTTTATGATTATTATGGCTGCTGTACTTCATATGTACATACAGTATATTGAATGTGTATTTTATTATTATGTAATGTTACCATTTTCTTCACAGGTTTGTCATTTAAAGAAGTGAGGACCTTTGTTCCGTTCCCAAGAAGAGACTCAAAGAGAAGAAACACACTCACCATGTCTAAGTGATAATGTGCTCGACATTAATGGCGCACTGTATTACAATGGCACAATTAGGCTTTCAGTCTCTGCCTTGGAACAGTTTAGAATGTATATGCATTTCTAAAAACTTGATATAAATTGCAGTATTTTGTAAATGTGGTATTTCTGGGCCTCTGGTGAATGTGAACATTTTATTTTGATATAGTGGTAACTGTCCTTCATTTATTGCCAATGTGCATATCACCTCAAAGGAGTTGATTACCGCAAAATGAAAATTTTCTCATCAATTACTCACCCTCATGCCATCCCAGATGTGTATGACTTTTTTTTTCTTCTGCTAAACACAAAGATTTTTAAAAGAATATCTCAGCTCTGTAGGTCCATACAATGCAAGTTAACAGGGTCCAAAACTTTGAAGTAAAAAAAGCATATAAAGGCAGCATAAAAGTAACCCATACAACTCCAGTGGTTAAATCAGTGTCTTCAGTGAAGCAATATGATAGGTGTGGGTGAGAAACGGATCAGTATTTGTTAAAAGTCCTTTTTTACTATAAATTCTGCTGCCTGCCCAGTAGGTGGAAGAATTCTTAGGAGAAAAAAAGGACTTAAATATTGATCTGTTTCTCACCCACACATGTCATATCACTTTTGAAGACATGGATTTAACCACTGTAGTTGTACAGATTACTTTTACGCTGACTTTATGTGCTTTTTTGAGCTTTAAATGAGAGGGATGACGTAAGCTCGTTGGTAAGGTCACGCGTCATGTGGAGTCAGGAAGCACGTCATAGTTTACAAGAGAAACTTGTGCCATTTACAAACCAAAACCATCCAAAACATTTTCAAAACAATATAAAATAAGATACAAATAATTTCCAAATAATAAACACTTCCTGACTCCTC
Organism: Myxocyprinus asiaticus; assembly: GCF_019703515.2. Classification (NCBI taxonomy): domain Eukaryota; kingdom Metazoa; phylum Chordata; class Actinopteri; order Cypriniformes; family Catostomidae; genus Myxocyprinus; species Myxocyprinus asiaticus. The sequence continues at coordinate 37,211,936 of NC_059376.1, read as the reverse complement.
CACGTGATGCTTGGTATATAAGTATATAAGTATTGTTTTGTTTCTAAAAATAATCAATCGTTTGCATTCAGAAGAACTTTATTTGTCGACTGGTGTCGTATGGATTATTTTGATGCACCCTAAATATGCATTTTGGACTGTCAAAAAATGGAGGACATTCACTTGCATTGTTTAGAGGAGGAGGCCTGAAATGAAATCCTAAAAGTCTTAAATTCTGTTTTGATGAACAAAGAAACTCAGATACATCTTGGATGGCCTGAGGGTAAGTAAATTATCAGCAAATTTTCATTTTTTGGTGAACTATTCCTTTAAGTATTATGTAAGGTTAAAATAAATGCTCTATACATTATCATGTACTTTAGTGTTATGGGTCATAAAAGTAAAAAAAAAAAAAAAAACATATTTGACATTTAGGATACATAAATATATATAGACCTAATGTAGATAGTATACAGTATTAAGAACTGCAAAAACAATGCATTGTTAAATATTACTGTGGTGACTAGTTGACTGAATCTTTTTAACACTGCAATCACTGTTTTAGACTTCAGTCAAACACTCAAAGAAAGCTTTAGTATTGTGAGGTGTTTACTTGATTAAGGCTCAGTTGGCTACCATCAAAACCTTTGAAAGGTGTGACAGGATGTTTTGATTGGAGGAAAATGTAAATGAGGTGATGAAATGGGAGAACTGAGGGCACATGAGGGGTTTAGTAGCACAACGGTGTGAAATGTAGAGGCTCAATCAGTCCTTTGGGTTTCTAAGGAGCCTGATTTTATCTATGTTGTTGCAAAATATGGGATCGTTTTTAACTGACATAAAAGCCTATGACTTCTGTGCCACTGTCTTACTTATTTTTTGTCATTTTATTGTTCTATTTGAAGAATGTAACGTGGGGGGGGGGGGGGTATTGGGTGAGTATCGGGGCATGCTTCCCTGTGAATTGTTTTTTTTTTTTTTTATGAAATTCATAGCATCTAAAATGTCACTCCTTAATTTCCTTCTGCTTCTCTCTCTCTCTCTATCTCTCTCTATCTATATATCTATCTATCTGAGTTAGTACAGACATTGGGAAATAATGCAAGCTTATCCTTAGGTTACAATTATAACAGGAGTGCATCATTAATATTTATAGTATAGGCCAAAACCCTGTCAGTCATCAGCATACCTTGTACTACATTAAGAGCCCCAAGCATTTATGATAAAAAGATATCTGAAATACCTGCCTCTCTGCTTTCCTCAACCAGAAAACAACAACTGATCATTTCTATAAACTCCGACAGCACAGCTTTCGAACAGTGCTGCCAAGCAGCCATCTAGCGAATCTCCGCTCTCTTTCTAACAAAACGGACAAATTATTTCTCCCCACCCGCAAAAATAAGGACTTTGCAAATTCTACTGCATTGTGCTTCACGGAAACCTGGCTGAGAGAAGCCATTCCGGACAGCGCATTACATTTGCCAGGCTTCCAGCTGTTCGGAGCGGATTGCACCGCGGAGTTAACGGGGAAAACGAGAGGCGGTGGAATATGTTTTTACGTCAACAAATTTTGGTGTACAGATGTAACAATGCTGAAGAAGATGTGCTGTCCTAATTTCGAGACACTCTTCATAAACTGTAAGACTTTCTACTTGCCACAGGAGTGTATTCTTGTGAGTGTTTATATTCCTCCACACGTGTGTGTTAGTGCAGCGCTGCAACAGATGGCTGATCAGATCACAGACACGGAGCAACAGCACCTGGACTTACTTATTATTATTCTTGGAGATTTTAACAAGGCAAATCTCATACGTGAAGTGCCCAAATACAGACAGCACATTACATGCCCCACAAGAGACAGAAATATACTGGATCACTGCTACACAACAATAAAGGATGCATATCACTCTGTCCCACGTGCAGTTTTAGGACTCTCTGATCACTGTCTGGTTCATCTTCTTCAGATCTATGGGCAGAAACTAAAATCAGCTAAACCTATAGTAAAGACTGTAAAGAGATGGACCAGTGAAGCAGAGCTGGAACTACAAGCCTGCTTTGACTGTACTGATTGGATTGTTTGCAGCTGCCACCGACCTGGATGAGCTCACAGATGCTGTGACATCATATATCAGTTTCTGTGAAGACTTGCATTCCTACTAGGACTTTTTTTAACATACAACAACAACAAACCATGGTTTACAGCAAAACTCAGGCAGCTTCATCAGGCCAAAGAGAATGCTTACAGAAGTGGGTATAAAATCTTGTACAGTCAGGCCAAATACAGACTGACAAAGGAGATTAGAGTGGCTAAAAGAAGCTATTCTGAAAAGTGTGCATTAATGTGGAGAGGCCTGAAAGACTACAAGACACCATCCCCCAGCACTGTAGGGAATCAACAACTGGCTAATGACCTGAATGTGCTTTACTGTAGATTTGAAAAGCCCAGTCACACACCCCACACCCGCTCTGACCTTCACAGCACACAAACATTTGCACCTCCTGCCACCACCCTCCTCCCCTCTCCTGCTACTCAACATGCACTTAAGATCTGTGAAGATGATGTGTGCCGGGTCTTCCAGAAACAGAAGACAAGAAAAGCACAGGGCCCAGATGGTGTTTCACCCACTTGTCTAAAATCCTGTGCTGACCAGCTGGCCCCCATCTTCACACAGATCTTCAACAGATCACTGGAGCAGTGTGAAGTTTCCTGCTGCTTCAAAAGCTCCACAATCATCCCCATCCCAAAGAAACCCAAGAACAAAGGACTTAATGACTACAGACCCATCATTCTGACGTCTGTGGTCATGAAGTCATTTGATAGACTGGTGTTGGCCCAACTGAAGGACATCACTGAACCCTTTCTGGATCCCCTTCAATTTGCTTATAGAGCAAACAGGTCTGTGGATGATGCAGTCGATATGGGACTGCATTTTATACTTTAACATCTAGACAGACCAGGGACTTATGCAAGGATACTATTTGTTGACTTCAGTTTGGCTTTTAACACCATCAACCCCACTCTCCTATGGACTAAATTAACCTAGCTCTCTGTTCCCGGCTCTATCTGTCAGTGGATCACCAGCTTTCTGACAGACAGGCAGCAGCTAGTGAGAATGGGGAAATTCACCTCCAGCACATGTACAATCAGCTTTGGTGCCCCCCAGGGATGTGTGCTCTCCCAACTACTCTTCTACCTCTACACAAATGACTGAACTGCCAAGGACCCCTCTGTTATCGGCCTCATCCAAGATGACAATGAGTCTGCATACAGAAGGGAGGTTGAACAACTGGCCATCTGGTGCAGTCAAAACAACCTGGAGCTGAACATGCTTAAAACAGTGGAGATGATAGTCGACTTTAGGACATCCCAGCATTAACCCTGCTCAGCATTCTGAACAGCACTGTGGCAGAAGTGGAGTCATTCAGGTTCCTGGGCACTACCATCTCACAGGACCTGAAGTGGGAGACCCACATTGACTTCATTTTGAAAAAGGCCTAGCAGAGGTTGTACTTCCTTCGCCAGTTGAGGAAGATCAACCTGCCACAGGCGCTGCTGATACAGTTCTACTCAGCAGTCATTGAGTCTGTCCTTTGCACTCCTATAACGGTCTGGTTTGGGTTAGCTACTAAGTCAGACATCAGAAGATTTCAAAGAATAGTTCGGACTGCTGAGAGGATTATTGGCGCTCCCCTACCCACCCTGCTAGAATTGTACACATCCAGAGTGATGAAAAGGGCTGGTAAAATCACTCTTGACCCCATTCACCCAGCACACTTCCTCTTCGAACTGTTGCCCTCTGGCTGGCGCTACAGAGCACTGAGCACTAGAACAGCCAGGCACAGTAACATTTTTTTCCCTCAGGCCATCCACCTCATGAACAGTTAAAACTGCCCCAAAATACTTTCCTTTGGTCATTACAACCATGTGCAATATTCAATCCATCCATTCCTACTTACATCTATATTTCATTTATATTCTTTAACATATCCTACCTCTTCTTCAATACATTACATCACCTGCACATATCTGTATATAAAATATTCTAACAACATTATTGCGCTTGTGTATATTTCTCTTTTATCTGTTATATCGTTTTTATTATTATTATTATATGTCACTATATGTATATGTTTAAATGTATATGTTTGTATGTATATACGTTGTATTCTCTTGCACTGGAAGCTTCTGTCACCATGACAAATTCCTTGCGTGTGTAAACATACTTGGCAATAAAGCTCATTCTGATTATGACTATGAAACAAAGTTTTATTCCTGCAGGGGGACACTTGATGCTGGGAAAACCGAATCCTCCATGCATCTGCATGTAAATCTCAGAACGTTTTATGTCTTATTGCAAGCATTTTTACACTGTATTGTTAATAAAAACTGATAATTGCAAGGATTCATACCTGTGAATGGAAATCCGCCACAGCGTTCAGTAACGACTGTGATTGGCCCATCCTGGCCAGTGCCGAGAAAAGTAACGGGTAGTACGTGATACAGCCGTCTGCAAGAGGGGATTACCCAATAGTTGGGCAATACCATCTCAGCTCAGTTTTTGTCTTATTATGACAGACTCAGTTACGCAATTGCTAATTATTTTCAGCGTTGATTAAAAAAATATAAACAAGGACAGAGGCATGATTGGGGGAGACAATTCACCCCCTTCACAGCATTCACATAGATATAGATATAGATATAGATATAGATATGCACTGTAGTTAGATAGATATATATTCCACCAAATAAGGTTTTATATTATTATTCACAAGATATTAAGTTGGAGACAATGGATGTGCTCGGTGGGGCACGTCTCAAAATAGTCAAATTTTTCTTTGAATACCCTTGCTTCAGTTTAGAACACTTGATATATATAATCAAAATAACCAAATTTGCATCAGGATAAAAATATGAATTAATATTGTCAGTCAGTTGTTATAACTGTAGTCCTCCAGCACAGGTGATCTTTTTCATCTGTTAATTTAAACAAATAGGTAGTTATTTTTTTTAGACTTAGCTTACTCATCCATACCTCAAATATGCCCTTGTCTTGCATACTGGAAAGTGATTTGTTTTTATTTTTTATTTTTTATTTTTATTTTTTTTATGCAAACTGTCTGTTTGTACTCGGACAAAAATTACTCGTTTCGTTTATCTTGCAAATGCAGCGCCTTTTTGCTCACTGGCCAAAACCCTTTGCTGCACCTTTCCAAACAATCAGGGTGCATGCATTACAGCTGACAGGTCGTGATGAACTCTGGCCATTGCATGAACTGGCACAAACTTCGAGCCCCGATCAAAAGTAAAATAAACAACACCAACATGATGTATTCTTAAAACAGTCGTAAAGCTGACATAGTCGATGGCCTGCTTTTCTGAAGGGGCGTGTTCTCCACTGAAAGCTCCGTTCTGCCTCTGTATCTGGCGAGCTACTATCTATCTATCTACCCAGGCAGCGACGGTTGTAGTACTCGAAGCTGAAAATAGCCAGCTGCTAGCTTCGCTGTTCAGTCAGAAACCCACGACAGCGTCCTAATCTAAAACTCAAACTCGGTCAGAAGTTAGGATGCGGGAAGTGCATCCGAATTCATGAGTGCGCAGAAGACATTTACAAGAGGAAACTATGGAGGACTGAGAGACGGGACATTTTATCGGCGACATTTTTACCGGCTTTTCGGCCAAGCCGCCAGCATAAACAGCTAGGGCCAAAAGGTACGGCTTCTGTACAGACGGAGTCCTTGCTCGACGGACGAGTTGCGGTCGGAAAATAAGGTTTTTATTTTTTATTTTATCGAGTTGTGTCGGGTGTATTTGTTGTATGTGTGTTTTACGAGTGAAGTTGAGATGGAAAGTCGGGCGCTCCTCAATGTCAACAGTCGCTAGCTGAGACGGCTAACGCGCGAGCCGACTGGTCAGTGACCGCACGCGGCGTTGCTGCGCTGGTTACCCGGGCGAGAGCGGCTAACTAGCTCGCGAGTTAACGCCAGCTTTAGCTTTCTCGGTGTTTAAATCGCCTCGGAGTTTATTCGAAAATGTGTTCGTGTATTCGCTGTCCCTAAGGAACAGGTTAATGATTTGAAGTGATAATAGTGTTGTAACGGGTTATTTCTGTGGAAGGGAGTTCTCTGGAAACGGTAAACTCCGCTGAATCTGAAGTTCTGCTGGACTGTAAATATGGCTGACGTTTCGTTCTAAAATCAAGGACGCGCAACCGAACTAGTTAGTGGGCTGCGTGAGACTTTTTCTCGCCGATGATTGGCCAGACGGAGAGGGCGGACGGCTGTGATTGGCTACCTAAGTATGTGGGGGTTGATAAACTTCGCAGCCTCAGGCGGTCGTTGCACTTCTGTGATAAATTCCACAACACTCTACGTAAGTTATTTTTTTAAATATGTCAGCTAAAGTGTAAAAGGTGGTTGGTACCAATGTGTCACGGCGGTATTCATCTTTAAAAACGGTTTAAGAGTTGGCAGTAAGAAGACAAAGCGATTGAGGCCTTGTCCATAACATCAAAAGTCCCGCCCACTGGACAGCAAAAATAAAAACACTCTCAATTTGGCGACCCGCCTGATCTTAATCCTGCCAATGAATTTGTGTAAACAAATGTCCTCTGCGAAATTGGTGATGGATATGTTTACATCCCCACCCATGTCAATATTTATTTCGTTTTGGTCTAACGAATTTACGGATTTATACATTTATGCAACACTTTATAGTTTGGTCATTCCTGGCATTCTGTGCCTTTTGGACATCATAACATTTTTAAAATCACTTCTTGTGTCCCTTTGTCCTCTTGATAGCTTATCAGTTAATAAATTATATATATATAAGATATTATGTATGAACCCCCCCTTTTTTTTTTTTTTTTTTTTTTTGGCTGACCTTATGGAATTATTGTACAAAAAAAAAACCCACTCATGCTTAACAGGGTGGACAAAGTAATAACAGGGTGGACAAAACCTGAAACCAAAAATGATTTGGTGACTATGATTATTTGTGTTCAATTTTATTTAGATAACAACATGGATTTACACAATAAACAATCTCAGTGAAACTGAGACTTTACCTTTGCAGTAAAATAAAAGTAGTAAAGTATATATTCATTTTTAATTTGAGGTTTTGATATATATATATCCATGTGTGTGTGTGTGTGATTTAATTAACACTGGTTTACCAGTGCTGCATTTGTAATGAAGAACAGGCATAACAAACACGCATAACAAGTGCTTAAAGTGATAGTTCACCCAAAAATTAAAATTCTCTCATTTACTCACACTCTCAGATGTATATGATTTTCTTCTGCTGAACACAAACGAAGATTTTAAGAATATTTCAGCACTGTATGTCCTTACAATGCAAGTGAAAGGGTGGCAAAATTTTGATGCTCCAAAAAGCACATAAAGGCATCATAAAAGTAATCCATACAACTCTAGTGTTTTAATCTGTCTTCAGAAGCAATATGATAGATGTGGGTGAGAAACACACCAATATTTAAGTAATTGTTTTACTATAAATTCTCCTCCCTGCTCAGTCAATTTCCACTTTCACATTGTCATTCACATACTTTTATGCTGCCTTTATGTGATTTTTGGAGCTACAAAATTTTAGCCACCATTCACTTGCATTTTGAGGACTAACAGAGTTGAAATATTCTTCTAAAAATCTGGGATACACATCTGGGATGGCATGAGGTTGAGTAAATGATGAGAGAATTTTCATTTTTGGGTGAACTATCCCTTTAACCAAATTTTATTTATTTATTTATTTTATTCTTTTTTTTTTTATTTTTTTATTTTTTTGAGAGGCCTTGCACATTAGTGTACAGTGTAGTGTTAAAATTAGTGTACACATTCCGTTACGTGCTCACGCACCAAGAAGAAACACTGAAAGGTCTGTCTATTATACAGTATTTTGCATTATCATTTAAAATGAGTTTTAATAATTATTTTAATTGTATATATACTACCGTTCAAAAGTTTGGGGTCACTTGACAAATGTTTCTCGTGATCTTAAATACCTTTTGATCTAAAGGCGTATGCTTAAATGTTTGAAATTAGTTTTGTAGACAAAAATATAATTGTGCCACCATATTAATATATTTAATTACAAAACTAAAATTTTATAAAAAAATAAATAAAAGTTTTTGAAATGGATGACTTGAACCAAATAATTAAGAAAAGCAGCCACTAAGTGCCCAGCATATAGATGGAAACTCCTTCAATACTGTTTAAAAAGCATCCCAGGGTGATACCTGAAGAAGTTGGTTGAGAAAATGTCAAGAGTACATGTCTGTAAATTCTAGGAAAAGGGTGACTACTATGAAGATGCTAAAATATAACACAGTTTTGATTTATTTTGGATTTTGTTTAGTCACAACATAATTCCCATATTTCCATTTCTAGTATTCCATTGTTATGATGACTTTACTATTAGTCTAAAATGTGAAAAAAATAAAGAATGAGTAAGTGACCCTAAACTTTTGAATGGTAGTGTGTGTGTGTGTGTGTGTATATACAGTGTATATATATATATATATATATATATATATTAAAAGCAAACAAAAAAACAAACAAACAAAAGGCCTTGATTCCATTAACTGGAAAAATAATATATATATATATATATATTTCTTTTTTTTTTTTTTCAGTTAATGGAATCAAGGCCTTTTTTTTTTGTTTTTGTTTTTTGCTTTTCAAATTATTTCTCAAATGGCCTCGCGGTCTGGGTAAAATGGTCTCACTGGCCTTACGGTCCTGAGGCCTGATGTTCCCCACCCCTGCTTAAGGCTCTCTTTTCTCTTTCACTGATTTCAAGCTTATCCCTCCATTTTTCCCTCTCCTTCTCCAGGTACTGTTTCCTCCAGTCAGGATCAAAATCCCAACGTTCTCTGTAGCGCCTCTGTGTCCCAGCAGAACTAAGAGCCATTTTTTGAGAGACATACAACCATTTACAATATTACTTTTGTTTGAACTGAGTTTTAATTGGAAACAATATTTAAAACATTACTAATGAAGTTCACATACACTAATTCTTCAACTTAAATCTAAATTACTTTCACTGTCACTATGTACACTCTAACTGTCCAATTCTAACTGGAAATTCTGACCTAAAATCAGCCATTGCACAATGTCTGAGCATAAAGAGGCAAACATAGAAGGTTTACAGAATTGAAGGAATTTAAAAACGATAATTTTAAATATTACCCTTAACAGAGCAGGCATATTAAGGTAAATATAAGATAAGATAAATATATATTTCCAATATGGAAATGATATTTGGTGGTTTAAAATGTTTCAAATAAAAAAAAAAAAAAAAATGTAAAAACTTTTATATGCTTAAAGTTTAAATGGTGTTATTTTTGTCAAAGACAGCTTTAAATTTTATATTTTTCAACATTTTAAGGCAAGAAGATCATGATCTTTACTGGGGACACAAAAGGCACCGAATACCAGGAATAACTCAGTTAACTGAACTTGAGAAGTATTTGTTTTTTAAGCAATTATGACATCTGTGCTTTTAAGAATTTTATTTATTTGCTCAGGTTAACAGTTGGCCACATTAATTGTTTAGTTTTTATGTAGTATTGTTTATTCCACAAAAGTAGTCATATTAAATGCTCATAAAAGCACAAACGCTGACTGTAAAATTGACCACATATATAAATATTTTTTAAATAACCGAAACCATAATGTGTGAAAGACTTGAAAATGAGCACGATGCTGGTTGTGACCACTTCCAGGAAATAAGGGCGCACGCACGGTATTTAAAGCCACATGACTCAGTCAACCAAGAGTGGTATAAAAACTTCTCATTGTTGACTTTTTGCAAGACATTGCTTATTGTTTATGGATGAAACAATAATCATTTTGAGGCTGTTGCAAAATGTTATTTGCAAAATTTTATATGCAGAACTACTGAGAAATCGAATACAATGCTTTCTTGTTTTTGTTTTTTTATTATAATTTTTTTATACAGTCCAAGGTACAAGGGGCTACGTGGTGTGAGTGCCCATGAGAAAACCACGACGGAGGGGAGGCCTGCCCGGGGCCTTAGCGAGCCAAAGAAGCGATGCTGCTAGCACAGCTGCAGCAGATAGGGGGGCATCACAGCCACGGTCACCCTCTCCCTACCGGGTGAAAGTTTCACCCACCAGAGAAACCCTTACGTACTCCCAGGCTCAGAAGATTGTAGAAGTAGACCTGGAAGGAAGGTTGCATCGGATCAGCATCTTTGACAACTTGCCGGTCATCACTGAGGACGAGATGACAGCTCAGGACATTACAGAGTGCAACAGCAACAAAGAGAACAGTGAGCAGCCATCAGTGACTACCACCGTGAGCTCGGCGCGAAGATCGATCTCCCATAGAGCCAAGAAGAAAGATACAAAGAATTTGTCATTGTTCCCTTCACCGCAAAACCACTGCTCCAACTCTCACGGACACTCTCAGACACAGTCAAATCTGCACAGCCACCATGACGTCCTTCCCAACCCCACCTTTAGATTGCTGGAGTCTTATGAACCAGTCGAGGTTCCCTCACGCCCTACTGCATACTACCGCTACATAGAAAAGTCTGGTGAAGAACTGGAAACCGATGCAGAGTATGATATGGACGAGGAGGACATGGCCTGGTTGGAGTTGGTCAATGACAAGCGAGAGTCCGAAGGCCAGCCACAAGTGCCACCTGATACATTCGAGCTCCTAATGGACCGCCTAGAAAAGGAGTCCTTCTTGGAGTCACGAAGCCAAGCGCCTTCGCAAAGTGTCATCGACGAGGACGCCTTCTGCTGCGTCTGTCTCGACGATGAATGTCTCAACAGTAACGTCATCCTCTTCTGTGACATCTGTAATCTGGCTGTGCACCAGGAGTGTTACGGAGTTCCTTACATCCCTGAAGGCCAGTGGCTTTGCCGTTGTTGCCTGCAGTCGCCCTCTCACCCCGTGGACTGCGTGCTGTGCCCTAACCGGGGCGGAGCGTTCAAACAGACCAGTGACGGACGATGGGCGCATGTTGTCTGTGCTATTTGGATCCCAGAGGTGTGTTTTGCAAACACAGTCTTCCTTGAGCCCGTTGAGGGCGTTGACAACGTCCCACCGGCTAGGTGGAAGCTTATGTGCTACCTGTGCAAGCAGAAAGGTTGTGGGGCATCCATCCAGTGCCACAAGGCCAATTGCTACACTGCGTTCCACGTGACTTGTGCACAGAGAGCGGGACTCTTTATGAAAATTGAACCGGTCCGAGAGACTACTGTGAATGGGACTACGTTTTCGGTGAAAAAGACGGCGTTTTGCGAGGCGCATTCGCCGCCTGTGAAGGAGGGCTCAGATGATGAAGAAACTGGGGGGAGGGTTTTGGGGTGTAGAGCTAACAGGGGTCGCAGTGCCTATATTCAGACGCCAGAGCTAAAGACCCAACGGCGAAGCAATAAATTGGATTCCAAACATCAGCAGAAGAAAGGAAAGCAAGAAGAGGCATCCAAAAAAGTTGCAACACCATTGGTGATGGTTCCGGAAATACCTACTCACAGGTACTTGTATCAATTTTAAATGCACTACTTTCATGACTGTACATTTAACGGGAAGGAGAGTGTCAAATACATTGCTGTAAAATAATTAGTTCACCTAAAAATGAAAATTCTCTCATCATATACTCACTATTATGCCATCCCAGATCTGAATGATGACTTTCTCTCTTCGAAGATTTTTAGAAAAATATCTCAGCTTTGTTGGTCCATATAGTGCAAGTGAATGGTTGCCATAATTTTGAAGCCCCAAAAAGCACATAAAGACTGCATAAAAGTAATCCATACGACTCCAGTGGTTAAATCCATGTCTTCAGAATAGGTAAGATATCTGTGGGTGAGAATCAATATTTAAGACTTTATTATAAATTCTCCTCCCTGCCTAGTATGTGGTGATATTCACAAAGAATGCAAATCACCAAAAACAAAAGAAGAACTCTTAGGAGAGAAGATAGCGCTTAGGAGGGCTGGTGAAAGTGGACATTTATAGTAAAAAAACGTATATATTGATCGGTTTCTCTCCCACACCAATCATAATGCTTCAGAAGATATGGATTTAAGCACTGTAGTCATATTATACTGCCTTTATGTGCTTTTTGGAGCTTCAAAGTTCTGGTAACCATTCACTTGCATTGAATGGACCAACAAAGCTGATTTATTCTTCATTTTTGTTCTGCAGAAGAAAGTCATACACATCTGGGATAGCTTAAGGGTGAGTAAATGATGAGAGAATTAAAATTTTTGGGTGAACTATTCCTTTAAAGAAATGGTTCACCCAGAAATTAAAATTGTCAGTATTTTCTCCAAACCTAAAAGCACATATTTTTAAAGTTTTTTTTTTCACCGCTCTCTCCATAAAACAATAGTAATTACCACATCTGTCAAGCTTCAGATGAGAGAGAGCGAAAAAAAATATTGTCCATTGATTGTGTCATGTTGGACTTTCAATAATACCTATTCATAGTGAGCTATGATTATTTAATCCAATAGTGAAAGTGTCCAATAACAAAGAGGTTAATAAGATCAAGCGAGTAGTATTTGACTGGTCATGTGATTCTAACATGGCAGCCCCCATGAGGAGACCCTCTCCATGCAGAATGAAACAACTTTTATATACTGGTTTGGAATGACATGTGTGTGAGTAAATAATGACAGATTTTAATTTTTGGGTAAACTATTCGTTTATGATATTTTTGGAAATTATTTAGCAAAGCTTATTGTTTGATTATTTTGTCTGTGTTATTTACAGGTTGAACAAAATTTCTAAAGATGTTGTCATACAGAGAAAGAATCAGTTTATGCAGAGGCTGCACAACTACTGGTTACTCAAACGGCAGTCACGCAACGGAGTGCCTCTCATTCGCCGTTTACACTCACATCTACAGGGCCAGAGGAGTGCAGAACAGGTCAGCCTTCATGAATAATGAGATTTTGTAGGCAAAAGCTACACCCCTTAATGGGTCTGTTTGCAAGTCTCTGGCTGTTACTAACTGTGAATATCCATGTAGGCAGAGCCAGATGAGAAGTTCAGTGCTGTGAGAGAAGAGCTGAAATACTGGCAGAAGCTTCGTCATGATTTGGAAAGAGCTCGACTGCTGATAGAGCTCATCCGTAAGAGAGAGAAACTAAAGAGAGAGCAGGTAACATATAGCTTCCAAATATACTAAATGTTTTGTACCACAATTGTCTATTCCCGTGGTTTGCTTTAATAAATAATGATGTAGGGCTGGCCGATTTTTTTATTTTTATTTAGTCCACCCCAACTAATTTGAATTTACCTTTTGGCAAATGTTTTTTATTAGAATTTTTTATCAAGGTTTTGCGAACAAATATTAGCTAACGTTATAGTTAGGTACTTTGTCAATCAACCAAAGGCTGAATACGGAAGAAAAAACATTTTCATAGCACTTGGCTTGATGTCGCTCCCAATCTGATCAGCTGCACATGTGTGTGCGTTCCAAATGAACGAATCAGGATAACAACATGGAGACCGATTGTCATGGCTCCGGTGAGTTTGTCGGTTTGTTCTGTGTTTTGTTGTTTTCTCTCCCTCGTGTCTCGCTGACGCTGCCGGCATGCATGATCAGTGTTTCCATGGGAACATTGATTGTTCCCAGGGGAACGCTGATCATGCCACTAATTAGCATGCTAGCAGCACCTGGTTCTCCACTGATTCACTCCCTACTTAAGCCCATCGTGTTCTCAGTATCTTTGCTAGATTGTTGTTTGATGTGAAGTAACTTACCTCACACTTTCTGCCTAGTTGGTCCTGTCTCATTTATCTGTTTGGTTGCCCGTCTCTGCCCGCGTGTCAGGAGTATGGTTGCCTTCCAGTTTGCTGTACGCTTGTTCTCTGCGCTCACGAGTCTTCAACGGAGGACTCCTTGTCTCTGCCTGCGTGTCGGGAGAGTGATTGCCTTCCAGTCTGCCGGGCGTTGTTCTCTGCACCTCACTACGCTTCAACAGAGGATTCCTACAAATCTGCTCCTAAGTTCCACAACGCACACACTCGCCTATGAACACACTATTCACAGATTTGCCCATTGTGCTTCCATGGTGCACACGCATCCTCAAACTCCTCCCCGCAACTGCAGCCGGTGCCAGGATCCTCAGTCTTCACCAGCACAGTGGAAGTTTATATTTATTGTTAATAAATCCTTTGAGCTGTTCCTCTGCTCTTGGGTCTTTTTGTCTCACTCTCGCTCTCTGACAGAACAATCTAGCCACGATGGACCCAGCAGAGGAATCTACTCTTTACTCCGCCCTCGCTCAGCAGGGAGCTTTACTGGGACATCAGCAGGATCAAATCTCCGCATCTAACTGGGCTCTGGAGATGATGGTGTCGCAGCTCGCTGAGCTCACCTCTGTCGTTTAACAACTCCGCCTACCTCCCAATGCTGGTTCCACTCAGGAAGCATCCTCACCGGCTCCAGCGGTTCCCCATGTTTCTGGGCGCTCAGAGGCTCGTATCCCTCCTCCAACCCTGTTTTCAGTTGAGGCAGGATCCTGTAGCACATTCCTTGTGTGATCGCACTCCTCACCGGAAGGGCCGATGAATGGGGGACCGCCATGTGGGACAACAAACATCCCTGTTGTGCCTCATTTCACGCTTTCTCCACAGAGCTCCGCCGAGTTTTTAATCACTCGGCTCAAGGTCGGGAGGCCGCGAGGGTCTTATCCGGACTGTCTCAAGGAGATCGACGAGTCTCAGATTATGCTATCGAGTTTCGCGCCCTGGCTGCTTCTTGCGACTGGAACAACCATGTGGGACTGGTTTCTGCATGGGCTTTCCGACGACATCCAGGACAAAATCTATCCTTTGTATCTGCCTCCACGCTTCAACGATTTGGTGGATCTGGCTATCCGAGTCGATCAACATCTAACTCTACCACCGTCGACGCCGCTCCACACCTTCTCAGGTGGCTGGCCGTCCTACCCAGTCCGCTACTTCGGCCAGGTCACCAGAATCACGGCCCGGCCCAGAGCCCATGCAAGTCGGGAGAAAGACACCGGTAAAAGACACCGCTCGTCAATAGGAAGGGGGTTACTGGCGAGTGCAACACCTTTGGACAAAACCACCGGACTTCGTACACTTCTCCCGGCCTAGCTGCAGTATGGATCTACCTGTCACATGGTCTCAGCCCTGGTGGATTCCGGAGACTAAGTTAACTTTATGAACATCGACCTGGCTTCCAAATGGCGGATTCCTGTGGTCCAGTTGGATGAACCCACACCCTCAGTGGCACGCCCCTGTCCGTCATCACCCAGTCCACCAAACTAGTCACCTTCATCTCTAGAAATCAAAGGGAGGAGTTGTCTTTTTATCTGATCCAGTCTCCATTGTCACCGGTAGTGTTGGGGCATTCTTGGTTGGCAACGCAAAACCCACACATAGACTGATCAACCAACACTGTTCTTGCTTGGAGCCCTTACTGTTTGTCGCACTGTGTTAATTCTGCTGTCTCCCCTGTCCAGTCTTGTTTCGTTGCAGGATGAATCGGCGGATTTATCCAGAGGACCGCTGACATACCATGACTTGAGAGCGGTGTTCAGCCGGTCCCACGCTGCGACCCTTCCTCCTCATCGCCCTTACGACTGTGTGATTGAATTGCTTCCTGGCACCTCCCCTCCTCGGGGACCGTTGTATTCGCTCTTGGCTCCCAAGAGGGTGGCCATGAACAGTTATATCAATGATTCTCTGGCAGCCAGTCTCATCAGCACTTCCTCATCGCCGGCAGGGGCGGGTTCTTCTTCATGGAGAAGAAGGATGGCTCGCTTAGACCCTGTACAGATTATCGGGGGCTGTATGACATCACGGTGAAGAATCGCTAACCTTTTGCCGTTGGTGTCCTCAGCTTTCGAACTCTCGCAGGGAGCATCCGTCTTTATGAAGTTGGACTTACACAATGCTTATCACCTTGCCCAGATTAGGAAGGGGATGAGTGGAATATGGCATTTAACACTCATAGGGGGCACTTTGAATATTTGGTCATGCCTTTCGGATTGGTCAGCGCCCCTGCCGTTTTCCAGGGGCTTGTAAATGACATACTTAGAGACATGGTTGATCGTTTTGTGTTTGTCTATCTTGATGATATTCTGATTTTCTCCCAGAATATCCAGGACTATGTTCAGCACGTCAGGCAGGTGCTTCAGTGACTGCTAGAGAATCGGCTGTTCGTCAAGGCAGAGGAGTGCACTTTTCATGCACAGTCGGTTCCGTTCCTGGGGTTCATCGTTTCGTCCGAGGGAGTGCGCATGGACCCTGCTAAGGTCAGAGCCATATCCGATCGGCCAACCCCAGATTCTTGCAAGGCATTGCAGAGGTTTCTGGGGCTGGCTAATTTCTATCGGAGATTCATTAGTAATTACAGCCAACTCGCCGTGCCTCTGACAGATCTCACCTCCACCCGCACTGACTTTTGTTCGTCCCCATGGGCTGAGGCCACGTTTTCTAAATTAAAGGAGTGGTTTTTTACCGCACCCATCCCGACCCTGCAAGTCAGTTCGTGGTGGAGGTGGATGCGTCTGAGGTTGGTGTTGGAGCGGTCCTGTTGCAGCGCTCTTCCTCGGACGGAAAGATGCATCCGTGTGCCTTTTTTTCACACCGCTTAACACCAGCAGAACAGAACTGCGACGTTGGTAACCGAAAATTGCTGGCTGTCCGGTTGACCTTGGGTGAGAGGCATCATTGGTTAGAGGGCTCGGGGGTACCTTTCGTGGTCTGGACTGATCATAAGAACCTAGAGTACATCCGTAGTGCCAAACACCTTAACTCTAGACAGGCTCTCTGGGCACTACTTTTCACCCGCATTAATTTTGTTCTTTCGTATCACCCGGGCTCTAAGAACATCAAGCCTGACTCTTTGTCTCAATGTTTCTCCTGTTCCACCAGATACCATTCTATCCACCACTCAAGTGGTGGGCATGGTATCCTGGGAGGTGGAGGCTAAAGTCCGTGCTGCACTACGAAACACCGCTTCCCCCGCTACGTGCCCAGCGGGTTGGTTATTTGTTCTGCGATCAGTTGGGACGCACGTCCTTCAGTGGGGTCACTCATCCAATGTCGCTTGTCATCCAGGGGCGACTTGCACCCAGATGCTCATTAGACAACGATTCTGGTGGCCATCACTTGTGCAGGACGTACGCCGGTTCGTAGCCACTTGCCCCATTTGCGTGACTAATAAGACGTCCTGTAACCCCCAGCTGGGCTCCTCCGCTGTCTGTCCCTTCGAGACCTTGATCGCACATAGCCATGGATTTTGTAACTGATCTCACCCCCCTCCCATGGCAACACAGTCGTTTTGACTGTAGTGGACCAGTTCTCGAAGGTGGCTCATTTCATTCCCCTACCCAAATTACCCACAATGAGGGAGACAGTGGTAGCAATCATAAACCACGTCTTCCACATTCATGGCCTCCCGGTCAATGTGGGCAAGCGGAACGGGCGAATCAGGAACTGGAAAAAAACCCTACGACATGTGGCCTTTCATAATCCGTCTTCTTGGAATGATCATTTAGTATGGGTCGAGTACGCCCACAACTCCTTGCAGCCGTTATCTACAGGGTTATCACCCTTCCAGTGCAGCCTCAGTTATCAGCCACCTCTGTTCCCTGCACAAGAACCCAATGTTCAGATCCTGTCCGCCCACACCTTTATTCCTCCTCCGCGTCTTGTTGAGGGCTCTCCAACGTATACGGTCAAGAGACTGATTGACGTCAGGCGGAGGGGCAGAGGGTTCCAGTACCTGGTTGACTGGGAGGGTTATGGACCTGAGGAGAGATGTTGGGTCCAAGCTCGTGACATCCTGGACCGTGCCCTCATAGACCAGTTCTACCTCTGGCAAGGTAATTCTGCTGAGGACGCCGGGGTGTACTGTCACGGCTCCGGGAGTTTGTCGGATTGTTCTGTTTGTTTTGTTGTTTTCTCTACCTCATGTCTCGCAGATGCTGCTGGCATGCATGATCAGTGTTTCCATGGGAACATTGATTGTTCCCAGGGGAACGCTGATCATGCTACTAATTATTGTGCTAGCAGTACCTGGTTCTCTACTGATTCACTCCCTACTTAAGCCCTTCATTTTATCAGTATCTTTGTTAGATTGTTGTTTGATTTGAAGTAACTTACCTCACTCTCTCTGCCTAGTTGGTCCTGTCTCATGTATATGTTTGGTTGTTCATCTCTGCCCGCGTGTCGGGAGTGTGGTTGCCTTCCAGTTTGCTGTACGCTTGTTCTCTGTGCTCACGAGTCTTCAACGGAGGACTCCTCGTCTCTGCCCATGTGTCGGGAGAGTGATTGCCTTCCAGTCTGCTGGGCGTTGTTCTCTGCACCTCACTACGCTTCAACGGAGGATTCCTACGAATCTGCTTCTGACTTCCACAATGCATACACTTGCTTACGAACACACTATTCACGGATTTTCCCCACGGCACGCACGCATCTTCAAACTCCTCCTCGCAACTGCAGCCGGTGCCGGGATCATCAGTCTTCGCCATCACAGTGGAAGTTGTTATTTATTATTAATAAATCCTTTGAACTGTTCCTCTGCTCTTGGGTCTCTTTGTCTTGCTCTCTGATACTGATATAAAAACACCAATAATATTTCCAGAATGATAGCCGTGTTCAGGACTGGTTTCTATCTGCAGGGGTTTAAGATTATACAAACACATTTTTTGATGTCCAGTGAGTACTTTCTAGATAACGTTCTAAAAAGACTTGGTTTAGATGAAAATTAGATGACTATTAATACCTACATTGGCTAAGAAGTATTTTGCAGTTGTCTTATTTTATACTATTATTTATGTACATCTGGGTTTATTACATTTGAATTTATTTTACATTTACACTCTTTTGACCACATCCTGTGCGGTGCAGTTTCTTTGTGCATTTTTCTTTCACACCTTTGTTTCCTATAATGAAAAGAACTTTGATTTCTCTAATCAGGTTGCCTTGCATTCTAATATATAACATGTTATTATGAATCATGTTGGAGTTACATTTTAGTGGAGAACATTTAAAAGTTGAAAAATCGAATCATGAATCATCCTTAAGTTTAAAATAAATTGAGATAAAATTTTTGCCATATTACCCAGCCCTATAATGATGCAGGGAATAAGAACTCAGGACTTTTGACCTCCATTCAAGTCCTATAACTTGACTTGAAATATTAGAATGCTAAAAGGCTTAATTGTTTTTATTGCAAATGCTGATGATTTAAAATTAACTTAAAATTTAATATTTATTAAAGAATTCTGTTTTTTGTTGTTGTTGTTGTTGTTTTGTTTTTGCTTGTAGCAGAGGAATTACCCCATCCCCATAACTGCATACTAAATAAAATAACATTATTTTTGTAACATTGTTTTAATTAAAATAGTATTTATTAAAACAAAACGGTTTTGTCAATGTGTATCTTTAACTACATGTCATTTAAAGGGATAGTTCATCCAAAAATGAAACTTCTTTCATCATTTACTCACCCTCATGCCATCCCAGATGTGTATGACTTTCTTTCTTCAGCAGAACACAAATACAGATTTGTAGAAGAATGTTTCAGCTCTTTCAATGCAAGTGAATGTTGATCAGACCATATAGCTCCAAAAATCACATAAAAGTAACCCATACGACTCCAGTGGTTAAATCCATATCTTTAGAAGCAATTTAATAGGTGTGGGTGGAAAAAAGAACAATATTTAAGTCCTTTTTTACTAAATCTCCACTTTAACTTTCACTTTCAGATGTGAAAGTGAAACTAAACAGGCACCACATGTGGCTTTCAGATGTAAAAAGTGAAAGTGGAGATTGAGTAAAAAAAAAAAAAAAGGTCTTCAGTTTTGATCTGTTTCTCACCCACATGGATTACTTTTATATTTCCTTTATGTGATTTTTAGAGCTACAAAGGTCTGATCACTATTCACTTGCATTGTATGGACCTACAGTGATGAAATATTCTTCTAAAAATCTTTGTTTTGCTGAAGAAAGAAAGTCATACACATCTGGGATGGCATGAGGGTGAGTAAATAATGGGAGAAATGTTTGGGTGAACTATCCCTGTAAAATCCTGTCAGTAAGTGAGTCATATATTAATTCAGTAAACACTGACAAATTCAGCAAGTAATTTGTTGGATTGATTCAAACCAATAATTCAATGAGAATTAGTCTTTTTAACTGATTTAGTTAAAGAACTGGCTCTAAAGTAATTCAATGACTGTTACTTAAGACTTGACTCAAGCCATTTCCATCATGACTTTAGAACTGACACAAGACTTGAGGCTCGACCAACCTTTTTACAAAACAAGAATCTGGTTTACCAAACAACAAACATTTGTGTGATCTGTTTGGATGGTGTTTGGTAATATCTGCTCACGTCAGTGGCCCCATTTACACCTTGCATTAACATGCATTTTTGGAGATCGGATAGCATTTGACCACATTAAATGACAGTTGTAAATGCACCCAAGACGCATTGTAATTGGATCGTCTTCAGATCACTGAAACCACTTTCGGAGGTGGTCAGGGACGGATTCAGACCACATTCAAAGAGGGTATAAATTCGAAAGCGTTATTGATATCCGGATATAAATACACAAGTAGGCTATTTATTTATATGATGAGGTTACACCACAGTCATTTGTTTTTGAAGTGCTGTGTTTTGGTTTCTTGCCTTTTCTGTTTATTCTGCCATTGCAATTTGAAGAACACAACAGAAACTGCCATCTTGCAATCTTGTTACCTGAACAACGAACAATATCCCATTAATTATTGCATTGAAATACACTTCCCTACTCGCTCGCGTTTCTCTCCTGTTTTCTTATCACTCGCGCGACACTCATGTGATACCAGGTTCACTCGCACGTTTCAAATGAGAAGCATAGCACTTAGAAAGCGCAGAACATGATAGGAATATCAATAAATTTGCTTCGGCGACCCAAAATTTTGCTTTGGCGGCCAGTAAAAAAAAGTGTTCAATGCAGTCCTGCTTAAGAATATCCAGATACTATCCGGATGTTAATGCAAGGTGTAAATGGGGTCTGTGTGTCACCTTGACCAGAGAGTTAAAAAATTTTTTTTTTGCTAGATGTCTGAATGGAACTTTGTATTGCTTCGGTAGGTCAAGATTCACCAGGCGACGACAGAGCACCAGTTAATTCCGGTTTTGGTTCTGCTGCGTTCCACTTTAGAGCAACTTCAGGAGAAAGATACCGCAAAAATATTTGCACACCCTGTCAACTTGAAAGAGGTCTGTCAATATGTATATTGAGTTGAGAGAGTTTGAATTTCTTTGTATACTGTATGTATGTGCAATATGCATTTCTGTATTATTTCTGTATATGTTTTTCAGCAGTTTTTTTTAGAGCAATAGTTAAGGCCTTAACATAGAGTTAGATATAATATATGCTTTAGGGGTATTATAATAGCCCTATAGTATGGTAATAAAATCTGCAAGACTTAAATATCAACTGTGCTTTTGGCTTCTCAGGTCCCAGATTACCTGGAGTTTATCTCGCACCCCATGGACTTTTCCACCATGAAATCCAAATTGGAGGCTCAAAAGTATCGCTCAGTGACTGACCTGGAGGTTGATTTCAACCTCATGATCTCCAACTGCCTGCTTTACAATTCTAAAGACACTGTGTTTCACCAAGCTGCAATACATCTGCGAGACCTAGGGGGCGCTGTTCTGAGGCATGCGCAGAGACAAGCCCAGAGCACAGGCTTTGACCTGGACACAGGCATGCATCTGCCAGAATCGCCACACAAAAACGACTACTACCGCTGCACTTTTGAAGATGGTGAGTACAAGGACTCCTAGGGCTGAATCCTAGTTTGCATATTTCTGCTAAATATGGAAAAGTACATACTGCACTGGCAATGGTAAAAGACATACTTCAAAGGGTTTGGTCACCCAAAATTGAATATTCTGTCATTATTTACTCACCCTTCATCTGTGGAACGGATATTTTTCCAGATGGCAGCTAGCATGCAGTTTACATTTTGTTCTGTGTACTGATGGTTTCATTGTATTGTATTGTGTGTATGTGTGTGTGTGTATAGTGGACACGCTGCTAGACCCTGATAATCGATTGCACATGACAACAGAAGACCAGCTGAGGGAGCTGCTAGACAAATTAGACGTGGTGACATCAATGCGCTCGAGTGGAGCACGCACAAGACGCCTCCGCCTGCTGCGCAGAGAAATCAACCATGTTCGCTATAGGCAACACACACGGAACTCGCACATGATGAATGGAGACCTCAAAGAGGAAGATGAGGAGGAGGATGAAGACAAAGAGATCGATGGAGAACATAATCTGTCATCATCATCATTGGACAAAGGTAAGACTTGACTAGTGTTTGGAAATTAAAAATGGTTGTTATTCCAAATCAAATTCCATTTCTTAAATTGAGTGAAACTAAAGTATTTTTAAGACGTTTGATTCTGTTAATGGATCTTGAACGTCTGCAGAACATCGTTTTAAAATATTTGTTTTACTGCATTGATATTTGGTTGCACAACTTCTGAATCTACAATGTCAAAAACAAAATACATTGTTTCAGCTAAATTGTGAACTTGCAATTTAAATGTAATGTAATGAAAGAGACTGGGTGCCGTGGAGTAATACAAAGACAATCAATAGATAAGTCAAGCAATTTTTATTTGTATAGTGCTTTTCTTAATGCACGTCTTTTCAAAGCAGCTTTACAGAAAAGCATACTGTAATGTCTGTAACAAATCTATTTATTGCGATGAACTCAGACTCATGAGGTTTCAGATTGAATCACATGCTTATTGTCTTGCTGACTCACTGAATCAGTCAGACTTAATCTGAACTGATTAAATCAAATTTGTCATTGTCATCTCGAAAAGAACAGACAACTTTGAAGGCTTGTGAGACTTTAATAATGAAAAATTAAAAAAAACATTAAAATGTTTTTTTAAAAAAAATGATAATAGGGTTTTTGTTCAGTTATATTTTTAGTTTATAGTTGGGAACAATTATTTCGGGGTGGGGGATGTCGTTAATGGAATTGTAAAGGAACCATAATCAACTAGAATCGTTCAGTTCCTTATGATTGAAGTGAAATGTTAGATTTTAATAACCATGTCTTTTACTGTTATCAGATACACTCATGATGCCTCTGTAATTCCAGATTGCTTTAACGTGTGGTTGTTCATCTTTTCATCTAGATGACTGTAAATCAACCCCTCCACCCACACTGGAACCCACAGGTCTCGCCTTGTCCCCTCCTTCGGGAGACACCCCCCGGGAACCACCTACCCTCCGACCCATGACATCAGACCCCAGGACCCCTCCATGCCCACCCAAGCGCCTCAAACTAAACAGCGAGAGCCAAGAGACTGATTCCGACACTGCCCCTATGAACAGCTTCACCAAACCTGAAGATCGCCCACCTTTGCCTAGTGAGAACAAACTGACCAACGGCCTCTCCTCCACTGAGTCACCAACACAACCCACAACAGGAGGGGTTGGACGACGAACATCTGTACTCTTCAAGAAAGCAAAAAATGGGGCAAAGCTCCAGCGTGAGAGAGACAGTCAAATGCAGAATGGAAACAAGGACGAGGCAGTTAGCGCTGACCCTGCACGCATCCTCAACTGCACCCCCACCACGAAGAATGAAACTTTAGCCCAGCCAAAATCTCCAACTCCTCCACCCATATCAACCCCAGCAAAGCAGAGAGCAAGAAGCCATAGCTGTAGCCCAGAGCGTGAGCAGGAGAGAACACCCCCCCAACTCACTTTAGAGCCTGGTAAAGAAAACAACTCTTTTACATGCAGCATTTGGACTGGTCTTATGTCTAGTACATTAATGTGTTAACTTAAGTGGATAAATCTCACGATAACTGTCAAGAAATGTCCAAATCATATTTTTACACCATAATATATATATATATATATATATATATATATATATATATATATATATATATATATATATATATATATATATATATATTTTTTTTTTTTTTTTTTTGGCAGAAATCAGCAAGGTACCCAAACAAAAATAATAAAAAAAGAAATAATTATATTTAAATAATTATAAATATATAATTTTGATAATTGAAATACATAACATTATTATGTAAAGCATTAATTAGACAATACAAAAAGCTTTAGATGGCAAATCATTGTTAATTTCCATATCATTGAACAAAAGCCTATCTTTGGCCTACAGTTCACAGAAATCCATTTTGCAATTCAATTCGTCAGTGTTTCCAGGGTAGACTTATAAGGGCTTTTCTAAGGGTGGGTACACCAATCAGCCTCAACATTAAAACCACCTGCCTAATATTGTGAAGGTCCCCCTTGTGCAACCAACACTGCACCAACCCGCATCTCAGAATAGCTTTCTAAGATTCTGTTCTTCTCACCACAATTGTACAGAGCGGTTATCTGAGTTACCGTAGACTTTGTCAGTTCGAACCAGTCAGGGCATTCTCTGTTGACCTCTCTCATCAACAAGGCATTTCCGTCCACAGAACTGTCACTCACTGGATGTTTTTTGTTTTTGGCACCATTCAGAGTAAATCCCATGAGATCAGCAGTTACAGAAAAACTCATACAAGCCCATTTGGCGCCAACTATTATCCATGTGATTATCTAATCAGCCAATCGTGTGGCAGCAATGCAGTGCATAAAATCATGCAGATACGGGTCAGGAGCTTCAGTTAATGTTCACATCAACCATCAGAATGGGGAAAAATTTGATCTCAGTAATTTGGATCGTGGCATGATTGTTGGTGCCAGACGGGCTGGTTTGAGTATTTCTGTAACTGCTGATCTCCTGGGATTTTCATGCACAACAGTCTCTAGAATTTACTCCGAATGGTGCCAAAACGGAGAATGGCCAGACTGGTTCGAACTGACAAAGTCTACGGTAACTCAGATAACCGCTCTGTACAATTGTGGTGAGAAGAATAGCATGTCTTAATGCCATTCTGAGATGCAGGTTGGCGCTGCCTGTACAGCTGGAGTTGAGCTTACTGCCCCCTGCTGACTAAGAATTGTAAAAACGTGAAGGTGGTACTTCAAGCTTGAATTACTCCGATGGAAGGAAAATTCCTTTTTATGGTCTAAGGGCATGATTAATTGTGTTAATAATTAAACACATTTATTTTCTATATAATTAATTGCACTGATTTAATGTGTTAAATTGACAGCACTATTATATATCAGGGACTAAAATATGAAAACGAACAATTTTTTTTTTTTTTTTTTTTTTTTGCAGAATGTAACTGAAAACTGAGAAAAAAGTGAAAGCATTATTTTTAAAGATGCACTCGGTAACTTTTTGTTTGTGTCATCTTGGACTTACAGTGACACCTAGTGGTGTGGATGTTGCATCATTCAAAATCAATAGTTTTCAGTTACAGATGCCATTGTAGAAATACACTATTCACGATCAGCAATGATTAATTTAATCCAAGAGTAAAAGTGTCCAATAACAATACGGTTACTGAGATTGAGTAGTATACAACTGGTCATGTGACTCTAAATTGGCAGCCGCCATGAGGGTGCCCCTGTCCCATGTAGAATATAACAGAGTCCTCATCTCATGTAAGTGCTCATGATTTTATTAATATGTTTCAAAATTACAGATCATTTCTTTAGGAGTAAAACTTTTTTAATGGGGAAACAATTACTGAGTGCACCTTTAAATGCCGGTAACCTGTTAATAACCGGTTAATTTTGTTGCGATACTTTTTTCATGAAATCAAAGAAATCAAAGGGTTTATCACAGTAAATCACTTCCTGTTGCCCAAAAAAATGAGACTTCACTCCTTTTAGTTGAACATTAGCATGCGCTTTGGTTCTGAAGGACACCTCTAGTTTAAAAAACAATGATAAAAAAATATAAATCATTCAACCCGCAAAAGTGATGTTTAGTCTAAACACGCACATACAGTGTGCCAAATGAATATTTTTAATATTTTGGGGGATATTTTTAATATTAAGAATAGATTTATTGAAGAGACATTACTTTATATTGGCTACTCTATACTATGCTTGTTTTCTATCCTGAAAATTCCCCCAAATGGGAAAACATTGAATGGCTTATTTTTACTTATTTTGGGTGAGGCAAGTCCCTTATTTTGAGCTTGTTTTTCCTTGTTTCTCTTGTGAGATCTGGAAACATTGCAACTAGTTTATCACCCACCCTTAGCCCGGGTACGGCACGGGATCCACCTTTGTGGTGGTAGCTCGTGAAAGGAACAGTGGCACGCTCCTTCCCTCCATAGTGTTAGGGTCTACACCTTGGGCAAGAGTGAATAACCCTTGAGCCTCCCATACTAGGGTCACAGTTGTTTATATACCTTTATTTTTTATTTTGTTTTTTCTCTCTACTGTACTTGAGTTTTCCCATCTTCTTATCCCATCACTGTCTACCTCTCTGTAAGGACCCTGAGTAGTTAAAGTCCTAGCATCCCCCTGCTTCTCTTAAAATACGTCAAAAGAGGGTGACTTTTTTGCCACGAGTTGCGACCCGTTTCAGTGGTGGAAGAGATCCTGGCTCTGAGAAATATGGTTTGCTGCGGCTTCCATTATTTCATTATTTCATCTAGATGGGAGATTGGAAAGGACTGATCCAATCAATTGGCTGGTCAAGACATGCCCTGGTAATACTACGTGATAAGTTAACATCAGCAATCTTTTCAGTATCCCAAGAAAGCATTGGCTAAGGGTCATTCGAGTAGATGGAACATACCTCGTACTTTGTGCTTGAGTATACCATCCCTATATCCCTGATGCCTAATCTGCAGGATTTCTGTGGCTCTGTGCATCCCCATGTTGGACTCCAAGGTGGGTGGGGAGTAGAGATGGTAAAGCATAATATGCCAAACATGGCTACCAAACACACATCCAAAAAATTACTTTTAGACCTGGTCATGGACTGCACTTCTGAGAATCAATGTGCTTCTACATCTAACAATGAAGATTGGCTAAAATGTATAATTATTGATTTTGCATCATCAGATATGCCAGTCACAAAGCTCCTTTTGCCATTCACAAGGGCATTACAGGAATAGCTGGTACTGTTAAGGAGGTGAAGAAACTGCAGTCTGGCCAGATTCTGGTGGAATGTTGTAAGAAGACTAATTCAGAGAACCTTCTTTGTGCCAGTTTGCTGGCTGGACTTGATATAAAGACATCCAACACTCAACTACAGCAAAGGAGTGATACGTACCAGAGAGTTGGATGGTGAAGAATAAATAACTTATGAACTTAAATCTCAAGGAGTCCTCCAGAAAGAATCACATTCGGGTATATGAGTGTTCTAGTGGACTTATTTATACCAAATCCACTGAGATGCTTTAACTGTCAAAAGTATGGACATGGATCAAACAGCTGTAAGAATAAGTGTGTCTGCTGCAATTGTGGAGAGGAGGATCATGATAAAGAAAGCTGTCAGAAGCCACCCAAATGCTGCAATTGTGTGGAGAACATATGGCTACATCAAAAGAATGCTTGATGTAGATTAAAGAGAAAGAAATCCAGAAAATAAGATGTACAAAGAAAATCAGCTATAATGAAGCACGCAAATTGGTCTCTGTGGCGCACCCTCTTTCATTGTAAATAAAACTTTCACCTCTGTGGTCAAAAAAACTTTTGTTCAGTGGATTGCCAGACAGATTTGACCTGGCTGCAAAAGGATAAACCACAAACTGTCAGTAACAGTAAAGGCATACCTCCTCCTAGATCAAAGAGTGCAGGAAATCAGAATGAAACTACATCAACCCATAGCCAAACCAACCAGAACTTACAAACAGAAAACCAAACAATTAACAAGAATTCTAAAAAAGCAGGATGTTCACAATCAAAAGTATCACAAGATGAGAATACAAAGATGAAAGCAATCAAAGATGTCGAAATGAAAGAGAGTGGCCATCACAGTAGGAGCTGCTCACCAAAAGGCAGAACTAGGGGTAATATCCCTATTCTCCCAACTTAAATATGGATCACATTATTATCCAGTGCAACTGCTGTGGGTTCAGAGCTAACTTCGCAGAATTGCAACGATTAGCTACAGTTATAAATCCACTTGCCTTTTGTCTGCAGGAGACGCAGTTGTCGCCTGATACTACCCTTTCTTTTAAAAACTTTACAATTTTAAATTCTTTTGGACCAAACAATAGACGTGCTTCTGGTGGAACAGCTATTTTAATTAGAAATGATGTGATACACAGATACATCACAATAAATAGTCATTTAAAAGTAATAGCAGTACATATTACCCTCCAGAGGACTTTCAAGATCTGGACAACCTTGTGGAGCAGCTTCCTTCCCCCTTCATACTTATGGGGGATTTTAACAGACATAATACCTTGTGGGGTAGTAATCAGTGTAATAGAAAAGGCAAGAACATTGAGCACTTTATCAACAACCATACTCTGTGCCTTTTAAATGATGGGTCTCAAGCCTATTTACACCCTGGACATGGTACCTATTCAGCAATTGACCTAACCATCTGCCAGCCTGAGCTACTATTAGATCTCTCATGGAAAGTGTGGAATGATCTCTGTGGAAGTGACCTTTTTCCACTAATCTTGACCTTCAAAGGAAGAGGAGAAGTACCAAGCTTACAGAGATGGCAACTTAAAAAAGCCAATTGTTGTTGGATGTTAACTTTTCATCCAATAACATGGAACCTTACAACCAACCTTTCATATTTAACTCCATCTGGATGTCAGGGGATGTTCCATATTCTTGGAAAGAAGCAGAAATTATTCCTATTCCAAAGGCAGGAAAGGATCATATCGAACCTTCCAACTACCTACCTATAGCCCTGATGAGTTGTTCATGTAAACCATGGAGAGAATGGTTGCTGGAGTCTCAACATCTTATAAGTAATGCTCAAGATGGATTTAGAAAATGAAGAAGCACTGTAGATCACCATCAACCTTGAAAGTTATGTACGTGATGCTTTTATCAGAAAAGAACATGCTATTGCTGTCTTCTTTGACTTGGAGGAAGCTTACGACACAACTTGGAAGTATGGTATTTTAAAGGATTTACATCAGCTTGGTTTTAGAGGACATCTACCCATTTTGTATCAAATACACATTTTAAAGTAAAGGTAGGTACTACCCTATCAGACCCACACAGACAAGAGTTAGGAGTACCTCAAGGAAGCATCTTATCAGTGACCCTTTTTAGTATCAAAATAAACAGCGTTGCAAGTCATCGGATCAAACATTCATTGCAGCATTTGTGTAGACCACATTTGTATTTGCTACAGAGGCAAATTCATGAAAAGTATTGAACGGAAAATCCAGCTGACAATTAATAGGTTCCAGGGCTGGTCTGTGTCCAACGGGTTTAAGTTCTCAAAGAATAAAACAGTCTGTTTGCATTTTTGCCAGTTACGCTCTCCCCATCATGACCCAGAGCTATTTATGGATGGCGATCCTATCAAAGTTGTCAAGGAAACCAAATTCCTTGGAATAAACATAAATTAATAAACTTAATAAATTGTCTTTTATTCCTCACATAAAGATTTTAAAAGATAAATGTTTTAAAGCAATGGATATTTTAAAGGTTTAAAGACTAAGTGGGGAACAGAGAGCTCTGTTCTCCTAAACATTTACAGAACGCTGATCAGATCACGTTTGGACTTTGGAAGCGTACTGTATGGCTCAGCCAGGAAATCGAATATTCAACATTTGGACACAGTTCACCATCAAGGCATACATCTGGCACTGGGGGCCTTCAGAACATCACTAATTCAAAGTTTATATGTAGAGGCTAAGGAACTTTTTCTAGAGGACAGACACCTCAAATTAGACCTGCAATACTCAACAAAAGTAAAGACCAACAAAGAAAATCCAGCATGTTATGCAATCTTCTCACCCCATATTCATGTCTGTATGAGAGAAAACTGAGGTATATCCAACCTCCTGGTCTACGGTTTAAATCCTATCTAGAAAAAATAAAAGTTGACTTAAGCATACTGGAACAGACATACTTCTGCAGTATCCCGCCCTGGAATCTCAAAAAAACTAAAATAATCCTGGACTTAACTGAATGAAACCCATCTGAATGAATACCTTCAACAACAACTGGATATCAAAGAGATGTTTCCATCACAAACACCTATATATACAGATGGATCAAAGTCTGTTGATCATGTGTCAGCTGAACATGTGATCAATCACCAAAAAAGCGAAATAAGGATCCCCAAACAGAGCTAAATTTTTACAGCAGAGGCCAACGCTATTATTCTAGCACTGGATCACATCAAGACCACACAACAGAGAAATGTCTTAATAATTACAGATTCAAAATCATGTCTTCAAGCACTTGCATCACTCAAAAAAGACCACCCAGCCCTTGTAAAGATTCTAACCAAATTGTCAGCTCTGGAGGCACAGAATTGTAATACTTACTTTTGCTGGGTACCTGGCCACTGTGGAATCCTGGGAAATGAACAAGCAGACCCTGCTGCTAAAGAAGCATTTTCTACAGATCTTAACAAATGCTCCATACCACCCTCAGATCTGAAACCTACCATAATCTCTTACATCATCAACAAATGGTAAACAGAATGGGATCAATGCATTACAAAGAAATTGCATGAAATCAACCCTGTAGTGGGCAAAAGACGTACCATTAATTTCAGTAATAGCTGGAATCAGATCATTTACACCTGTTGCCGAATAGGACATTCCAAACTCACACATAACTTTTTAATATCAGATAAAGATCCACCATTATGCAACGCATGTCAGAATCCACTATCTTTGAAGCATATTTTATTGGATTGTGCAAGTTTTATTTCTTTTAGGAATTTATTTTACTCCGCAAACACTTTTTTTTAATTTATTTTTATATTAATTTGATTTATATATTTTTAACAAAGTCAACTCTGAGACAGTTTTAGACTCTACCTTTTAAAATATTTTTACTCGTTTTTCGCCATGAAAAGAGCCATGGAAGCTGGCATGGCGTTAAATCACTCACTAACTAAATAACTAACTAACTAACCCACCCTTAGTACAGAGTACTGTCATTTCAAAAAGAATTTTATTAACTGCTCTTTTATTTCATTCTAGCCGGTTACCATTTGGAAAGAATGCTGTGCAACGCTGGTACCGGAACAAAAAATATGTTTCTGCTCA
Organism: Myxocyprinus asiaticus; assembly: GCF_019703515.2. NCBI lineage: Eukaryota > Metazoa > Chordata > Actinopteri > Cypriniformes > Catostomidae > Myxocyprinus > Myxocyprinus asiaticus. The sequence goes on along the minus strand of NC_059376.1, from coordinate 37,180,798 downwards.
GAACGAACCGAAATTAAAAAACATTTAGTTTTTAGTCCCTGTTGTATATATGTGTATATGTAAATATGTCAAATACTGAATAGTTATGTAAATATGGGTGGTCATATGTTAATGTGGTCTTGGTTGTGACATCATAATCCTGACGATTTCTGAAGTGACCCATTTTTTGCAGGTTAATTTCAATAAATGATCAGTGGACTGGGGAAGGAGGTTTGCATTGAAAAAGTTAGAGCATGTCAACATAGTACATCGAGCTAGGCTATTTAATTTCAGAAGAGCAAGGAAAAGCCTATTTTCCTTGATTTGTCCCCTTCAAATAAAATTGTGCCTTTGACAATGTTTATGTTGACAGTTATTAATTTAACGTGTCTGAATGTTTTAGCTCTCACAAATGGCTACAGAAAGCACAAAGATGCTGTCTCTGACTCAGAATGCAGCTCATCTCCAACCTTCAAAGAACTGTAAGAGAAAACAACATTAATGACTAAAACCTTTCAGCCGGTTACAGGTCACATCTACAGTAAACTCATATTATCTCTGTTGGTTTCAGTGCCTCGCCACCTAAAAAAAGCCGGGGGAAACCTGCGTTGTCCAAAGTGCCATTCTTAGAGACTGTTAATGGAGACTCTGACTACACTGGGACTGGTAAGAAATTAATCCTAATGAAGAGTTAAACAAAAAATAATTACCCCTTAACAAAAATATACTTGTTTTTGGAGTACACAAGGTGATACAGTAATTCTTGTGCTATGTAGATGTGCTGTCAAATGGGGACACACCTGAACCTCTGGACTTGGTGTGGGCCAAATGCAGAGGATATCCGTCCTACCCTGCTCTGGTGAGAGAGGGCACTCCACACTCACATTACATACAACACTCTGATACAACCTTAGGAGTCATGAATACTTTTCAGTCTGAGAAAAAAAAAAAAAAAACAGAACACTAATTTGACTGTTATTTAACATGAAAGTCCTTAAATTAATTTTACTAGGCTGTTCATAATAATGGGACCAAAAGTCTTCAACAGTTGGACTTTTTAGAACTGTCTGTTGTAACATCAACCAGATTCACTTTAGTTTGAACATGTGCAGATATAAAGGAATGTTTAGATATTCTGAAAAGGTGCTCACATGACCCAAAATTCTGATTAATGCAGGCATTTGCAAGCCGCCTAATTCAAATTTCTAGAATCCAAAATATTGGCTTAATCTAGGATCAAAACATACTAACTAATATAATAAATGAGTATAACTATTATAATATATTTAGTTATACTAATATAACTAAATGTTGGTTAATTTCAGAATATTTTTATGCATGTAAATGTAATGGTTTAAATGGCTCCTGTTTTGTAGATCATAGATCCAGAAATGCCTCAGGAGGGTTTGCTGCATAACGGAGTTCCCATCCCTGTTCCCCCTCTTGATGTATTGCACCTGGGGGAACAGAGACAGGAAGAGGCTGGCGAGAAACTCTTCCTTGTTCTCTTCTTCGACAACAAACGCACCTGGTAAGTACAGCATTGGAGGTTTTTTTTGGTTTTCCTGGCTGGAAGGATTTCAGAAGACACTGTCAGTGGCTCTGTTGGAAGTTTCTCTCATATCTTGTCTATCTTTGCAGGCAGTGGCTGCCTCAAGATAAGGTTACCCCTCTCGGTGTGGACGATACCGCAGATAAACTGCGTATGATGGAGGGCAAGAAGACCAGCATACGGAAGTCTGTGCAAGTGGCCTACGACCGAGCTATGATCCACCTGAGCCGGGTTCGGGGAGAAAATGGTTTTGTCGGCTCCAACTACCTGTAGAACAGAGCCACCAACCACATCTGACCTTCTCACATGGGCTTGATCTCAAATGGCTATATTAGATCACCATTACATCAGTATTTGGTTAATGGTCTAGGTACGGGTTTCCTGAGCAATTGCATTCACTTCAGTTTAGTTTGTCAATATGTTCAGGACACAACAACCCTCTTCAATGATTTGGTAGTGGAGTCATTTGAGATTCAGTCCCATTTTTATTTGTTTCAGGGGTTAGGTTGCTTTTTTAGGATGGGTTCACTAAAGGGCGACAGTTTATATCAGTGATTTGTTTGTTTTTAACTGGTGTCACTTTATGGTAATGAGTCTAAACCACCCAGACTCTGAGTTTTAGCTTTTGGATACATTCAGAGCAATTAATTTCTGAAAATTAAGCATTTTAAATGATCGAATAAATGACCTTAAATAATATAAATGTTTGAATGAATCACTGCCATTTTCTTATGATAGCTTTTTACTTTTCAAAGTTTTACAAACCACTTCTTGTATACTGTAAAGACACTCATGTATATACGTATGTTTTTTGTTTTTTTTTATCATATAGTATTTAATTTTTTCTCCTGTTTATTGTGAAATAAATTGGAATGTTGAAATGAAGAAGGTTGTGTACATGTGTGTAAAAAGGTTTTCAGATTAATTGACTTCCTACAAAGTGTATCCTGCTTGTCTTTGAAATCAGATAGTGTGAGGATGTCCATATATATGTACATAATTGGCATACATTTTATGTACGTGTATATGTACCAGCTCACAGCTGTCTGTGGTTAAATATATATTCTCATTTTTGATACAAAAAATGTAATTTATTTATGGACCATTGAGATAAAGGAATTAAATTATATTGGTTGAAGATGGAAATCAAATCCATTATTTAAGATAAACTATTGAATTAGCTTTTAAGATCTAACTTCACGTGTGATCTGATTCTGCTTTAGTTCTTTTCAAGATTTCAAGGTGAAATACTGGAGGGATGATGATATATTGTACACTTGCTATTAGACAGTAAAAATCCGTAATTGCCATCAAGCACAAAACCTTGTATTTATTGTAGAAAGTTGTGGAGCTTTTGTTGACTGTTTGTAAGATGGAACCTCTAAGAAATTGTAAGCTTGTACAAACTGCAGATTTTACCGACCCACCAAGTAACCAGTCTCAAACAGTATTTTCTCATGTGGGGGAAATAAATGTTCTATCAAAACTATATTATGATTAATGGTGTTTGCATTTTTTTTAAACATGATTTTTAAGAACATTATCTTTTATTTTCTAACGCTGTATCCCTAGTATCCAAGATTGATTTAGTAAAACTTTGAATAGTTCTCCTGAATGTTAGAATTTAAACACTTTTTATTTAACATAAAGGAATATGTGTAGAAAAAAAACAATAGCCATTATATGTACAATTTTCCTTATTAAATGTTGGTGGAATATTTATGTACTTTACATGGGTGTATACTTTAAAGGTGCTGTAAGTAGTGATGGGGAGACTCCTAACGAGTCGATTCCTTGACAGTGAGTCGTCCTGGAATTGGAGTCGACTCTGATACAGGAGTCAATTCTTTTGTTCGACTCTGTAACTTTATGAACAGGACGTTGTGATTGGCTCAAAATAATGAATTGACCTGTTGGTTTTGGAAAGAGGACGTGTGATCAACCAAGTCAGTCCACTGTCGGCCATCTTTGGAACGCTCTCGGGAGGCTATTTCCAGTCATGCCAGTGCAGCTCCTATCTACTTGAATGGAGAAAGACCGAAATCTCAAAAACGGTTGGTCAAGATTACAATCAAAGGGGGGCCTGGGTAGCTCAGCAAATAAAAATGCTGACTACCACACCTGGAGTTGCAAGTTCGAATCCAGGGCATGCTGAGTGACTCCAGTCAGGCTTCCTATGCAACCAATTGGCCCGGTTACTAGGGTGGGTAGAGTCACGTTGGGTTAACCTCCTCGTGGTCGCTATAATGTGGTTCTCGCTCTCGGTGGGGCACGTGGTGAGTTGTGCATGGATGCCGCAGAGAATAGTGTGAGCCTCCCGCATGCTAGGTCTCCACGGTAATGCGCTCAACAAGCGACGTGATAAGATGCACGGATTGACAGTCTCAGACGCGGAGACAAGTGAGATTCGCCCTCCGCCACCCAGGTTGAGGCAAGTCACTATGCCGCCACAAGGACCTAGAGCACAATGGGAATTGGGCATTTAAAAAAAAATAAAATAAGGAAAATAAGATTACGATCAAAGAACATATTTCAAATCAGCAGTAAAATCTGACGACACTGGTATCATAAATTGTGCTTCTTTACCTCATATTTCGCTAAAACACGCAATTTCCCCAGCTTGTGCAGCTAATGCGCGTTAGCGAGTTGATTGACAGGTGATGTCTGTATCTAAAAGGTGATTGACTCTTTTACCTGTAAGGCGGGACTTCCTTTCTACATCCATTTACCGTTGGGCGCTCAGAGCTTCTTGGTTGGGCGTTCCAATATCTCCCATTCATTTTAATAGAAGTGGCCCGTCTCTGCTAAATAGTCTCTGGTGTGATTAAAGCTAAGTCGAAGCGGGATTAAAAACGAATTAAATAGCGTACAATAATAATATTTTCAGGTTTTGTTCCCCCTAGCTGGCTGTAACAGCATTTGGCCAAATTTTACATTATGTGAGGTGATAATTCTAATTATTTGCAAACTATTTACACTAGTAAGGGAAGGCGTTTCATCAATGAACATTAGAAATTTTGATGACCAGTGGTGAGGTATTTAAAATTATATTGTCTTGTAAAACTCTTGCTGATGCACTGCTGAATGTTTTGCTTAAAAATAAAATTTTCTCTAGCTGTAGCCATTTAAAAAAAAAAAAAAATTACCTCTAGGGGGCAGCAGTCAATAGTAATGATGAATGAACATTACCATACAGCAAGGATCTTCAACAGGGGGTCTGCGGGGGTACCGCAGGGGGTCCACAAATTATTGTTTGATCCACCATTGGCATTTGTAATAATCACTCACTCGCACGCGAGCGGCAGCGAGAGAGAGGGATATGAATTTTAGTCTATCCACATGTTGAAGTCCTTCGCAGCTACATCTTAAATTGTGGCTAAACGGCACTAGTCAGTAGAAGCGCACAGCCCGGACAAACCCTTCCCACATCAGGTTCAACAGCGCCGCAGCGGACGGTCGCGTGAGTAAACGCATCTGCGTTGCGTCGGTCTCACTGTGTAGTCGAGCAGATGACAGCCTACAGTTTCTTTTATTATTAGTTGCTTTTTGCTTTCAGAACAATTGCTTACTTGCCTGATGTAAATAAACCATTACCGCTGAGATCATCAAGCTGGCATACACGATCCTTAACGTTCCACACACACAAGACGGTGACTCTCAAATCAACGTAATTAAAGATGCACTCAGTCATTGTTTTCCTCATTACAAATTTTTTCTCAATGAAATGAACAGTAATTTTGAAATATATGTATAAAATCGATCACTCACATGTGACGAAGACTCCATTTTAGTAACCTTATAAAAGTTGTTTTATTTCAATGGCTTTGCAATGTAAACATCATGAAGTATGTACATACAATAATATGGTAGCCTACCATAAACGTTTTTATAGGCATAAAACGCAACACTCAATTTTATACAATATGTAACGGGGGTCCCGGCTCCGTCTCTCTACCCACCAAGGGGTCCTTGGCCTGAAAATTGTTGAAGACCCCTGCCATAAAGCAATGACTCCCAGCTTAATCCAAATGTGTTTTACCAAAGTCTCTGGTTTTACTTGTGACATACCACCTCACAGATCATAATAAAATAATATTTAAAGTGGCAGTATGCTCAAATAATAGGTTTTAAAGCCTCTGGTTGCAGCATTCAGTTTGTCGGTGAGTGGAGACTCTTCAATATGTCTGGCGTTTGAATTTACAAGGCAAATGCAAAGTAAACCCTTTTAATTTGGTGTACAGTTAAGGGAACATGACATCCTTTACCTTATTTAGCTTATCAGAAAACAAATTCAAGAATTAACTTTTTATATGCTGAATAACATGAAACACATTACATATATAGTATAATAAAACTGTAATGAATTTAAATGGATTGTTTTATTGAATGTTACAAATGAGCGCTCATTTGCTTTCCCAGTTTTTATAGTCTTCTGTGTGGGTTTAAGAGGTTTATTTTTTCAGATTTTGACAAGGGTCTTGATAATTCTTTATATGGCTGGTTAAAAATCTAATCTATCTAGCCTAAAGACCGTTACTCTATCTCAGTAAGTATTCAAATCCCATTTAACGGTTTCAGTTTTGAATGAGAAAATTCAGTTGTAAACCGCCAGTGAACCGCCGCTACTGTCTCGTTTGTGGTCTTATGGAAATTAAAACAATTGCAGTTTTTACCTCTTGCAGCTTGCGTAATGACAGATTGCCTCACCTCAAAGGTTACTGAAAAGTGGAGGGTGGGAAATAAGTACATAATGTACCATTTTTGCATTTTAGCAATGACTTGTGTCTAGGAAATTTTAAGTGTTTTAAAAACACTTTTAAATTGTATGGAGAGGTAACTGAGTGAAACAACAATCAAGAGCAACTTCCAGCATTGTATTTGACATTAAGGTAAGGTAATGACTCCATGTCTCATTGACATGGTTCTGTATACTAATAAATGCAACTCACAAATGTATCATTTATAAAAGAAAGCAAACATTTATCTACTGCATATAAGAAACTCCCTGTTGGAAAATCCATCTTAAGCTGGTAGCAGTGTTTTGGAAGATGGTAGCTGGTCTTTTGCTGGTGCAAGCTGGGGAACTATCCTGGACCAGCTAACAGCTGATCATCAGCTCAAGGTGATCAAGCTGGGTTTTGGAACCAGCTAATATGTTCCAAAAAAACTTTTACCAGCTTAAGGTGGATTTTTCTGCAAGGATCAGGCTTAAAAATGTATTATTATTATTTGTATTATTTTACATGTGTGTTTGCACATGGGTTGCCAAAAGTACATTGACCTGCATTTTTGTGTTGGGACAAAATAAAAAGTGTATTGCAACAGATGAGACATGATAAATCTCTCCCTGAAGGCTGTCTCAGGACTGCATGTCCCAGGGCTGCTGTGGGAGAAGGGTGAGGTGGTTGTGTTGCAGTGTTCTCAGCTCGGTCAGTCGTCCCAGGAGCCGGGCAAAGCGTCGTGGGTTTTGCACTGCCCCCTGACTACAGCAGCATACTCTGGACAAGAGCTCCAGAACAAACTCCTGTAAGTTCTCCACACAGCTCACAGCACGCAGAGATGGCCTGTCTGCTTCAACAGAGGATAGACAAGAGAGGACAAACATGTCTACATCTATAAGCTAAAATCTGATTGTGTTATTTGCTGTTTGACCAGAGCCGTCGCTTGACCTAGCCTGAAAGGGCTGTAGCCCCAAATCTGTTTTGGATAACCCTGAAGGGTAGATTAACTTTGACTCTACTATCAATTAACCTTGACTTCCGCTGCTACTGTATCTGTCTGTTTGATCATGGAAAAAGTCTCTTCACCTGCTAAAAGCCCAAAACTGCAAAGAGATAGGGGTTATTTTAGCACTGTACATCAAATTAATTAACTCACAAAGGGTCATTATCAAAAAAGTTTGCCTGAAGTGAAAACAAAAGAGAAATATTTTAATTATCTAGTTTAAAACATGTGTCAGGTTCATGTAAATGTAGTCTTTGTGTCAATGTTGGTTTCAGAAATTTTTTAAAAGCATTTAAAAAATGAATTTCATGACTTGGAAAAATGTCATGATGTGAAACCAAGTTAAAGATTAAAATACTGTCCTTGCACCTTAAATAGATGAGTGAACATGGTACTACTGTAATAATTTTTTTTTTTTTTTTTATTTTTATTTTCAAGTTTTCAGACATATTTTTCATGGCAAACAAATATGATTTTTACAAATATGATGCATTTTTTTAGTCAAGACTATCAGTAAATTTACTTAGGGTTACACCATGTCACCTGAACAAACTTTCATCAAAATTTCAAAATTTTGATATTTAATCATATTAAAAAAATAATGTTTTTTGTTTGGTTGATTGTTTGATTTTAAACATCACAAACACCCATGGGGGTTTGAAGGTGTCCTCTTTATATATATATTTTTACATGACAACAAAATGGCTACCTACATGTTGGTTACACATGACTTTGATGTAGTGGACACGTTTTTCAAAAATGAACCGTAATTTAAATTTTGTTTCACAGTTTTTTTATTTATTTATTTTTTTAAGAAATAGTATTTAAAGATTATTCTGCACCACTCAGTCCAAAATTACTTTTTATTTAAAGTATTCCAGCTTTTAATGAGACTTTTTTTTGATGACATTTTTTACTTTAAACCCCATAAAAAATAAAAAATAAATTACTTTGAACTCGGTAATTGCAAACATGTTCATCATAGAGGTGAATTCAAGTAATTGTTTTGTGTAAATTGCATTTTTAATGTATTTTTGATTAACAATATATCTGGACAAACAAAAACAAAACAAAAAAAAAGATAAATAAATGTCACAACATTGAAATGTGCCTGGCTATATACACAGATCAGCCACAACATTAAAACTACCTGCCTAATATTGTGTAGGTCCCCCTTGTACCACCAAAACAGCGCCAACCCGCATCTCAGAATAGCATTCTGATATGATGTTCTTCTCACCACAATTGTACAGAGTGGTTATCTGAGTTACCATAGACTTTGTCAGTTCGAACTAGTTTGGCCATTTTCTGCTGACCTCTCTCATCAACAAGGCATTTCCATCTGCAGAACTGCAGCTAACTGGATGTTTTTTGTATTTGGCACCATTCTGAGTAAATTCTAGAGACTGTTTTGTGTGAAATTCCCAGGAGATCAGCAGTTACAGAAATACTCAAACCAGCCCATCTGGCACCAACAATCATGCCACGGTCCAAATCACTGAGATCACATTCTTCCCCATTCTGATGGTTGATGTGAACATTAACTGAAGCTCCTGACCTGTATCTGCATGATTTTATGCACTGCATTGCTGCCACAGGATTGGCTTATTAAATAATCACATGGATGATTGTTGGTGCCAAAGGGGCTGGTTTGAGTATTTCTGTAACTGCTGATCTCCTGGGATTTTCACACACAACAATCTCAAGAATTTACTCAGAAACAAAAAACAGTCAGTGAGTGGTAGTTCTATGGATGGAAATGCCTTGTTGATGAGAGAGGTCAACAGAGAATGGCCAGACTGGTTCGAACTGACAAAGTCTACGGTAACTCAAATAACCGGACTTTACAATTGTTGTGAGAAGAATATCATCTCAGAATGCTATTCTGAGATACGGGTTGGCACTATTTTGGCGGCACGAGGGGGACCTACACAATATTTGGCAGGTGGTTTTAATGTTGTGGCTGATCGTTGTATATATTTGTGTATGTATGTATTTCTCAGAAATTTGAATTTGAGAGCTTTGTCACTCCTTATCAAAAATAATACCATTGTATTAACAAGGTTAAGCCACATTAAAAATCCTGCAAGAATTGAACTTGATTATTTATTAATGGCCTACTAATGACATTGATGTCTAGCGACGCCCCTGGTTTGACTTAGAAATGGAAGTCCTGAATATGGTGACATCACTAAAGAAGTTCACATACAATAAGTCAATCAATGCACAAGAGTGTTAATCATAATCAACAGACCTGAACATAACACCGTAGTTGCAGTTAGAAGTGCATATTCAGCCTCGGTTACTGCTATGACAACCATACTGTGGAGGAAATTTACCACAGATCCCAGAAGCTCATCGTTCATCCCTGATCAAAGATAAAAATCACATCACAGTTTTAGCAGATTCTATTGGACAAAATTATAATACATCACTTAGAACATAATTATATGATACATTGTCACACTGGACATGTCAGAGCATGTATTTATGAGAGTTTTCCCAAATCCACAAGAGATGCTGTCCACAGTATCTGAATAAAAAACAGACTGAAAAAAGTCTATCAAAAATTAAAAAAAATTTAACTTGCATAGTGAAAAAGTGCCGTGTGTAAGTTCAAAACAGACCAGCGAGCAAATGTTTCAGCCCATAGCTCTCTTCGGTGCTCCAAAAGTTTTCCAGCAATAATTATCATAGATCACCTGAGCATGTCGTTATCCTTTGGTTGTTCCCATCCTTGGACTCAAATGATTTCACCCAGTCTGGGTTTGAGTTATTCAAACTTGCAGGGTACAAAGCTATTAAGAAACAAGGAAATCACAGTGAACGATTCATGCCGTTGAGTTGCTTGAAGAGAACAGCAAAAACATTTAATTATATATCTCATGTAATTACCAGTGCTAACACAATTGGGTTTCTCTGAGAACTTTTGAGCTAAAAGCAGGAACATGACTTCCACTGAAGAGCTGGACAGTAGAGTGTTCTGGTCAGAACTTTCCAAAAGCTCAAAGCCTAAACAACATACCCAGTTAGTTCTTTACCAACTGTGTGGTGTGATCTAAAAGAAGTTGGGAGGAAACTGACCAGGTACACTCCTCGAAAACTGCAAAAGCTTCTCTGTCCGAGGAGGGGTCAGTTCTGCACTATTTGTTAAACTTGACCACAATGGCACCTGGGGAAACAAAAAGAACCTTAATGCGATATCTTATGGGAATTATTTATCTCTAAATTCATTTAGGAAAAGGTCTCTGACATACCCGGCAGTACAGGTTGTCTTGAACTATGTACCTACGATAAGACTCCACAATTTTATTCAGAATGCATCTCTGCTCTCTGGAGAGACCTGATGATACCTGCAAACACAGTATTTTTGACAATGACAAATTAGTTGCCCACATTTCTGATTTAACATTTGCCTTAAAAATCAAACCTACAACAAATGCCAGGTGAAAAGCAGAGCAGTTTTAAGTTAAGTTTAGAGGGGTTTACCAGTGAAGTGAATCTGCTTGTAGATGAGACGCTTCTGTTTTCAGAACAGTCGTCGTCCTCAGTTCTCCCTGCTGACCCATTGTGTCCACTGTGTTTAGAGCCCTTCCTCAGTCGCTTTGATTGGCATTGCACTTCCGTAAGCAGACCTGACAAGACAACACCAGGAATGCAGCCATTGTTTGAGGAGTGAATAACTAAAAGTAGTGACACTACAAACTTGACTACATTTTTCAGTAGCAGGACAGTAGCTCAATAGTCTAGCTTTTCCAGTGACAAGCTACTTTTCCAAAGAGTAGCGGCGTAGGGTCATATAATACTACAGTTGTCACACTATATTGTGCACACAGTCTAAAAACAGTAATTAAATGTCAGGAAATTAAATGTGCTCACCTAAACCGTTCACTCTTTCTCTCGTAATAGTGTTGGGAAGTCCAAATCATTGTGAATCGGTTCGTTTGGACAGTTTCTGTAACTGGTTAAACAAACGATTTACCAATTCACTTATAGGAAGCTTTGGAGAGTTCAGTTCATTTTGGTGAACCAGTTTGTTCAGATGATTTCTGTAAATCTGGGGTGGGGAACGTCAGGCCTCAGGGCCATATCAGGCCCGTGGGATCATTTTATCCGACCTGTGAGGCCATGAAATAATTTGAAAAGCAAAAAAATGGACTTGATTCCATTAACTATATAAAAAGGATTTAAAATAACTTAAATAAATAACACAAAATACTGTATAATAGACAGACATTTTTCATTTGTTTTTGTTTTTTTCCCTTGGTACGTGAGCATGCAACGGAATGCATTAGTTAATTTCAACCCACAATCAGAAATTGCAAGCAATTGTATGGCATGTGAATAACTTTGTAAATACTCAAATAGCCCTCAATAGGAAAAAGGTTCCCCAACTTGGTCTTCACTTTTGAAGCTAAATGTTTAGTTAACAGCATCTGTGTATCAGTTTAATAGATGTGTAACAGTGTTTGGGTTTTCATTATATAAAATAGGATGTTTTTTTAGTTTTATTAATTGTATGTAGTATGAATGTGTTTGTTCAAATTAATGTTATCATATTATGATGTTTAATGTCGCCTCTAATTGAGACCTAAATCAGAACAGTCCTTATGTGGCACAAAAACAATGTGTTTTTTTTTTGTTGTTGTTGTTATATAACTAAATTCTGCATGCAGATGTTTTATTTATTTTTAATTTTTAAAATACTTTCTTCATTATATAGATGTAATGCAAATTCATTCTCTGTAAGTTCATTACATCAATTTTGTTGGCTACTTTTTGTTAATAGGTTGTAGAGTGGCAACAGTAACTACATTTTTTTAAGAGTTGCTTGAAGCTTTGGAATGTGCAGTAGCTTCCCCACTGAAATTAGCTAATGCTGACATCGCTTTATGATGCTAACTGAACTTTCGATTGCTTTACTATGGAGTAGCATCTGACAGGAAGAGAATTTAAAAGACGTGATGAAAACGAACTCAAACATAAGAAGTTTTATTTCAGTTTAGAAGCTTTGCATCAATCTCACATTCTGCCAGCATCCCGACGGCTCTGCATTTGCGGAGTCTGCAATCCTGACACTTTCTCCGCATGTACATATCCATCTCGCAGCTTCCGCCGCTCTTGCAGTGGTACACTGCCTTTTTAGTCACGCTTCTTCGGAAGAAACCTGAACAACGAGAAACTGGTTCTCAGAAACAGACAGGATAGTTGATACTTCGTTTTAAAAGACCCCATGAAATTAAAATTGGGGTTTTGAAGTGCATCAAGGATTTATGTTTTCAAAACTTTAGTACAGCTTTCTAAGACACAGCAGTTGTCGAACCTTTGCAGCCCTCACAGGTGAGGGCATTGTAGTGATATCCTGAAGCCTTATCACCACACACCAAACAGAGCTCGTCCTGACCCTTCACGCGAGCTCCATGGCCCATTCTGGGCCTCTTAATCAGGGGGAGACCAACAATGCTTCCCCTTGCTGGGCTTTGGACCTCCAAGTCTGGCTCACAGATGTACTCCAAACATTGGTGACCATAGGGGTAGGGTGGGTTACACGGTTGAGCGTTTGGCACGCCATATGTCGAGAATTGTACATTGACAGAGCTAAACGGCTGCTGGCCATAAAGAGGACTTTGTAGATCTGGATCCTGGTAGGAGCAGCTCAGTGGATCCTCAAGAACATCTGCAGCAAGAACATAGAGGAACATATTGAGATGGAGATGAATGAAACAATTGAAAATGTTACACAAGGAATATGCTCCTTTTTCACATGATTCTCAGATTACCTAATGATTTCTATGAGGCCGTTGGGATGTAATATGAAAAAGCCAGAGTAAGACCTTCTGGGTCTCTGGAAACAGGATGCAGCTGAAGAGGTTACAGTTTTGTTTATGCTTGTTATTTGCTTTGTAGCTTATGGGTTTTTATAACCGTACTGAATGCAGCCTTCGTGTTTTTTTTTGTTTTGTTTTTTGGATGAAGGGTTATGAAGATGGATTTTAGATTTGTGTTCCCCCATAGAGAAAACACATGTCACTACTGGCAACATTTTTGAATCACATCTGCACAAGTGAGAACATTTTATTTATTTATTTATTCCTTTTTTGACAACAACTTTGGAGCTTATCATAGTGAAAGAGCAAGATCTAATTGTTTTGGATGTTATCTCCTATCCCAGCCTAATAAGCAGAGAAAACTATGAATAAGCCATTCGCAGATTGAAATCCCCATAAAGTGTATACACTGGTGCCATGAATACATTTCTCTTTATGCCAACCAAAATTGGCTCAATCAATGGGTTATTTTGGGGTGGAACCATCTGTTTGTCCAACCAAAGAGAGATGGGGGAGTTCTCAGAAAACTTGTTTGAAAAACATTAATTTCATTAATAAAATATAGCCGTAAGTGGCAATCATCGAGGTCCAAGCACATGTGAAGAAATAACCAAAATAATCAGAATTGGCAGAAATGCTCCAGTGGATGCCAAATTAAACAAATTGACTATATAAAAGCTGCTGAAAGCTGATTGGTCGATGGCAGCAATGTTTTCAAAATATGCAACTGTCCTCAAAGACCTTGATGACACCTTGGACAAATAAACTGCGTGCAAAATTTCAAGTCGATTAGAAATTTTCATAGTTAGAGACATATTTGTTTTTAACCATTATAGCACCACCAAGAGGCAGAGGTGCGTAATATTTGTGTGTGTCCTCAGAATGACCTCATACATAAGTATACTAAATTTGGTGATAATATCTCAATCTGTTCAAGAGTTATAACCATTTTAGTAAAAGTGGCCACACCCATTATGAACGTTTTAGCATACCGTTTGACGATAAATTACAATTTTACAATTCCTTTGATAACTTTTCATTTTGGGAATCCAGAGAATGTTTCTGCACTGGTTTGGTTCCAATTGGGCAACCGGCCTACGACTAGTTCGAAAAAGTAATCTTTTAAAGTTATCTCAAGTATTTATTGAACGTTTTGTTTAAAAACCAATGGTGCTTAAGGCAAAGTTGCTTAGAATGAGGAGGTTTACAGCATGGTCTGAATAACGTGTTTCTTTTTTAAACACAGCGGCATATACAACAATTTACGTGCATGTAAAATGCCATAGTGCCTCCCGGTGGCCAATTTTTGTCAAATTTTGCACAGACCTCTTGGGCCAAGAGACAAATAGGCATACCAAGTTTAGTTCCGATCGGCCTTATATAACTCTATATAAATGCTGCTGAAAGCTGATTGGTCAATGGCGGGCATGTTTGTAAAGATATGCGATTGACAGTGCATGCAAAATTTCAAGTTGATCGAACCAACGGTTCCATAGTTAGAGACATTTTCAGCATTTTAATTATTATAGCGCCACCAAGAGGCAAAGGTGTGCAACATTTCTTTGACAACTTTTCATATTGGGACTCTGCTGAATCATTCTGCACTAGATTGGTTCCGATCGGGCAAACGGCCTAGGACAAGTTCTCCAAAATAGCGGGACAACGAAGGGGCGGAGCAAAATTCTTGCAGGGGGTAAAACTCTTCGGCATGACGCAAGGAATCAGAGGAAAAAATAATTTTGCTTCTAGCCCTTACGGTTCAAAATGTGCCACCTAGTGTCTGACGGATGTGTGTCTGTATGCCTGAGTAGTGGGGGGGATTTGGAACCATCCTGCCAAGTTTGGCATCTCTACGACTTACGGTCTTTGACGCCCAGACACTTTTAGGGCAGAAAAAAAAAGAAGAAGAAGAAGAAGAAGAAAAATAACAAGAAAATCAAACAAATACATTAGGGTTCCTGCATCTTCGGTGCTTGGACCCCTAATTATTCATCATTACACTCAGAGTCTTCAATCCCATTACAGCAAATCTATTCCTTTCCCTGTCATCGTTCCATAATTATCCCAAGCTATGTGGCAGTTTGTCTCCTTTGAACCTATTTTTCTCAAAAATGATTTATGTCCTGTTAAGGCTATAACGTAACTTTGCTGTGCAAGCATCTATTTGTAAACCACTGGAGTTCTCTGTAAACATTCATGTTGGTGAAAAACTTACAAAAATACTATCTCTAATTGGCCTTCCAGTTGTGAAAGAATGGGGACTGTCAAGCTATAAATGACATAATAGTGCCATAAAAGTTGGGACAGTATGGAAAATGCTAATAAAAACAAAAAGGAGTGATTTTCAAATTCTATTCAGCCTGTGCTATATTGAAAGCTCTACAACAAGACATTATTTCATGTTTTACCCTTATATATATATATATATATATATATATACACTACTTTCAAATCAGATGATTGCAACATGCTCCAAAAAAGTTGGGACAGTCAAGTGTTTACCACTGTGTAACATCACCATTTCTTCTAATAACATGTATTAAGCATTTGGCACTGAAGACAAGTTTGTTAAATTGATCAAGCAGAATTTTCCTCCATTCATCCATTATGCAGTTCTTCAGCTCTGCAATTGTACTGCGCCTTCATTGCCGTATATTGCGCTTCATAATGCGCTACACATTCTCAACTGGAGACAGGTCAGGACTGCAGGCAGGCCAATCTAGCACTCACACTCTCTGCTTACACAGCCATGCACTTGTAATCTGGACAGTATACGGTTGAAATTTTTACATTTTTATCCAAAAGTCTTACTTCATTTTCAATGTGTGTGAAAGTCTTCAGAATGTAATCAAAAATACACTCACCGACCACTTTATTAGGTACACCTGTACACCTACTTATTCATGCAATTATCTAATCAGCCAATCGTGTGGCAGCAGTGCAATGCATACAATCATGCAGATACGGGTCAGGAGCTTCAGTTAATGTTCACATCAACCATCAGAATGAGGAAAAAATATGATCTCAGTTATTTAGACTGTGGCATGATTGTTGGTGCCAGTTTGAGTATTTCTGTAACTGCTGATCTCCTGGGATTTTCAAGCACAACAGTCTCTAGAGTTTACTCAGAGCAAAGTGACTTCACCATGGTGAGAGACAAGACAAAGCTGAGAGCATTTCAACCTTATGCAAATGACGAGCAACATTCGTGAGTGATTACCAATGAGAGTGAAGACAGTGAAGCACAAGTCATCCGTGTCCAGATAGTGAGAGGCAGAGTTCGGAATTGCATACTACCATACTACTCATACTATTTCTGCAATAGACACATATGGCAAAAGTAGGAAGAGTAGTGTGGGTAGTATGCCATTCCGAACTCAGCCAGTGTGAGATACTGGAGTTGAGTGCAGGCAAGATGGTTTAAGTTAAAAGTTTCTGTGAGCGATCTCACTGTTCTATATCATTTGTCTGTAACCACATACATGGTTATAGCCTAATAAAAATGATGCGTGGAAAACCGTGTCGGTATTCCGAGTGAGTTTGATTTATACATTGATATTTCGTTCATCTTGTTCATTATATGACCACTGCTGCAGGTTATATAAAACACTGATTCTTGAGATAAGGGACAAAATATGTTTTAAATCGTAGTATTTATTTTTTTTAACTAAAGTAATTTGAAATGGATATATTTGTAGACAAAGGTCTCCGCTAATGAACCATTTAAAGGAACAGGTTCTAATAAAAATGCTTCTTTTTGAAAATTGACATTTATTCACTTCATAACTTACATTTAACTGTAATTTGTGTCCACTCCATCAGACACACTAAAAATCATACTATTTTAATCTGATCCATCCAACAAGAGTGTAAAGTCTTTAATTAGTAATGGTGTTCAGTAAAGGGGTTAAGTAATAAAATACATTCTATACACTTTTTTCTGTTTTTACACTATTCTGAAAAGTCTGACTGGGTTGACAAAATTTATTATTTTTCCATCTTAACCATGTGTTGTACACTGGAGCCATTTAGATTTTTTCTTCAGTTGAAGCTCCCTCTTTAACCTTAACTAAAATGCCAAAATTATTCCACAATTCTTAACAGAAATTATCACAATGAGATGACAGATTTGGCATGTTGAAGCTGCGACCGCAGAGACTTCAACATTGTTTGTTTAGAATATGAAAAAAGATCAAATTTACCAGACCACGTGTCCTACTGTTGCATCCACCATGAGCAGGAAGCGGTAAAGGGGTACTCAGAGTTATGTCCATGACATTGTCTGATTTATTCAGGATTATAATAAATTGACACAAAGTGAGGACACAACTTTAAAAGGCAGTTTTTTATGGAAAATATCATTTAAAGTTGGATATCTTACAGATCCCTACCTTTCATTTGATATTTATGTTTATGAATTTGTTGCATTTTTAACACTTTCTTTGGCAGTTTAACATTGTGACCTTTTGCTGAGGACAGGTTAAGTTACATGTGCGTCCACGTATAGAGCATGCATTTAAAACATTTTAATGACATTTTTTTAAAATATAAGTAATGAATGCCCTGAGTATACACATTTCCTTTAGATTGAACTTTTTTAGTATTTTTATTATTATGAATTTCTTGATTTTTAACATAAACCAGACTTTTTTATGTAGGACATGTTTCGTCCCTTATCGCAAGAATCAGTGAAAAACACTCTCTCGTGCAAAATGCTCATTTTTAGAAATAATAGAACTGATTCCTTGTCAAATAAGAATGATATCTTAGTTTTACCTGCAGTATAATCTGTAATCAGCACTAATGATATCCATTTCGGCACTGCCCTAACAAAGTCTGAAACTGAGGTCAGCCTCTTTGCATTTGAGATGCTACTACAGTAACACTGTTTAGGATGTTCTATGTCAGCACAATGAGCTGGATGCGAGAGGGCACTTGTTAATGACATCATTTGTGGGTTTTCAGGAAAGCCTGCCCCCTCTCACTGGCCCTGCTTGGGGTCTAAAGTATATAGGGTGGGAAGGTTAGATTCCTACAACGCAAAATCTTTTTAATGTCAAAGATTAACTGCATGACAAACAGAGCTGTGGCAAACAGTGTGTATAAACACTCCCTAAGGCTCCAGAGATGAGCTGGATGTCACTCTGTCTTTCCTTTAGGGAAAGAGAAATCAACCCACAATGACGCATAGAACATGGAGATCCTAAGAGTAAAAATACTGTAGTTCCTATTGCTCAACTGGTAAAAAAAAAACCATAAAACAGAGAAGACCCTTAAGGCCCTCATTACTGTGTGAAATTTTCAAAATTTAATAAATTTTTTTTAGGAAAAAGCACATTTTTTTAAGGGCAAATGTAGTGACCTTAAGACAACAACTTTTTATTTGTTACTCAAAAATGTAAAAAAAAAAAAAAAAGTTTAAAAGGCATTGTTTGAAAACATTTTTGTAATTACTGATTAAGTTGTGTATACTTACCTGTATTGAAGGTGCATTGAAAGTATTTTAATATTTATTATACTCGCAATACTTTTTACTTGAGGGTTATGCCACTTGAAAGTCAAAAGCCTTTCAGCTACCAACCAACATCTTTATCCACTAGGCCACACGATCGCAACATTGTATGAAGAGCATAGCAGTTTGTTTGAATAATAAAACACTTTCAACATTACTGTATTTCCATATGAAAGGGGAATCTCACCATAGTACTGTGGCGGAACGGTGATGTCAAACGTGTCTGATGCGGAGAAGTAGCCGCCGACTGACATGCTCATCTCAGGATCTGTCCCCTCTCTCATCTGAACAGTCGGATTTTCGTTGTTTACTGAGAATGTCTGGACCTATAAAAGAGTGCAAAAACTTTAATTTACCCTACATGAGGATCGTAATCCACTGTCTTCAAACATTTCTTCATTTATGGCACTGACAACAGCAGGCTCTTCAACCCTAGAGTTAGATTAGCTATTTTAGGCATCACGGTCACAAAAAGGTTATGACAGAACATCGTGAAGGCTGTGGAGATCTCCGTCTGTGGTCCTTAGGGGCTCTAAGAGGAGATGAAGAGCATCGACTGTGAGAATAAGACAAGAGATGAGGCCTGTGTGTCCAAACAGCTGCTCTGGCAGAGGAAAAGACCCTACAAAGAGAGGCCTGTCCCAATTGGTCTCAACAGGTTTGGCCTGTAGTTGACTCCCAGCATTGTGCAGCAGCTGTTTGACCCCTTGAACACACCTGAACTTGCATCCTTGTTCAGGAACATTGCAACTCAGAAGAGGAACTGCAAACATTTGAATCAGAGTGACCATGTTGGATCCAAAAATAACTTTTGCAGTGACATCCACTGGAAGCATTTTTCACACTTACTGTAGAAACTGGTCCAAAGACGGATTAAGTTGGGATCAGGATCTGTGAAATCGTATGCTGACTGCAAGTCATGTCAGAATGATCCATGTTTATGAGATCAGGGCACATGAACGGCACAACAGTGTCATAACTACCAGTGGGAAACTCTGTATTTTCTTTGAGACCTGATTTTTCGAATTGAGGGCGTGACAAAGAACCATGGCTGAACTTATGATATTGATCCGAGAATGTTTTGTGAACTGTGATGGTACAGTTTGTAAAATTTTGTGTGCTTTTGATTGTGATAAAGTCATTTAACAGGTTTGTGAGGCATCAGTCTTGCATGAAAAAACTTGCACAATATGTCTCCTCATTTCCTGTGGCAGTACAAGAGTGATTATATAAGGAATAGTCTGCGTTTAATTCAAGTTAATCTCATTAACAGCATTTGTTGCATACTATTGATTTGCACACAAAAAAAAATTATGTCGGCTAGTCCCTTCTTTATTTACTTGTAAACAGGGTAAATGTTTATTTACCCTGAACATTCCTTAAGAGCAAATGTTGAGCATTAATAGTTGAATATGTGCTTTATTTTGTTGGATTAATGTTAAAATGCTTCCTGTCATGTTTTACCAACCATAATTTTTTGGTCCTAGAACATCATCCCTGTCAAGAAAACATCTAAGTTCAACCCTAACCTTAACTACCGCTAAAAGTATAGGAAAATTATAGGTTGATAATAGTGCTGCCAACTGTCTTGTGTTACCTGGGATGTCCTGTATTTTGGCAGAAATTTTCCTGTAATTAAAGGGATAGTTCACCCAAAAATGAAAATTCTCTCATTATTCACTCACCCTCATGATATCCCAGGTGTGTATGACTTTCTTTCTTCACCAGAACACATTTGTAGAAAAATAGAAAGATTTCTTAGCTCAGTAGGTCCTTAAAATGCAAGTGAATGGCTCCAAAAGTCACAGACAGTCAGCATAAACGTCATCCATACGACACCAGCTGTTAAATTAATGTCTTCTAAAGTGACACGATCGCTTTTGGTGCGAAAAAGATAAATATTTAAGAAGTTTTTTAAGAAGTTAAAAAGATGCTTCCGGTCGGCAGCGGTATGCGCGTGTGACGTAATCGCATTGGTATTTGAAACGCAAGAACTGGAACACGTGCATCACAGCTGGAAGAGCAGTGCTGTTTACAGGTGAGAAGGAGGAACACTGTACAGTAGCTTGGTTGGTTTTGGTTTAGATCTGTTATTATTTGTTTCTTTACTCACAATGGTGTGTTTGTGTGCTTAAACTGGATGTCTCAACCGAGTGGAGAACTTGAGATTACGTAGGTATCATGGCAACACGAATACGTCACGTGAGAGACAGCTTGGACTCCTCCTTATCGTGCAGCTTATCCTCACTTTGGATTATAGTTAAAAAGTACTTGAATATTGATCTTTCTTCGCACCAAAAGTGACCATATCACTTTAGAAGACATTCATTTAACCTCTGGAGTCATATCGATGACGTTTATGGTGACTGTCTGTTATTTTTGGAGCTTCAAAAGAGAAATCTCCATTCACTTGAATTTTAAGGACCTACTGAGTTAAGATATTTTTCTATTTTTCTTCAAAGGTGTTCTGGTGAAGAAAGAAAGTCATACACACCTGGGATATCATGAGGGTGAGTAAATAATGAGAGAATTATCATTTTTGGGTGAACTATCCCTTTAAGTGGTAGAACATTGTTTTTATACTGTGATTCCTCCAGTTTGCTTCCCATATCTCATTCATTTTACATTTATATATATATGCATTTGGGAGACACTTCTATCCAAAGGGACTTGCAGTGCGTTCATGGTATACATTTTATCAGAAATTGTGTTCCCTTGGATCAAACCCTTGACTGTGATGTTCTTAGCGAGGTGCTCTACCAGTTGAGCTACAGGAACTACAGTATTTTTACTCTTAGGATCTCCATGTTCTATGTGGCAATGTGGGTTGATTTCTCTTTCCCTAAAGGAAAGACAGAGTGACATCCAGCTCATCTCTGGAGCCTTAGTGAGTGTTTATACACACTGTTTGCCACAGCTCTGTTTGTCATGCAGTTAATCTTTGACATTATAAAGATTTTGCATTGTAGGAATCTAACCTTCCCACCCTATATACTTTAGACCCCAAGCAGGGCCAGGGAGAGGGGGCAGTCTTTCCTGAAAACCCACAAATGATGTCATTAACACGTGCCCTCTCACATCCAGCTCATTGTGCTGACATAGAACATCCTAAACAGCGTTACTGTAGTAGCATCTCAAATGCAAAGAGGTTGACCTCGGTTTCAGATTTTGTTAGGTTTTGAAATGGATAACATTAGTGCCTCTGAGACACAAGGGAGTGAACATTTTTGTTATCTCTCCCTTGCTATCCATCACAATGTCTGTGCGTTATTTCCTTTAAAAAAAGGGCTTAAAAAGGACCTTAGTGAACTCCATGGACAGACTAATTTTAGAAGAGGTTAAAAGAGGCAAGACACTAAAGAGAATGGGGTGGAAAGAGTTTGAACACTGATTAATTTTTCTCACATAGCCTTTCAAGTATATATACCGCAAGTAGGGGAATCCGGGGCTAGTTGTTACACTTTTTAACCCAGTCAATATTTCTAAGGGTAATTTAATTGTTGTATAGCCAGCCACATAAAGCCCCAGCCATAATATATTGACCTTGGGGTATGTTGTTACACATAGGGGGTAAGTTGTTGCAATGGAACCATTAAACAACCTATTATAGACTTGTAGCAACATTTAACTAGTATAAAAATCTTATGAAACACAAAATAATTAATGAAACGGCAAGAATGTATGAGTACCGTACAAAAATATCAATCCATTGTTTTGGCCAACAAATATTGTAATTAATAAATTGTATACAATTTATTTTTGAAAAATGCCATTGTCCTGAAAACACTGTTTGACATTTCAATTAAAATCTAGCTTTATTATATACATAGTTGGCCCTTGTCTGAATGTATCCCAGTGTGGTTTTATTGTGTTCACTTGTTTATATAAGAGCTAAAGCAACAATATGATATTGAAATTTTAGTTTGGAGGATAGAATTCACAAACATATTTCTAATTTTAGACAGTTTTTAACTGGATGTTTGCAACCAGCATGAAACCACTGCTAGAGAAAACACATTTGTGTAACTGGACTTTTGACTCAAAACCTTACAGTTACTCAGAGATAACCCTTGTGCCAACTAGCCCCCGTCTGCCCTGAATAAATAGACGTGCCTTTAACATGTTGAAACTATTGTTGCCAGTATGCGTAAACAGTCCCAATGGAAGTACATTCTGTATTAGAAGATGCATAAAACATAATGTTAAATATGAATAATCATGTTAAATATGATACAACACTGTATCAACAACACCAATAAATGTACTTTAGAAACCTCTTCCATCGTCAATTTCCTTCATTTATTTCTCTTCATCTATCATTCATCAGCTATTCCGTTATCTTGTATTATGTTTGCTCATTGTCTGCTTGTAGCTTAGCTTGGGCAGCACCATGTTTACAAATTTGAGTAGGAAACGGGACTCTTAGATTAGACGACCTTGCGCAGGGACAGTTTTGGAGGGTTTTGGACTAAAGTCCAGAGCTGCTTGTAATGTTCTGAATGCAGGCAATTATCAACAATGGTGCACCATGACTGACTGACTTCAGTCTGGTTAACTCAACTAGCACACTCAAAATAGACTGAAATAATGGAATTGTAAAGTATCCACAAAGATAATAAAATTGGGAGAAAACTGTCTTTTTTTATTATTAATTTTTTTAAAGAAAAACTTTTTTTTTTTTTCTGCTAACCTCCATCAAACTTTCTATGAAAAAAATAAATAAAATTACAGACAGAATAAACATGCAACAAAACTTTTTTTTTTTTTAAATCTTCTAAAATTAGATTTAGCACTTAGTCTGAGACCATTTCTGTATATTGTTGTTGCTAGATGTTGTCAAAAATGGCTGGTCTTAGATTTCATCCCAGTTAATCACAATTAAAATTATGATCTCAGGCCTTATATATACCCTACTAATCAAAGGTTTGGACACGTACTTAATCTTTTTGGATTATTTTCAACATTTTAGAGTAATAGTAAAGGCATCAAAACTATAAAATAACACAAATGGAAGAATGGGAATTATGTAGTGTGACCAATCTTATATCTTTAAAAAAAGTAGCCACCCTTTATCTAGATTACAGCTCTGCACACTCTGGACTTTCAACCAAATTCACAAGGTCCCACCTGAGATGCTTTTAAAACAGTATTTAAGGAGTTCCCATGTATGCAAGGCACTTGTTGGCTGCTTTTCCGTTTCTTTCACTGTCTAGTCCAACTAATCCATTAGAAATAATGCAAATTTAAATGTATGTTTTATAAAGAAATTCATATGTAGGAACAATTCATATTTGTGTATGAAACTAATTTCAAGCATTTAAGCAATTGCCTATAAGGAAATGAAACGTTTGACTAGTAGTGGATCACTATTGCTTAACATTTACTTTAAGTATGTAATCACAGTTAGTAGAGAAAAAGGATTTTTGTGCACTTACCAGCTCTGATGTTCCATGTGCTGAATCTCAGCTTAATTTGCCTCTTACATTCGTGATGTTGACAGCAGTCCAGCCCCTGACTTCCAGCATTTGCCAAATACATGCAGGAACACACATGCACAAAACAAACTGTGCTCTCCTCCAACACAAACTGTTAATTCAAACACACACCAGTATGTGTCTTTGGTACCGTGCATGCAGTTTAAACAGTGGAGCACAAAGTCGATAACACAAAAAGGAAAGTTTAGCGTTGTCTTGATAAGATCAACTTCACTGTCATTGAAAAGTGAGGAAAAGATCTGGGACTTTCCTTAAATGAACCAATATCAGACAGAGCATAGTGTGGAAAACAATGACAGTAGGAAACTTAAAAAGGGATGTTTCAAAGTTAAACGGATTAGTGTGGACGTGGCCTTACCCCTCATGTCATCCCAAATCCATTTGACTTGCTTTATTCCATGAAACACACAAAGAATAAATGTACTGTATAGCAGAATGTCCAAGCTGCTCTTTTCCAAACAATGAAATGGTGTGAATGGTGACCACAGCTGACAAGCAAGATTTTCAGTGAATAAAAACCTAAAGTAATAGTTCACCCAAAAATATTTCTCTCATCATTTACTCACCCTTATGCCTTCTCAAACTTGTGTGAATTTTCTTTCTTCTGCGGAACACAAAGATATTTTGACGGAGATATGAACTATTTATATCCATACAATGCAAGTCCATAGGGTCCAACACATACAAGCTCCAAAAAGGACATAAAGGCAGCATAAAGGACATCTAAACGACTCAAGTGGATTCCTGAAGCAATCATCATGATTTGAAGCTCGATTACACTTCCATACGCTCAATGCACGCTATACGCATGCATCAGGTGCAAGGAAGTGTAATCAATCTTCAAATAATGATGTGCCAAGGAGACTGTTGATATCCGTTTCTTACCCAAAACCAATTGTTTTGCCTCAGAAGACATGGATTAAACCATGCAAGTCATATGGATTACCTTTATGCTGCCTTTATGTTCTTTTTGGAGCTTGAAATTGTAGGACCCCGTTGACTTGCATTGTAGGGATAAAATGCATCATATCGTAATCAAAATATCTTGTGTTCTGCAGAAGCAAGAAAGTAATTCGAGTTTGAGACAGCATAAGGGTGAAAAAATTATGAGAGAGTTGTCATTTTTGGGTGAATTGTTTCTTTAAATTTCAGTGTGTTCCTCCCACAATGTGTGATATGACTTCAGAAGACTTGCAATATACAGTTGTGCTCAAAAGTTTGCATACCCTGGCAGAAATTGTGAAATTTTGGCATTGATTTTGAAAATATGACTGATCATGCAAACTTTTACTTAAGGATAGTGATCATATGAAGCCATTTATTATCACATAGTTGTTTGGCTCCTTTTTAAATCATAATGATAACAGAAATCACCCAAATGGCCCTGATCAAAAGTTTACATACCCTTGAAAAGTTTACATACACACAGGTTTAAATGGCAATTAAAGGTTAATTTCCCACACCTGTGGCTTTTTAAATTGCAATTAGCGTCTGTGTATAAATAATCAATGAGTTTGTTAGCTCTCACATGGATGCACTGAGCAGGCTAGATACTGAGCCATGGGGAGCAGAAAAGAACTGTAAAAAGACCTGCGTAACAAGGTAATGGAACTTTATAAAGATGGAAAAGGATATAAAAAGATATCCAAACCTTGAAAATGCCAGTCAGTACTGCTCAATCACTTATTAAGAAGTGGAAAATTCAGGGATCTCTTGATACCAAGCAAAGGCCACAACTGCCAGAAGAATTGTACGGGATACAAAGAAAAACCCACAGGTAACCTCAGGAGAAATACAGACTGCTCTGGAAAAAGACGGTGTGGTTGTTTCAAGGAGCACAATATGACGATACTTGAACAAAAATGCCAGAAAGAAGCCTTTACTGCACCAATGCCACAAAAAAGCCCAGTCACAATATGCCCGACAACACCTTGACACGCCTCACAGCTTCTGGCACAATGTAATTTGGAGTGATGAGACCAAAATAGAGCTTTATGGTCACAACCATAAGCGCTATGTATGGAGAGGGGTCAACAAGGCCTATAGTGGAAAGAATACCATCCCCACTGTGAAGCATGGTGGTGGCTCACTGATGTTTTGGGGGTGTGTGAGCTCTAAAGGCACGGGGAATCTTGTGAAAATTGATGGCAAGATTAATGCAGCATGTTATCAGAAAATACTGGCATACAATTTGCATTCTTCTGCACAAAAGCTGCACATGGGACGCTCTTGGACTTTCCAGCACGACAATGACCCTAAGCACAAGGCCAAGTTGACCCTCCAGTGGTTACAGCAGAAAAAGGTGAAGGTTCTGGAATGGCCATCACAGTCTTCTGACCTAAATATCATCGAGCCACTCTGGGGAGATCTCAAACATGCGGTTCATGCAAGACGACCAAAGACTTTGCATGACCTGAAGGCATTTTGCCAAGACGAATGGGCAGCTATAACACCTGCAAGAATTTGGGGCCTCATAGACAACTATTACAAAAGACTGCACACTGTCATTGATGCTAAAGGGGGCAATACACAGTATTAAGAACTAAGGGTATGCAGGTCATTTAATTTTTTTCTTTGTTGCCATTCTGTTATAACCTTCAGTTGAATATGAATCCCATAAGAAATGAATGTGTTTTGCCTGCTCACTCATGTTTTCTTTAAAAATGGTACATATATTACCAATTTTCCAAGGGTATGCAAACTTTTGCGCACAACCGTAGTGTCATGTGGAGTACGACTATGATGCTTTTTGGAGCTTGACAGCCCTTAGTCATCCATTGAATGGAAGAGAGCAGTTCGGACATTTTGCTAAACTTCTCTTTTTGTGTGCTATGTAAAAAATAAAGTCTGGAACAACATGAGGCTGGGTGAGTTAATGACAAAATTTGCATTTTGGGTGAACTATTCCCTTGAAATAATTACACATTTCTAAAGAGTGATAAACACACACAGTGTAAATGAGGGGGCTCATTAGAACATTCCCAGCAGCCTAGTGTTTATAAACAGCTCTAGTTCATCCAACTGATGGATGAGTACTCACTATCTCTCCGTTCTTCCTGCCCCTTCTCCAAGAGCGTACTTGCTTCAGCCAGAGTTTAACAACCACCCTACTCCCACATCCTCAGTCACTCAGCTGGACACGAAACTCGGCAAGACCCCCCCCAGAGAGAGAGAGAGAGAGAGAGAGAGAGAGACCTTAACCCCTCTTTTGCTCCATGGGTGGGCCCTTCACGTCCTTTGCTGGGGGGCAGAGGGGACATTCTGCGGGTCACAGATCCCACCCTAATGCTCAACTCACAGGAAGCTAATGACAGTGACTGTTGTAATAAGGAAAAACAACATACTTGTGTTTTCCAAGAACAAAAGGGCTGCTGATATGAACCATGGGGTAGCCAAGGTTCTTCCTGAAGTGAAGAGAAATGTTCTAAAAGATTTTCAGGCTTTGTTACAAAACCTAGTTGGCTGCCTACATAGCTCTAGAAGTGATTTGTTCCTAAATGTACCTTCTTAAAAGGAACCACCCAAGGCCACATCCACACATTTTCGCTTGAAAACGTATTGGTTTCGCTACGTTTGTGTTCTCATCCACACTGGTACTACCGCAAGCCCTTTCGACATCACATGCAGGATATGAACTTTAGATAGCCTAATTTGTTGTCATTTTTACGAGTTAAAATGCTTAAACAGGAATGGAATTACAAGTGAAATTGCTCATTTTTGATATTGGTAATAGGGTTTGCACTAGAAAAAAAAAAATATTTCTTGATATTAAAATTACGTTATTACTAACGGAAATGGACTCTCCACGATTAAAAACAAAAACATTATTGATATTTTAAAAAATATATAAATTCAGCTAGAATTTCACAATAATCTGTCATTCACCCCTATTCAAAACTTACAGATATTCTTAGTAGTTGAAATTCCAATTTCACATATCATCAGTGCACTTCTTACTAGTAAAAATATTTTTTTTTTACATCAATAAATACATACCAGTCAAAAGTATCTAGTCCCGATATCAACTGAATTAAAATGAGTGAAAATGCTGTTTATTCATATCTGGAAATGTATTTCAGATCAATAAATTGCTATGTAATTAAAGATATCTTAAAAGACTTTCTTACTAGTTGTCATCAAATTATAGATATCAGAAATTAATATTTCCACTAATGAAAACAAAATCACAGATATAAAAAAATAGCATTTTTACAAGTAATTCAATTGTTTATATCAGGAATGGACATTTGCACTTGTAACAATGTAATTATTGATTTAAAAAAATATAAATTTTTACTATTAAGAAGTGCATTGCTGAAATGTGAAATTGGAATTTCAACAAAAAAAATGTATTATAGATTTCCGTAATTGTGTTTTGAACGGCAGCGAATGACAAATCATTGTGAAATTCTACTAGTGAAAACAAGGGCGTAGATTTGGCTTGAACATTGGTGCTAACACCAAATTCCATTTAAATCAATTTTGCGTTTTCTTGCTTGTGAGCTTCATGTGAGGCGTGTTATTTATTTGCATAAAGAGTTACTGCCTATGTGGTCATCACCTTCGAAAAATAAACAAACTGAATACACACACACAAAGATCAAACATGTTTGGCCACAAACATTTTTTTTTTTTTTTTAAATCTTTAGTGAGTGTTGTAGGGTGATATCACAGAACAGAGAGAGAGAGAGAGAGAGAGAGAGAGAGAGAGGAGTCAAACAAGACTTAAAAAAAAAACATGAACTTCAATAAAAGAAGTCTCATCTGACGGACAGGTGCAGTGTGAAATCCCACACTATAAAGATCTAAAATAACTCAGAGATTTCTAAAACAGATTACAAGACAATGATTGAAAGCAGCATTTAAACAATCCATTACAGTAAACAAAGTGAAGGCAACCTATTTTTACAGTTTTTTCCTGGTCAATATTGTCAATGATGTCAAAATACTTAAAGGGATAGTTCACCCAAAAATAAAAATTCTCTCATCATTTACTCACTCTCATGCCATCTCAGATGTGTATGACTTTCTTCTGCAGGACACAAATTATGATTTTTAGAAGAATATCTCAGCTCTGTAGGTTCATACAATGCAAGTGAATAGGTGCCCAAAATTGTTATGCTCCAAAAAGCATATAAAGGCAGCATAAAAGTAATCCATACAACTCCAGTGTTTTAATCCATATTTTCAGAAGTGACATGATAGGTGTGAGTGAGAAAGAGATCGATATTTAAGTCCTTTTTTGCTTGAAACTCTTCTCCCTGCCCAGTAGCAGGCGGTATGCATGAAGAATGTGCATCACCAAAAACACAAGAAGAAAAATGTAAAAGTGATCTGTTTCTCACCCATACCTATCATATCACTTCTGAAGATATTGATTTAACCACTGGAGTTGTATGGATTACTTTTATGCTGACTAATGTGATTTTTGTAGCTTCAAAATTTTGGCACCCATTCACTCTTATAGACCAAATAAGAGCTGAGAAATTCTTCTAAAAATCGTCAGCAGATTAAAAGAAAGTCACGAACATCTGGGATGGCATAAGGGTGAGTAAATGAATGAATTTTCATTTTTGGGTGAACTATTCCTTTAACATGATTTTATATTTTGCACAAAAAAAAAAATATATATATATATATATTTTGAAAGTACAGTACAAACATGACAAAAGTGTTTTAGTTGAGTCCCTTGGGTGCCAAACATTTTAACCTTTTAAGAATGTTCACTATTTTTCATAGGACAAGAAACTTTAACTGCTGACATGACTAGGTATAAAACCTGTTGATTATAAAATGTAAATAATTGTCCACTATCAAGTTTTATGTTCTTGTATTTCAGTCATGGAGGTAGAGGGAACGAGATGCACTCTGATGTGCAAAAGCTGCACAAGGCACCTCCAACATCGACAAATAAAAGCTGAAATGGGAGTTTTTCAGCCGTGAAGAAGGGCTGCAGTCTCTTCATCTGTGCCTGTGGAATTGCGAGGAGATTTGCTGTACATCATAAACTGCACGGATATCTGAAGAGAAGTGTAAAGGCAAAAACAAGCAGGGATAAAACAAATAAATACTTACAAGAGATTCTGCAAGCCAGAGAGTTGAAATGTCTGAATAAATTGAAACAAAAACTCAGAACTTACATGGTCTTTTATAAAATTCTACATTAATATTTAAGTCTTTAAACTTAAAAGTTTAAATCCAATCCATATATTTCCCCTCAAAATCTGTGCAGAAAATACAAACCAATACCATCTGGGCCTGGGTTTTGAAGTGAAGTCACATGACCTCAGCAATGTACAACACAGCTGGATGCTATGGTGACTATCTGTGCTTGGTCAATATATGCATCCGAATGTCAAACATACAGTTACTCAAAAACATTTCTGTAATACTGAGCGCAACACCAGTCTTGTGACCTTTGACTGCATGTTTTCAAACAAGCCTTGTCAATTAATCAATTTTGGCTATTTAGCACTCATACAGTTCACCAGGTTTTAGGAATTGTCAGACATACTTACATTCTGCTAAAGGTTGTTTTTCAATCAACTACTGCAAGTTCCAGTGTATATTAATTGTAAAATAGATGCATACTTAAACTTAAGGCTGAATTACAGTACACAATATTTCAAATCTGAACATTCTAAAAATACTAGTCATCACACACTTAACGACTACGTAAATGACTACAGATAAAAACTGGAAGACAAGGCCAAGCGCATTTGGATGTGATCTCGGGTAAAAAGACAGATACAATGCTAGCTGGAGGTGAGAACTTGATCGTCATCACAATTTCTTGAACTTTGTGGCTCCACAAGCACGTTTTCCATTGGCTGCTAACCATATGTGATACACTCTATCAAAATGGGTCGTCGTCAGTGGGCCGTTTTCAGAAAAAGGTGACATTTGGCCAAAAATGTGATTTTTAACTGTTTTGGGTTTTCTAATGTTTTTGATTTAAAAAAGTCTTAGCTTTGTCTCAAATTATTTATGTCAGTCTCAAATTACGTCAGTGTTATCAAGAAATTCAAACTGTAAATGTTTTTATGCTTTTTAATGCGATGTCAAAATCGCTTCAACTGCTGTCAATTCAAACAGGAGTGCTGCTTCTCACCTCAAATTATTGCTAGAAAACAAACAAAAATGTCAATGCAATTGGCTAAATTGAACATCTATATTGTAATTGGCGAATCAGCGTTTCAAACGCGGGAGAAGCCTACATTTACCTCTGGAAATGTATTCAATGTCAAAAGTTAAGTAGCTTTTTGGGGGGGGGGTATTTTTCCCCTTTTTCTCCCAATTTGGAATGCCCAATTCCCAATGTGCTTTTTTAAGTCCTCGTGGTCGCGTGGTGATTCGCCTCAATCCGGGTGGCAGAGGACGAATCCCAGTTGCCTCCGCGTCTGAGATCGTCAACCCACGCATCTTATCACGTGGCTTGTTGAGCGCATTGCCATGGAGACATAGCACGTGTGGAGGCTTCACGCCATCCACCACGGCAACCACGCTCAACTTACCACGCGCCCCACCGAGAAAGAACCACATTATAGCGATCACGAGGAGGTTACCCCATGTGACTCTACCCTCCCTAGCAACCAGGCCAATTTAGTTGCTTAGGAGACCTGGCTGGAGTCACTCAGCACGCCCTGGGATTCGAGCTAGTGAACTCCAGGGTTGGTAGCTAGTGTCTTTACCACTGAGCTATCCACACCCCCCAAAAGTTATGTAGCTTGAAAAAGTAAACTGTAGAGCAAATTGCAAAAATTTTAAAATAACATCAGAGACTATTTAGCAGATGGGCCACGTCTATTAACATTAATGGGAGAAACTGGAATGCCCATCGGTAAACAGTTGTAGAAAAGGAAGTCCTGCCTTACAGGTAAAAGAGCCAATCACCTTTTAGATACAGACATCGCCTGTCAATCAACTCGAGAACGCGCATGCGCATTAGCTATTCAAGCCGGGAAAATTGCGGTTTTTAGTGTAATCTGAGGTAAAGAAGTACAATTTATGATACCATTGTTGTCAGATTTTACTGCTGATTTGAAATATGTTCTTTGGTCATATTCTTGACCAACCATTTTGAAGATTTCGGTCTTTCCCCATTCAAGTAGATAGGAGCTGTACTTGTATGCCGCTTGTTTACATTGAAAAATAGCTGCCCGGCCTGCCCGAGAGCATTTCAAAGATGGCCACCGAGTGGACTGACTTGCTAAAAAAAAAAAAGGTTTTATGACAGCCAGCATTCAAATTATTATATCCTGGCAATGGTTGGCATAGGAACATAAAAACCCAATATGTGATTCTGGGTAAATGCGACTCAAAATGATGGAGCAGGTCATATACAGTAATGACTTTATATTACAGGAGTGGAGCATCATACAAAACAAAATTTCCTCTATAGTCAGAAAACAAATATCAAACATGTTTGATATCCTCCGACTAGATGGAATTATTGTCTGAGGGTAAGAAATCAAAGTCTGTATCCATCATATACTACGTGATTTTCAGTGAAATCAGTCAACTCTGTGTAGTGTAATCCAGCCTTAAGCAGAATCCAGCATGAATTTAAACTCCTGTTATGATGTTCCAATTTGTAAAAAAGCTTTGTCCATTATTGAATAATTTAAAATTTTTCTGTGGATCTAGATCCGTGAGGGCTGTGCTGGGAAATAATGATCCTCTCCCAGTACGTCACTCACAGCTCAGTGGCTAAAATGTGAATGTGAAAGGATATTATGAGGTCAAGTGAGAGAGTTCCTAGGCTGCCGATGAGCCAGGGGAGGTGGTGCATGATGTAGCTGGTCTCTCCCTGCCCTCGGTCTGGGTTCTTCAGTAGCACGCTTATGCCATATGTAGTGTTTCCCAGAATCACAAGGGCAAACAAGAAAAAAGACACGCCCTCTGTTGACTTCCGACGAAACTGCAGACAGCAAGAAAAATTTCAACTTCAACCCCAATTCTGAAAATTTGGGACAATATGAAAAATGCTAATAAAAACAAACAGGAGTGATTTGTAAATTCTATTCAACCAGTGCTATATTCACCCTGTGTGTGCCACACATTCTCAATTGGAGAAAGGTCAGGACTGCAGGCAGGCCAATCTAGCATCCGCACTCTCTTCTTACGCAGCCATGCACTTGTAATCCGGGCAGTATGTGGTTTGTTGTTGTCCCGCTGGAAAATGCAGGGATGTCTCTGGAAAAGATGACGTCTGGATGGCAATATATATTTTTGCTCCAAAATTTATACATAACTTTCTGCATTAATGGTGCCCTCACAGATGTGCAAGTTTCCCATGCTATGAGCACCGATACCATGACAGACACTGGCTTTTTTATTTGGCGCTGATAACAGATTGGATGGTCCTTTTCCTCTTTGGCCCGGAGAACACAACGTCTGTTTTTTCCAAAAACAATTTGAAGTGTGGACTAGTCGGACCACAAAACACGATTCTACACTGTTCTACTTTCCATCTCAGATGAGACCGAGCCCAGAGAAGTCGGTGGCGCTTCTGGACAGTGTTGATGTATGGCTTCTGCTTTGCATAGTAGAGCCTTATCTTAAATCAGTGGATGCAGCAGGGAATGTTGTTAACTGACAAAGGTTTACCGAAGTATTCCCAAACCCAAGTCATGATATCCATTACAGACACATGATGGTTTGTAAGACAGTGATGTCTGAGGGATCGGAGATCACGTGCATTCATAAAATAAAAAAGTGCTCTTCCAGCAGGACAATGCCAAACCACATACTGCCCGGATTACATGTGCCTGGCTGTGTAAGCAGAGTGCGGGTGCTAGATTGGACTGTCTGCAGTCCTGACCAGTCTCTAACTGAGAATGTGTTGCACATTATGAAGAGCAAGATACAGCAACGAAGACCCAGTCAACTGCACAGCTGAAGACCCTGCATAATAGATGGGGGAAAATTCCACTTGCTTCCACTAGAA
Source organism: Myxocyprinus asiaticus (assembly GCF_019703515.2). Taxonomy (NCBI): domain Eukaryota; kingdom Metazoa; phylum Chordata; class Actinopteri; order Cypriniformes; family Catostomidae; genus Myxocyprinus; species Myxocyprinus asiaticus. The sequence continues at coordinate 37,146,759 of NC_059376.1, read as the reverse complement.
AATTCCACTGGAGTTGTATGGTTTACATTTATACAACATCTGTGATTTTTGAAGCTTCAAAGTTTTGGTCATTATTCAGTTGCATTGTATGGACCTGCAGAAATGAGATATTCTACTAAAAATCTTAATTTGTGCTCAGCAGAAGAAAGCAAGTCATACACATCTGGGATGGCATGAGGGTGAGTAAATGATGAGAGAATTCTCATTTTTTGGTGAACTATTCCTTTAATAAACTTATGTCTTCAGTGCTCAAAGGCCTAATAAGTGTTATTAGAAGAAATGATGATGTTATACAGTAGTAACACTCAACTGTCCCAACTTTTTTGAAGATGTTGCAATCATATGATTTGAAATGAGTGTATATTTAAAATAAATAAATAAAAGGTAAAACTTTCAATATAGTACAAGGTGAATAGAATTTACTATTTTTTCTTTCTATTAGCATTTTCTATACTGTCCCATCCTTTCTGGAATTGGGGTTGTACAATAATATATGTACAAAACTAATGTATGTCAATGTGCTGCATTATTTATGATTATAATAATTACAGAACATTATTTATTCATCAAATAGTTGGGTACAACTCTGGATGCAGTGAGAAGTTACTTCATTATCATGCAACAAATATCTGAAAAGGAGACTACATCTAAAGCAATAAATAATGATTTTACAAATTTAAATAGTTTACAAATTTATATCTGGATGAATCACACAAAACAGGTCACATTTCCCCCCAAATGAAATATATATATGTATTTTTTTACATTTCCATCATTTTCAATGTTTATTCTCATTAGATTCCCATTCTACAATTACTTTTTTTGTTGTTTTTTTGTTAAATCAGCAGAAAGGCAACACAAAAAATGCTACCACGGTGTATGAATAGTTTACAATTTTTGCAATATGATAATGAGAATAGGAAAAACATGCTTAATTTTTATGAAAATTGTCACAATCACTAATGCCTGCCAATAACGATCGATTTTAAAATATTAAAAGCTTAAATCACAGTACAAGATGGCTATAGAAAGGCATGAATGCCTCCCAAACTCCTTTGTTTCATGGACTAGAGGTGAACATATAATATTCCATATGAAACTCAATATAAGCAATACACAAAACGTCTTAAAAAAAAAAAAAGAACAAATATGTCTTATTATTGCATACTAAGTATTGCATGCAGTATTACAAGTGCTCACTTTTTAATTATTCAATTGCCTATATTAATGTGTAATAGTATTAAAATATATTAAGCTTTCAATTTAAATATAAACATTTTTAAGCTTTTAAAATGAATAACCTTGTGTGTTATTTTTGTGGACCTATATGAATTCACTTATGCATTGATATATCAGCTAATGTGTAACAGCTTTAAATGTATTTAAATTCTTCATATTTTCATAATGATCGGCCTTCAGAGGTTAATCCCGCCGAGAAGTGAATCTGAATCGTTGTCTTTCTCTTCATGTTTCATGCGATTGGCTGTTCGCTGCAAACGTACGTTCATGTGCATGAATGCGGGAAATAATCTTAAACTCAGGATCAAAGCCTGAGTTGACAGAGAAAGTTGATGAGCAGCATCCTGGTACCAATTAAGCCTGATTGTAAAGGTTTGGTTGTGTCAACTCAAAACTAATCCTGGATCCCTGAGTTTCTTCAGCTAGCTTTATGGTACAGGGCCCTGGATGTGTCAGGTTTTTTTTTTTTAGATTCACCTACACAGATTTATAAATACTTACATTGGTGTACATCTGTGGCAGTCTGGAGCACAGATACAGTACTGAGGACACGGAGCCAATGGTAAAGCCTATAATCTCCTTTGTAGTAAAGGGCTGAAAAACAAGATCAAAACATCAGCTCAATCCTATACCAGAGAAATTTAATTATATAAATGAATCAAATGCAACTCAACAATTATACCTGAAAAGAACTGCATGAATTGTACATTTAAACAATATTACACAACCAATAGTGCTGTTGTTCTGAAAACAACAGATAATCACAGCTATTTAATACAACTTGTTCAATTTACAAGTGGTTAATATCAATTAACTTGCATTGTAGACACACTATGGCCAGTTATTTTATCTATTTTGCTACATTAACGCAAATAGTTCCAAACAAAGAATAAGCAGGATCAATCATTGCATGTTGCCGAGCAATGCATAAACTGACACCCTGTCTGGAACGCCGCAAACACAGACAAGCAGTGTGATATGAACAGTGAAGTGTGCCAGTGCTGTTTAACTAAAAATCAGCACTCTTGGATCAGCAACCTCACCTGTACCGAACCGTTTTCATCCTCCACAGCCAGTAGTACTCGACCCTTGAACCCTGCAGGCATCTGATCCTCCAAGGCTGAGCGAGGGAGACTGAGGAACGAAGATGAAATTCCCAGAAGACACAGCACGTTGATTGCATTCAGCAACGAACTGTCTCTGTCTACGGAGGAGAAAAGCAGTTCCATGAATTAGAGCTTCACACATAAGCACGTTCTTATAACACACTGTGCTGCTGGTATGCCAAGGGTCGGTAAGGAATACAGAGTAAATGTAGAGCAATGCTGAGAATTGTCAGAGGCTTAAGGGGCCTCAATTCATAACTGACTGTTTTTAATTAAGCACTGCTGGTCTAAACACTGCCAATTAAAGTGGCAAAACGATAACAAAAGACTGTTCAAAAGCACATGCTTAACTGGTACAGTATGAGACCTTTGAAGCAGGGTTGCCAGGAAAATGATTTGCTGGAAAGACTTTATTCTCCAAAACTGATGAGAACACTGTATACCTTGAATGCAATTGATTACACATACTTAAAAGAACATTCAAGGTTCAATACAAGTTTAGCTCTAATGTGTATGACTTTGTATGGCTTCAGAAGAGCAAAGCGTGAGTCATGTGGACAACATTTACAGTGCTTTTATGGTTATTTTGAGTCCTTTTTTTGAGACTTAACATCTCCAGACACCATTGCTTGGAAAAAAGTGACCAACACATTCTCGCATTTGACAATAGAAATTCATAATGGTTTGGAACAACACGAGGGAACAATACATGAGTAAATAATGACAGAATTTTCATTGTTGGGTTAACTATCCTTTTAAGGCAAAAGGAAAATCTCACAAGTAAGATACGATTTCCAACTCACCCCTTGCCATTTTATTCTTTAGTTTGTAGTAGATGTACATTGACAGCATTAGCACATCTGCAAACACGTAGTACACTGCAGTGTACATCTAAAGGAGAGACAATGGAATGAGCAATCAAATCAGGCCAATACCGGCCACTATGGTAAACCAATGCCAAAACTCTTGCATCTAAATAGCAGAAACTAATAAAGTGGACTGTCCTGCATTTACAGTTACATTTATTAATTTAACTGGAAATTTTATCCAATGTAACTTACAAAAGGAGAAATGTGAACTTCCTTACCTGTAGTGGAAGTTGATCTGCCAAGAACGACCCAACAAGATTGCATGTGTCACCTCCCAGCCATAATAAAAGGAACCAAATAGACAGAGCGCTGTCCATATTCCCTGTCTTGCAGGAACTGTAGTACTGCCTAAAGGAACAGAAAGTGTCTAGTGACCATATTGTTTCTAATCATGTGCTAAATATCTCACCACACATGTGAGTGTTTAAAATAACTGATGTGCCTTAAAAGGGATAGTTCAACCAAAAATGAAAATTCACTCATCATTTATTCACTCTCATGCCATCCCAGATGTGTATGACTGTCTTTCTTCAGCAGATTTTTAGATGAATGTTTCAGCTCTGTATGTTCTCACAATGCAAGTGAATGGTGATCAGAAATTTGAAGCTCAAAAAAGCACATATCGGCAGCATAAAAGTAATCCATATGACTTCAGTGGTTAAATCCATGACTTCAGAAGTGATATGATAGGTGTGGGTGAGAAACACATCAAAATGTATATCATTTTTTACTACAAATTCTCATTCCTGCCCAGTAGGTGGTGCTATACAAGAAGAATGCGAATCGCCAAAAACGAAAGAATGTGAAAGTGGAAGTGGAGATTTATAGTAAAAAAATAATTTTAAAAATCGTATGGATTACTTTTATGCTGCCTTTATGTGCTTTTTTGAGCTTCAAAGTTTTGGACCCTGTTGACTTGCATTGTAAGGGCCTACAGAGCTGAGATATTTTTTCCAAAAATCTTTGTGTTCAGCAGAAGTAAGTCACACATCTGAGATGGCATGAGGGTGAGTAAATGAGAGAATGTTCATTTTTGGGTGAACTATTTCTTTAATGAAAGTCAGTTGGGCAGGTCTTAGCAGTAAATGATGACCACATTATGTCTCAAGACGTTTTAGCACCAAAACGTACAATGTTTTTTATAGGACCAAATTACATTAAATCATGTTAACATTTAAGAAAACAAGCACTAAAAACATGCAACATCAAAAAGGAATTGCAATTTATGATTTTCTCTGGCAATGTAAGTAATGTTATTAAAGTTACTATATACTACAAATACCTCTCAAACTTTTCTACGTTCTTGTAGCATTGAAAAATAATTGCTGATGTCAGCAGTTTCAAATTCTTAAATGTGCAAATTGTAGCGTGTCATTTGTGCAATCCCCAATTAAAAAAAGGAACATTAGATTATAATGCACAATATCTTTCAAAATAACCTTGAAAATGGTTCATAATGGCACTTAAAGGAATGCTCCGGGTTCAGTACAAGTTAAGCGCAATCGACAGCATTTGTGGCATAATATTGATTATCACAAACATTTATTTTGACTTGCCACTCTTTTAAAAAAAAAAAAAAAAAAAAAGAAGCAAAAATCTGGGTTACGGTGAGGCACTTACAATAGAAGTGAATGGGGCCAATGTTTTAATGTTAAAATACTCACTGTTTCAAACGTATAGCCACAAGACATAAATAATATGTGTGTAAACATGATTTTAGTGTGAAAATCACTTACTAACATTTTCTGTGTAAAGTTATATCCAATTAATAGTAGAGAGAATGATTTATTTCAGACTTTATTTCTTTCATCACATTTCCAGTGGGTCAGAAGTTTACATACAATTTCTTAGTACTTAGAAGCATTGCCTTTGAATTGTTTAACTTGGGTCAGATATTTTGGGTAGTCTTCCACAAGCTTCTCACAATAAGTTGCTGGAATTTTGGCCCATTCCTCCAGACAGAGCTGGTGTAACTGAGTCAGGTTTGTAGGCCTCCTTACTCGCACATGCTTTTTCAGTTCTGGCCACAGATTTTCTATCGGATTGAGGTCAGGGCTTTGTGATGGCCACTCAAATGCACTTTGTTGTCCTTAAGCAATTTTGCCACAACTTTAGAGGTATGCTTGGGATCATTGTCCATTTGGACCATTCCTGGCTGATGTCTTGAGATGTTGCTTCAATATATCCATATAATTTTCCTTCCTCATGATGCCATCTATTTTGTGAAATGCACCAGTCCGTCCTGCAGCAAAGCACCCCCACAACATGATGCTGCCACCCCCATGCCTCACGGTTGGGATGGTGTTCTTCGGCTCGCAAGCCTCACCCTTTTTCCTCCAAACATAACAATGGTCATTATGGCCAAACAGTTCACGATTTGCTTCATCAGACCAGAGGACATTTCTCCAAAAAGTAAGATCTTTGTCCCCATGTGCACTTGCAAACTGTAGTCTTGCTTTTTTATGGTGGTTTTGGTGTAGCGGCTTCTTCCTTGCTGAGCAACCTTTCAGGTTATGTCGATATAGGACGCGTTTTACTGTGGATATAGATACTTGTCTACCCGTTTCCTCCAGCATCTTCACAAGGTCCTTTGCTGTTGTTCTTGGATTGATTTGCACTTTTCGCACCAAACTACGTTCATCTCTAGGAGACAGAATGCGTCTCCTTCCTGAACGGTATGATGGCTGCGTGGTCCCATGGTGTTTATAATTGTGTACTATTGTTTGTACAGATGAACGTGGTACCTTCAGGCATTTGGAAATTGCTCCCAAGGATGAACCAGACTTGTGGAGGTCCACAATGTTTTTTTCTGAGGTCTTGGCTGATTTCTTTTGATTTTCCCATGATGTCAAGCAAAGAGGCACTGAGTTTGAAGGTGGGCCTTAAAATACATCCACAGGTACACCTACAATTGACTCCAATTAGCCTATCAGAAGCTAATTGTCTAAAGGCTTGACATCATTTTTTGGAATTTTCCACGCTGCTTAAAGTCACAGTTAACTTAGTGTATGTAAACTTCTGACCCACTGGAATTGTGATATAGTCAATTAAAAGTGAAACAATCTGTCTGTAAACAATTGTTGGAAAAATTACTTGTGTCATGCACAAAGTAGATGTCCTAAACGACTTGCCAAAACTATAGTCTGCTAATATGAAATCTGTGCAGTAGTTAAAACATGAGTTTTAATTATTTCAACCTAAGTGTATGTAAACTTCTGACTTCCACTGTAAATATTTTTCCTGCCAAACTTGATACATTTCAGAGTGTGACCTGCTGTTCTTTGTGAAAAAATAGGTTGTATATAATTGCTTTAAATATTGCAGCAATACCTTCTAATTTTGCAAAAGTTTGTCTCTGATGGCTAAAAACCACCTGTAAGAGTTTTTTGTTGGCCTACTTACGGTACTGAGGATACCATGAAGCAAACTATTGACAGCAGCCCGAGAATCACACTGGCAATATCTCTGGCATCCTGGGCACATTCCCCCAGACCGTTCCAAACCCACTCAGACCCATTCGGGCAGAGAGAGCTGAAGTTTCCATTATTACCAAGCACAAATAAACCACGGTAAAGGGCCCCATTAGACATCCCTGGAGATAAAAATAAATAAATATGTATGGAATGAAAGACACATAATAATCATAATGAATTCTTATGCAGAAAGGTAACTAATGTATTTCAGACATAGCAGTGAAATAACATTAAAAGAGTTAAAATACAGTCAGAATGCGCCATTTTACCAATTATTTTGTTTCAATCTACATTCATTTTTATTCAGATTAATTATTTTTTTCGCAGCTTTCAGCAGTTTCGAACCCTTGGACGTGAACGTTGGAGAACGTCTCATTTTTGAAGTCACCAATTAAAAAAGGAATTTTAAATCATAGGCAAAATATCATCCAAAGTAGCCTTTTATCATTTAATATAACAAGTGATCATAATAATGGAAACTCATCGGAAACACATTCAAATGGAAAAACGGAGCTGTCTCCAACTGAAACAGTTTAACAATTTCAACACATTTCAGCAGTTCAAACACTATGATGAACGGACGTCTTATACACTTTAACAAAAATAATAAACAATACTAAAAAAAAATAAAAAATACAATTACCTTCAGAGAAACACTCCCGTCACCTCCAGACACAAACACGAGAGCTCGAGGCGAACAGTACGATCAGCTGACCATTCTCACCTGATTACACCAGAAATGACAATTCAGCAGAAACATATGCATGGTGTGACGCAAACATTGCCTTCTTAAGAGTCTCTGAACTGCTAAACTATAGGGTACAACGAGGCGAAAGGCACGCGGGGTAAACGGCTCCATTGATTTGATTTTCTCCCAAAACACTAAATAGCATCAAAAACGACCACAGCACTTTCCTAAACACACGTTTGTCACTATACACTGGAAAATATTCCTGATTCATGAGTTCATTGTGTGTAATGTCTCAAGGCTGATTTTAAGGCAATTTGATCTCATTTTTAATATATATTTTAAAATGCTGTAAATTTATGTAACTAATGAAGATCCCTGAAATTAACACATTTCTTTTGAGACAAAATACTTATTTATCATTTTCAGTTTTGTTTAAGGTCATTAAATAAATAAATAAATAACTTCAATAACTGTCCAATAAGTGCAAGGATAGTATTTGGGGTAAAAAGTCCCCCTGTTGCAGGGCTAAAGGCCCCTTTTATTTAAAGTGGGGCAAACTGATTTGTTATGAAACATGTTCAAAGTGGGCTTACACTGACACATCCAATCATAAAAGAGATTAGTTTGTTTATAGACTACTTGAGATGTAATAAAAATGCCAAATGTGTTTGAAATTAACAGGACATGGTTGACTTTTTCTGAAGTAGTTATTTTGAGTAAGCATCATCTTAAATTGTGTCCTGTAACTATTACCCCGGTATCTACACAATATCACTTTAACCCCCCTAGGGGCCTTTTACCTCAAAAGTCTCCCTCACCACCATTTTTTTTTTTTTTTTACTCAGTTTTAATCAAAATAACTTCCAAAATTATGTTGTTCCATCAATAAATATAAAAATAAATCACTTTATATATATACATTTTATGACCAGAAAAAAAAAATAATAAAAAAAAAATTTCCTTAAGGGGTGCCTTTAGCTCCATTGTACCATATATAAATATTATATATATATATATAGTTACAAAGTTATATAGTTATAAGTATATTTTTTAAACATTTGTGATTTAATGTGTAATTCTATGAATTTTTTATAAACAGTAAAAAAACAAATATAAAATATAAACAATACATTAAATGTTAAATTTAAATGTAAATCTTAAAAATAAATCAAGATCTTCCATTACTGTAATATTTACATATATGCAAATCAATGACGCACCTGGGCGCTGTTTAATTGTACACCTAAAAAATGAAAATTCTCATCTTTTACTCACCCTCATGCCATCGAAGATGAGTATGACTTTCTTCTGCAGAACAGAAAGATTTTTTGATGAATATTCTTTGTGTTCAGCAGAAGAAAGTCATGCATAACTGGGATAGCATGAGGGTGAGTAACTGATGAGAGAATTTTCATTTTTGGGTGAACTATCCCCTTAGTGACATTGAAGCAATGCTGACAATGATGTGCACATACCAATAAACAATTCGGGCACACTTGACTTTAAAAGTTAGGCTGAAATGCTTGAAAATAGACAAAAAATAAATTGTCACATATGATTGTTTTTTTTTTTTTTTTAATTGACATTGTAATTTAAACTTTTTTTTTTTTTTTTTTTTTAATTGGACTACACTGAAGGAAAAGCAGCCAACAAAAGTCTAGTATACATGGGAACTCTAACACTGTTAAAAAGCATCCCAGGTTGTACCTCATGAAGTTGGTCAAAAGAATGCCCAGATAGTACAGAGCTGTAATCCAAGCAAAAGGGTGGCTACTTTTTCATACTTTGGAAATATAAAATGTTTTTAAATTTTTTTTTTTTTTTTTTTTTTGGTTACTACATAATTCCCATACACCCATTTGTGTTATTCTGTAGTGTTGATGACTTCATTGTTTTCTAAAATGTGGGAAACAGTTATAATACAGAATGGGTCCAAACATTTAACTGGTATTATACTGTATAACCATAAGTTTACACTTTAGGCAATACTTAATACCCTTCCACTGGCATTGCTGCAGTTTTCTTTTTTTTTTCAAAGAATGCAATGCATAATGTCTTAATGTTAATCAATGCATGTACTCACTGCTTCACGTGATCAGAGTTGCTTCATGGATACATTGTTCTAAGAGTTGCATTTCCATTGAAAAAAGTGGTACTTTTGTGGGGTTTTGTCAGAAGGTACAGACATCCATTTTATATGCATCTTTTCAAAGCCAAAGGGTCTGTGATCAACACTTTCCAACAATACAGGGGTGACTGTTTTATTGAAAATAATGATAAAACTTTCTCCTCTTTAAAAGATCTGAATTATCAGTAGGAAGGAGCAACAGAACACACATGCAAAGGCGGTAGTTGGGCCATATATGTTCAACTTTATCATACAACGGAAGAGATGAGTGTATCATTTATAACAGATAGTTTTAAGAAAAAAAAAAAATGCAAGAAAAAGGATGTTATTTACTTAACCAGACCAAAACAAAAACCTATTTAAATCTGTACAAGTGTTTTCATTGACACCCAATAACTTCCCCCTGGGGAGACAAATCCTCATCCTTCACACTCCGACATCCACAATGCAAGTTTCAAAGTTAATTTGGAGCATTTACAATGGATTGCCAGGGTGGGGAGTACATGAAATAAACGAAACATCTGAACTCCATCAGTTCCAGAATTCTCTGACCCATCGTAGAGCAGAATAAGACAGTGGTCTTAAGGAAGACACTTTCTTTTTTCTCCAAATTGCTCAGTTCTCTCATTTTTTTACTTTATATGCATCAGCTTCTCAGGGTCGACTTTTAAACGTTTGCGTTTTGGTTGGACAACGTCATCATCAGAGCCCTCCGTATCCTCCTTATCATCCTCGGGTTTTGACTCCTCCACGGCAGGCGGGAACATTTGGTCTGGAAAGATCTCCAGCAGCTTTTCTTCGAAGTACATGCTCACAGCTTTTCCGGCCTCTGCTACTTCCGAGTCGGCCTAGAAAAGGGAGGAGAGGGGAAAGAGTGTGGAAAGGTGAGAAGAGGGAGGGCAGGGTGGAATGCAGGCCCAATGAATATGGAAGGATGGGCAGGTGAGAAAGAAGAGGAGAGAATCACAGAAAGGGTTACAAAGCCTTTAGGGTGTTTTGGGTGCCTGCGCAGCTCTTCAGTGTGGTGTACAAAACATCTTACCTGAACATTATTCTGTATGTCCTCATCATAAACCTGGATTATTCGAGACATCTAAAAAGGGCAATGACAGCACACACACACAAAAAAAATATATATATATATACAAAAGAAAAGGGGGAAGAAAGATTTTTTTTTTACCATCCACACAGTGAGGTCATAACCTCAGCTGTATTTAAAAATGTCCAAGGAGCACAATTTTCTGTTTGCTCTTAATACATGCCATCAGTTATAAGGCATAAGCAAACAGGCTGTGTATATTCAAGAAAAAGGAAAACTACTAAAAGGGGTTTGCCTTTTCAATCTTTCTATGAAGCCAACAATGCTGAAATATTGGCCTACTTTCAAACAGATTTAGCTTGGATGATTCATAATTACATCATAGTCCAAAATTATGCCTTAATTATAAAGTGCTTCTTTGACATGGATTCCTCAGTCATTTCAAAGTCTTTTGAAGACAGTAAAATGTCTAGGGCATTTTACAGTTGTATTTATGTTCAGACAAAAACAAACATTTCAGTAAACTCATTTGATCACCACAATGACAGTAAAAAAGTGTTATGTGCTATAGTTTTTAATTGCATTGCTGAGTGACAGCAGCCTTTTATAATCGAGGGCAAAAACATTTCTTTCCAAAAATGGACAGTAGTCTGTAGTGGTCAAGTCCTCATATTCCTGTATGAGTCTTTATGTATTGATTATTTCTTCCCCAACGAAACACACAATTTGCCTGCTTGAAGCAGATTGGCCACTGTGACGTGAACCAAAACAAAATCCAGCCACTAAAATGTATAATTGTGCTACGTGACAAACTGTGATTAGCCATTGGCTAGTAAATTTTCAGATTTCACTTGAGAGTGAATGTGTTTGACTTGTTCTGTCTCCAAAGTTGAGATTCACGCAATCCATTTGTCATTGAATAGTGTCTTTTAATATCCCTTATGTTCTTAAGTCAAAAATAACAAAAGGAAAAATGAAATTCTAATCAGAGAATAGCATAGCACAGATGTGGTAAAGAAGCACTCATTAAGTGCTGCAAGATGCTGAACTGCCAGTACTCTTAAAGAGACAGCACCATTTTAGCACTTGTTCTACATATCAATGTAAATACTTGTAAACAATTATGAATGTAAACCATAAACATGTATGAAAATATATAAATGCAATATAACACATGCAATTTCAAGACATATTTATTAATGGTATACATGGAAACTGTAAATTTTTAAAACGCTAAATTGACAAAAATTATAAAAACTAGATCAAATCAAATGAGCAAAATGTATTTTTCCATAATGTAATAAGTTAAAAGGTCCCCTGTATTATTAACAGCATTAGCTGAGAAAGAATTTATTAACCCTGTAAGGCCTGACATATAAACTGTTTTTTGTACCATTAGACAAAATATAAAAACAGATCGTAGAAAAAAAAAATCCACGTCATTTTTTTATGTATCATATTTGATACATTAGGCTTTAAAGGTCATTATCCTCCTGAGACCCAGCAGTTCATTTTTGTATGGGAAATTTGTTATAGTTTTTCTTAGCCCATACAATTATGCTACAGTGGTAAATCTTGGGGTATTATCAGAGGACTCCCTGGGCTTTTCAGAGATACCAAATGTTTGAGAGTTTGGCCATGACAATTTCCTCTCCTTGGTCTGTAAATATGGATTGAAATATATCACATTTCAATTCAGCACATCAAATACAATATGAATAAAATATTTCTTTTTTCAATAAACAATTTTTATCATATATATTTTATGCACCAAACACTATACTGACATTCGTTGGGTATCAGGAACTTATGGTATGACATTATCATAGCTTGTAATGTCAAATAATGAGACCTTTATAATGACAGAGCAGGCTGCATATATGAAAATACACAGAAATATTAGTTCACACTTTAAATATATCTTATAAAAAGTATGTCAGAATTTTCAAAGCTCTGTGATTTAAAAAAAAAAAAAAAAAAAAAACATTTTTTTATAGTGGGCATAAATGGAATATAATGTTGACTGAGAGATATACCTCAAAAGCCTGTTGTATCAAATTTGAGACATATAACTTCAACATGCTTTTTCAATAAAAAAATATACACAATTTTAACCAAGCATAAGTTGGTATATTCAGCAAATAATCATTTTAAAATATCAGTATTAATATAATCATTACTGTCACATTTATTTGATTAAAATAAGCTGTCATTTATCCCAACATAAGAGTCATTTTTTGCGGAAGACTGCCAGCAATTTAAATAGATTGATATAAACATTGAAACCACTTTTTTCACAAAGAAAACACTAGATGGTGCCATGTACATGTGAAACTTACATACCATACATTTATTGGCTTTTCAGCTTGAACAGAGAGTGAGACAGGATCCGTCAAACGTTGTGTATCATATTTGATAAATTTGGCGTTAAAAATTTAAGCGTTACCTCCCCACATATCCCTAGATTCCCATCTGGGTTGTAACAATAGGGTTAAGCAAAATGGACATATTTAACGAGATGTACTTGAATGAAACGGGAAATATGTATCAATACCCAGTCCTATCAACTATAGTAAAAAATCAAGCAATCTTCTGGCTATAGGATGTACAATTGTGAAATCAAATAATCTGCACACAATAGCATTCTTATCATGCATTTAAGTGTCATTTATACTTTTAAAATAAAAACAAGCAATTATTATGTTTCATACATAAACACAGTGTGTACTATATAAATAAACACTCCTTTAATTGAATGAAACATCTTACAATGTGTTAGTCCTTGGACAAAAAAATAGCTCAACCAATCAGATTTGTTGAGTAATGCTTTCAGCTTTACTGAAACCATTCCTTCAGTAGTTAGTACTGGTGCAAAATGAGCTTGGTGACTATATGACACATGCAATGCATTTGCAAATTCTTCAACGATCATGCTGTGTCGCTTTAGTGTATAACATCCTCTTTTAAATACTCGTTCTTACATGCAGTAAATATCAGACCCCCACCCAGTTGAAGGACATGCTCCAAACTCACCTCATTGTATTTGGCACAATTGGTGAAGACCAGACGAGCATCGGACACAAACTCTTTGGGGCTCTTGTAATGCAGAGGATGTTTTTGCTCCAGTTTCTTCTTCATTAGTTTCAAGTCCATTGGATGCTTAATTATTTTATAGTAATTGGGTACCTGAGGAGAAATTGAGCATTAAAACTGTACTGTTGTGAGACGATAATATGGAGTACAAAAAGTAAAAACAAAGGAAAATGTATGAAGTGTAGAAGGCATGCAAGGTATATAACAGAGACTTATAGAAAAGAATACAAGCATTGCAGTTATTTAACTGCATTTACATAGTTATTTAAGAACTTGATTATTTCACTTATAAAAGTTATTTGATGTAAAATAAATAAAATTATAAATAAATTAAAATGAAATGTTTAATAAAAACATACTTTGCTTCGGATACGATTTAAAAATATGTTTGTAAAAATAAGCAAAACATTACTTTTGCCTCAGAGCCAATAAAAATCTCACCAGGGCAAGTAAAACTCGACAGACAAAAAAAAAAAAAAATCTTACTTAAAGGTGCAGTATGTAAGATTCAGAAACCCTTGTTATTAATGACACCTGTGGCCGTTAAGTGAACTGCAGCCTGTTGCGTGATCGTGCGTTCACACTCCATAGGGACGCGAGCGAGCATGACCAAAACAAAGAGACTGAACGTGATTCACCGGCATCATGATGACAGATGAGGTAGCATAATTAAAATTACAGTTATGATTGATTTACTACAAACTTTGAGACTGTATATCATATTTGACTCTCCAGTGCTGGAACAGGGCTAAAACAAAGTGTGGATATAGGTCTGACTATGCGAGACTGTAGTTTGAAGTAATCACTTTTCTTTACATGATACATTAACTGCATTTATAGAATAGCCTATGTCGGCGTTAGCTAGCTAGCCAGCTTTATCAATAGCTGTTAGCTAAATCTGGTGGATGATGACAGTAGTTGTTTATAAAATAGACTGTACATTATAAATATGTTGACACAATTCAGTATTGATGAGATTCCATCACAAATGTCATTTTGATTTATCGATGCACTATTGTTTTATAATAATAGACTGTATATATTTTCTGTATAACCAAGTTACGTTAAAACTAGTGAATGGGTCTTTTTGCATCTTGAACATTGTCTAGCATTCATTTCATGTGTTATTGTAGTTTACCTTTCTGAATACTTACAGATGAACATTATGTCAGTTACTGTGGATCAACATACCTGACTTTTAGTATAAAGAGAAGTTCGTTGAAATTATTTTAAAGTTACGAAGCAAGGTAGCTTGCAATTTGTCAGCAGGCAAGATCAAGTTAGCTAAAATGACACAGATCAACCCTTATGGCACTATATTTCACATGCTTTGCAGTTATGTAAGCTTACCTGTCCAATAAGAACAACGTCAGTTCTGATCCCCAAAACCGAATGAAGGTTTGTGTAGGAGTTGGTGTTGGTGTTGGTGTTGTGTTTGGAGCCAGCCGTTTGCTGGATTCCATCTCTAAGATAACATTACCTAGTGTTGCAGACTGTCTGTTGACACTGTTAAATAGCAGAAGCACTGAGGCAAGGCTCTCGGGAGCACGCAAAACGTCACATCCTTTGGATTTTCCCGGCAAAAGCGACTCGCTCCCTTTGCATGAAAATCAGTCTACAGGCTTTAATAGGCAACCTAGGAAGTCCGGGGAGGGCTCATTTTTAAGTTGCATTACAAGCCATTCACACATTGGCAAAAAAAAAAAAAAAAGCGAATATTACATGAAAATTTTTACATATTGCACCTTTAAGAGCCCTGTCTATGATGAAATTCAATAAGTTTACCAAGTCATTTGTCATGATTTTGTTATTACCAGTCAGTCTGATGCATATTGTATTCATGTAGAACGTAACGTAATTTACGAAGAAATCATATTCTAGCCATAACAGCAGGGATTAGACCAGAGGCTCAATATATATGAAAACATGAATAGAATGGCTACAGAATAGAATGTTGCTGTTTTAATGTTAATGACCTAGCAGAGAGCCAGTCATTAAACATTACAGCTCGTAAGGAGCAATGATCCAATTACACATTTGAGCAAGCTTTGCCCTTTAAAGAAATAGTTCACCCAAATGAAAATTCTCTCATCATTTACTCACCCTCATGCCATCCCAGATGTGTATGACTTTCTTTCTTCAGCAAAATACAAATGACGATTTTTAGAGAAATATTTCAGCTCTGTTGGTTCTCACAACGCAAGTGAATGGTGGCCAGAACTTTGAAGCTTCAAAAAGCACATAAAGGCAGCATTAAAGTAATCCATGCAACTCCAGTGGATAAATCCATATCTTCAGAAGCAATATAAGGTGGGTGAGAAAAAGATCAAAATGTAAGTCCTTTTTTGCTATAAATCATTTCCTTTGACCAGCACCGTCCAGAAGGTGGCGATATGCACAAAGAATGTGAATCACCAAAAAACAAAAGTAGCATGGGGAATCGAAAGTGGAGATTTATAGTAAAAAGGACTTCAATATTTATTTGCTTCTCAACCACACCTATTATATTACTTCTCAAGACATGGATTTAATCACTGGAGTCAGGAGGATTACTTTTATGGTGCCTAATATGCATTTTGGAGCTTCAGAGTTCACTTGCATTATAAGGACCAACAAAGCCAAAATATTCTTCTAAAAATCTTCATTTGTGTGGCATGAGGGTGAGTAAATGATAAGAGAATTTTAATTTTTGGGTGAACTATCCCTTTAAGTGCTCTTCATCAGAAACAACTGCATTCATGGAAATGAGAAAATTGTGGGCTTGCCAACAACTCACCGATGTGGAAACAGGCTCTCTAAATGCAATACTGAGCTCATGACAGTACATAAACAGCAGAAGACGCTCACAGCGCTACAAAAGAGGAAGAAACACACACAAAAAAAACAGATCAGAAATAAAAACATTTTATAAATATTTACAGTGTAATGCCTTTTTTTTTTTTTTTTTTTGCCGAGGGATTTTGCAGTTGAAGTCACTTCAGCATTCCTTGTTGCATTACATGCCAATGGTGTGTCCAAAAATTGAAACAAAATAAAAAATAAATAATAATAATACAAAAATAAATGAAACTTGTGTTCTTTTTCCAAAGATGGAGTGCCAAAAATATTAAAGATTAATATCCATTTAGATTCAGGTTCTGAATAAACTTTTATTTTTGTATCTTGGCATATTTAAGGCCCTATATAGTTAAATCCCAGAGATATGGGCCTCTCAATGTGGCCCCATGCGTAAACTGTTAAATGTTAAAGATATTCAATGGTCAAAATTGTCAATGGTCAAAACCCAAATATTCAGACTGGAGAAAATTGGAGTGGTGGTGGCGTAGTGGGCTAAAGCACATAACTGGTAATTAGAAGGTTGCTGGTTCGATCCCCACAGCCACCACCATTGTGTCCTTGAGCAAGGCACTTGCTCCAGGGGTATTGTCCCTGTAATAAGTGCACTGTGAACTTACGTGCTCTCATCTTGCCTTACATAGACAAAATGCAGTAACTACACATTTCTTTTTAAAAGTTATGACTCTAAGACTATGATCTGTCCTGTGACAGACGGGGTTGTCTCCATTTTTCTCAGTGTCAGTGTTTTCGTATTTACTGCATTTTGCCTTTGCCGAGCATATAGTTCACTTAGTTATAGCATGACTGTTGTGTTTGTTTCTCAGTGTGACCCACTCGTTGGTCTTCTGGACTCATTCCCATCTCACTCTTGTCCTTCTTACTGCACGGATTATCATCACAGTCGTATTCCATCTCTGGGTTTGTGAGACTTCGGCACAATGTGCACATCCAATCTCCGCTACAGCATATAGGGAACAGAACTCAGGAATTAGAAAATCTGTCTTTAATACCCTATCAAAACTAAAGTGAATGGGGGAAAAAAAGTGGAATAGATGCAACCTTACATTAGAGTAAATTATATGATGGAATGTGTTGAATAATAAGGGCAATTCTTTACCTTGGCAAACTTTTGAGCATTGGGATATGGCATTCTTCGTGGAAGACTTTAGGACAGCGGTCACAGCATAGCAGCCTTCCTCCATTCTGACATACTGCACACCAGTCCTCATTCGGGTCGTCCTCCTTCCCTGTACTGGTCTGACTGTTGACATTAGCAGTGGCCTGGGAACTGGCAGTGCTCCCCCGGTGTGAAAGCAAAGACTTTATCTGACTTCCATTCCCATTGGTTAAAGGTGTGCTAGAGTTTGGGTTTGTGCAGGACGAAAGCTTCTCACTCTGTGGTTCGGATTTAACATTCTCACCAAGTGTTCTTAAAATGTCCTGGACTGAACCAGTTGACACTGAGCCAAGAATGGGAAGAGGGGGGGTTAAGCTTCCTTCTGGGCTGCTCATCTGGTTTGAGGATGAAAAAGAACACAAGGAAGACTTTACAAAAATTTTCAAACATAGCAGCACCATTATAAATTTTCTGACCTTTTCAGGTTTTCCATGACTGTGGGAAACCAGAGCATTGTCCTCACAAAACAAGCACGCAAAACTAAAATAAAGCATAACATGCAGTCCAATTGAAGGAATCACTTAATTAGTGAAGACTTTTATTTTTACTTTATCAGTCAATCCAATTGGAGAATCAGCCTGAATCAAACACAGGAGTTTGCCATCTGAATTATGGACTGAATCAGGCCGAATCGATCACAGGATTCTTCAGTCTGAATCATGACCTGAAACAGGTCGAATCGATCAGAAGAGAACATTGTTCTGAATCAGGCCGACTTGATCACAAGAATCTTTGGTCTGAATCATGGACTGAATCAGGCCAGAATGCATCAATCACAAGAGTCACAAGGTCAGACAACTCACTTCCTCAATAAATTGGCTCAGATTATTCACTTTCTCACTGAACAACAGGTTATCATGTCCAACCCAAAACGAGTCAAGAAACATTGCGGTGTTATGTAACTTTTTGAAAGCAATGTTAAAACTACAAATTTGTAACATCAGTGAAACTTCATTCACTAATTACAGACTGGATATAACAACATCTGGAAAGGAAAGTTTTGTTGTAATAAATTGTATTTTAATTAAATAAAAATAGAGCTGACGAAATTAATGCATTAACTATTTAATTATATAATGCAGTTAATTTAAAATGTTTAACACGTTAATATTTTTTTACGCAATTAACGCATTTACCAATTTTACATACGATTCTGACATTTTAATCAGCTACTTGTAAGTAATCTGGTTGGAATAGGGCAGAACCTTTGCAATGTGTCAGGGGACATTACACTGACAAGCACACCACAAACACACACACAAAAGCGATTGTGTCAGTGATCAAGATCAGCTGCATTCACATGACCCACTGGAATAAAGCATCAGCATTTCCCCGCTGTCGCACCAGACAATTCGGATGAAGTATCATTATGTGGACAGTGTCAGTGTTAAAATCAAAACAAGACATTCTCTGCAAGCGCCCAAATGTAAAATATTGACTGTCCCTAACGTCCGCATATATGTGCTCAACAATGGGGGAATCCCGGAGTTTTATGTAAGAGTGAATCCCCAATACTGCATCCAGCTGCAAGACACGATAGCAAGTTAAAGAAACAAACAAAGTAACAATTCTGGAATATCAGGAAATATAGGGAATCAACAAAGAGTAAAATAGTGAAGTCTTCCTCGGATGCCATGTGTTATTTACACAAGCATCGCAGGAAAATTACGTTGCTGTGGAGAAAGCTGCTTCCTGAAGGAGTCACACGTATAAGGGAGTAAAGAGTACGCCTCATATACAATGCATGTAAACAGGAATGCTGTTTTCTTGCAATAAGCCTTGTTCTGGTGTCCATGTAAACGTAGTCACCATCAGTGACACATACCATGCAAGCACTCCGTCTGCCATCTTTGCTGTGCTCTGTTTTGACATTTGATCCAGAATAGCTACATTCTTCCTCAACTCCTGGTTCCTGTTTGACCTTCACCTGGTCCACGGTCATGTTCCCTGGCCCAAGTCTACCAGCTGAACCACAACTAAACATAAACACAAAGACACACCATATCAAACTTGCTTGCAATATCCCAATAGTTATCAAATAACAAAACTCTACAATATTAATGTCCACGTTTTTCCAGAAATACACTTCCAATGCTATATTTTACAGTAGGTAAAAAGCTATTTACATTAAAATACATTTTGCCCTTGTCTGAAATATATCCAAAATTGGATTATCAATGGATTTAAAAGTGCCATTATTCAAGAAACAAGCATGTCCTTTTTAAACCACTTAGGACTGAAAGGTAGAAAAAGCACTGAACGCTAACCTGCCCCGACTGCCCGTGCTTGATGTGCTAGATGGACGAGCTGGCGTGTGAGAATTAGATAAACCTAGAGAGAGAGATATATAGAGAGTCTTTCTTCAAACAAATTAAAGCCTAGAAGAATTAAACATTTGCAGAAATTGTTTTTGCGTTATGTGAACATGTCTTGGCTAACTATGGCCTTAAAGCAAGAGTATGCAATTTATACCAAAAGCATTTTTTGTTATACTGGTTTAAAGTCTCTTTGCATCCTGGCAGCAATCAATAAATCAAGTGCTCTGATACAAAAAAAATAAAAAAAATAAATCCATTATCTGTGGCAGTCACAGGCCTGTCCAATCATTTCCTTCAGCCCGAATGCAATGATTGGATGGCCCACCTGCCTAACTACGTACCTGCCTACCTCCGCGCACTCTGTCCGTGCACTCAATGCTGTGAGCTGGGGGCGGGACTATCTGAACAACTGCAGGCAAGGGGCGTATTCAGAAAGCCATTTTAAAAACAGCATTTATTTTTGCAATTCTGTTCGTTGGCTCTAGTGTCACATAAATTACATACTCCAGCTTTAATTTAGCCAAAACAAGTGCCAACCTGAAATGTGTATTTGCTTAAAATTCCCTTATTTGAACAGCAGTAAATAATTGGAATTACAGTGCACAATAATCACAAATAATCACAATGAGATAAAATAACTGAGACCAGGCAATTATGCAATAGTTGTGACAGGCCTAAAGTTTATAGTTTGAAGAGTAAAGGCCCAAGTATACTTCATTTTTGCATGTTCCGGATCGGCTCATGCCTGGTCAACCACGCTTCCTTTGTGAGTATACTCTTCTGACTGTGAGCGAATACGAACATGTTTGACATGCCCACTCCAACTTCTTTGTGAGACTATTTTAGTAGAGTCAAAAGCCAGAGCAAGCGCCGACAATGCGCACAGACGATGACTGCGGCCGCAAATCGAGAAAATCTGGCCGGCGCGGCCTAGATTATGATGAAATTTACGTCACACACACTGTGCGTGGAGCAATCCGCAACGTGGTCCCGCGAAGTATACTTTGGCCGTAACTGGCCAATTAGTAACATAAAAAGGCTAAGTTAGCAAAAAGTCCAAATATTTTGGCACAAAAAACATGCAACATTTTAAAACAATACAACGATATGCTGTGCTATGATATATATGTATATGTAAAAGCTAATTAATATAAATTGTCATACTGAACTACTGAAATACTGTACTGTGATTATTTGTTGTTTTTTTAATTCGTAAGAAACACTTTTTTTTAATTGTTGGGATTCCAAGCTATTTATCCAGGTATCCAGGCTTTTCCAATAAATGCGGAAAACTTGCACTGAATTTTGGGGACAAAAAACAAAACAGTTATAATGGGAAAAGGTCCTACGAGCCACACGCTACAGTACCTGATGATCCTGGGGAATGTGTCGAGGATCCTGGTGAGGGATTTAAACTGCTGTTGGGGCCAACAGGGGGATATGAACTAGCAGAAATATATCGACTCAAGAGATTATCCAGCATACTCGAACCGGCATCTTCAAGCTGGGATAAAAAATAATAAATAAATAAATAAATAAATCATGTCAGTTTTTAAAATGAGTAAGCTCTAAATCAATTTAGCATTTTTGTTTTTAGCTTTGTCAAAGCTAAATGTATGCCACTGTTTTCCAAAAATAAAGCATTTATGTCAAGTAATTTCTGTATCATTTTCAGTTATTATACAAATTAAAAACCTTACAAATTATTTGTTGTAAATTCTGGTAAAAACAGTATATCTTACTGACATTTAGAAATGTTGCTAAAAATGTCATATTATTGGGGGGCAGATAGAAAAAAAAGTCCTGTTAAACATTATTACTTTTAGGCTCTTTATTACATTTAGGCCCAAACATATTTATTTTTAGGGCCTTTATTAGATTTAGGACCAAAAGTTATTACGCTTTGATCCTTTATTAGAGTTCTGTCTAATAATTAGATTCGTACCCTCATGATCATACCCTCTGGGATTTGAATTTACAACCTTTGGGTTATGAGCCAATATCTATAACCACCAAGCCACACCACACCATCTAATCATCTAATTACCAGTTTAACAAAAAGAGCAAGTCAGGTTACCTGAATGGGAGGGATGTCGGGCAGGCAGGGCAGGTTTTCCGGGTTGGTGACTGAAGGTATGAGCTCTATGGGGCCCACGATAGGGCTGGTGGGGCCACGGTGAATGTGGGCATTTGCCATGCTGGCACTGGTTGGACTGGTGGGGTTGGCAGCACTTACATTGTGTAGAGATGCCACAGGGAAGGGCCCGGCATGCCCAGGGTTGGAGTGCTGAGGAAAAAAGGAATTATGCAATGTGAAAGTGAGTTGACGTGCTGGATAAATGTAACATTTACTGTATGTTAAGACCTGTGTACTATGCCTCGGCAAGTCAATGCATTTAATATAAAAGCGGCAGTCCACCCAAAAATGATAATTCTGTCATGATTTACTCACACACGTTGTACCAAACCCCTATGACTTACTTTCAACTGTGGAACATAAAATAAGAAATATCAGTCAATAACAACTTAAATTTCAAATTGTTCTTCACACAAAGCTACAGTATAGCTTCAGAACACTTGGAATATAGTACATGAGTTTTCTGGAATACTTTAATGATACTGTTTTTTGGCATTTTGGAGCTTGATAGATTTAGTCACCCATCGCTTTCATTAGATGAAAAGGAGTCTCCAGGATATTATTTAAAACATTTATTTTCTTCCATTGTGTTACAAGGAAGAAAGTTAAATGGGTTTTGAACAATGTGAGAGTGAGTAAAAAATGAAAAAAAATTATTTTGGGGTGAACTATCCCTTTAAAAAAAAAATTATTTCCCACACTGACATGACTGAGGCCTCTTATCATGTGACCGATCTTAACCACATGACTTGCTGTAGAGTTAATGAGCACATCTCAACAAAGGAAATTATCTTATTGTCCTTCAAACAAGAAGTGCTGAATTTAGACCAAAACAGATTTAAAATAGCAGACTAGACTAAGAAGCTACCATGGTACTTTCACTTCCCTAGTTCTAATAGAGATCAGCAGTAGTAAATTAGTCATGTGACCTGCAGAAGCCTCTGACCTGTCTCTGAAGTTGAGGCTGCATCATGGGATATGGATGGCCGTTGACTCGGGGCTGCGCCGAGGGCACGCGGTTCTGCCCTGACACCATGCGAATGTGATGAGGTGGATACATGTGGGAGGAGCCATTAACCCCGCCCCTCTGGAGGGACTGCATACTAATTAGCCTTGGAGGCTAAAAAGAGAAACAGAAGAAGCCTTAAAATCACAACTGCTGTCCTGGTTCTTACATGACCAAACGATTCATTTAGGAATATTACTTTTCATGCATAATAGATGATGGCTGACTCTGAATGAATTCAAATAATATTAACCTAAGATTAATGTGTTTTTTTACATTGGAAACCAAAATAATTACCAATCTTGGTAAGTGCTGGCATGCATCTGATTAGTATCTCAGTATTGTTTTGCAACAGTTTGAAATTTATGAGACCACCACCTATATACTGTATGTGAGTGTGTCTAGGCTTGATCTGATATACTGCTGAAGAATTATGAATAATCTTTTTTTCAAGAAACTAGGGGAGTGGACGAAATCTTAGAACAAAAAGAATTATTAAAGCAAACAACAATTTGGTTGTACAATCAGTTGCTACTATTTTTGCACTGCTTGTGGATCAATCCAGAATCATTTGAGAAAGAACTGTGATGCATCGGTATAAAACCCAGCTAAACAAAAGCAGATCAGCTGGTCACCTGCATACAGTGGCCCCAAATTGTTTGGACACTTAAGCCACACTTATAAATGAATGTTATTGCAATAGACAACAATGTATCAAACTAAGTGGCATTTATTTAATAATAGTAGAAGCACAGTTTTCTAGCATGAATTGCCCATTTAAAGTTCTGCCACAGCATCTCAATCAGGCTCAAATCAGGACTTTGACTAGGCCACTCCAAAATTTAATTCTTCTTCTTGAGCCATTCAGAGGTGGACTTACTCTTACTATGCTTTGGATCATTGTCTTGCTGCATAATCAAGTTGCGCTTGAGCTTCAACTCACGGACTGATGACCGGACATTCTCCTTTAGGATTTTCTGGTAGAGAGCAGAATTCATGTTCCCCTCAATTACTGCAAGTCACCCTGGCCCTGAAGCAGCCAAATATCCCCACACTATCACACTACTACCACCATGCTTGACCTTTGGTATGATGTTCTTTTTGTGTAATTCTGTGTTTGATTCACGCCAGATGTAACAGGACCCCTGTCTTCCAAACAGTTCCACTTTCGACTCATCAGACCACAGAACATTCTCCCAAAAGGTTTGAGGATCATAAAGGTGTGTTTTGGCAAAATTCAGATGAGCCTCAATGTTCTTCTGGGTCAGCAGGAGTAGCTTGATTCTACTGGGTGAGACCTTTTAGCCAACTTCAAGCTGCTGAAAAAGTTCTATTTAGTTGTTGATTTGATCGAACAGGGCTGGCAGTAATCAGGCCTTTGAGGATTTAGTAACTAAGGGGCAAATACTTTTTCACACAGGCCCAGTTGGTATTGGATTACTTTTTTGCTTCAATAAATAACATTATTATTTAAAAACTGTATTTTGCGTTTCCTCAGATTGCCTTTGTTTTATGTTAGATTTTGTTTGAATTAATGAAAAAATGTACGAGTTATATGAGATATACACAAAAACAGAAGAAATCAGGTCAAATCAAATACTTTTTCACAGCACTGTATGTTATCTAATGCAATGACATTCATGGGGTCCCCACCAGACTGGTCAACCAGCTCTCCAAGAAACACCATGCTGGTTGATTACCTTTTCAAGTTCTGCTTGCTAGGGCTGTCAAGATTATGAAATTTGGCTGACGATTAATTGTTAAACAAATAATTGCAATTATGATGATTAATTGTCTGTTTTGGAGCTTTCACAAACATGATGGTTATGATTAATTGTCATACTTTTGTCATATGTATATGTGTGCTTCATATACCTTAAGAAGAAATTTATTCATATTTGACTTTTACATTATTTCCTTTAAAAATGTATGAATTACATTAAAAATTATATTTTATATATCAAAATATTTAAAAATATCTGTCTCTCTTTTTGGTCAGCTTTAGTCTTGGCCAACTTTGCTTTTACACTGCTGTTGCGGGAACCCCGCCAATCTGAAGCTATTATATTATATATGCAATAGGAAAATATCTGTCCAAAATTCGTCACTTTCTGAGGTTACTTCAAGGCTCTCCGATTAAACCAACGAGGCCCTTATTTCACACGAAGAAAGACCTTTGATGTTATGTATTTCTTCATTATACCATCTCCTAAGAAATATAGTAAGTGCGTATAGCATAGGGCTCCTCTGTGTCACTGCATGTATGAACCCACAACGACAAATAACATTTGCCATAACACGATCATTAAATTAAAGTGAAACTGGAGCACTTTGCATTCACTAAAATCCTTGTTTATATTTTCGCTGGAGTTTTGAGCAAACCTCCGCAGACGGCGCGTGCACCACAGCGCTTCAAGTTTGGTTCAGATGCGGTTAATCTTCACACGTTCTCCAGAAGCCTCACTCAGTGCGGTCTGTGGTGCGGCTCAGTGAGACGGTCAGAGTTCAACTGAATGAGCCCTGAATGAGCCACTCAAACATGACATTCATTCCCTTATTTGGACAGTAAAATGTGATTGGAATTTAAAAGTGCAAAATAAATCAGTTATCTCAAATAAATTGCAGTTATCTCCAATAACCGCGATCAGACGATTTAATATTCGCGACAGGCCAATGCATGGCTATCCTGGTCCACCAGCTAGACCAGCACCAAACTGGCACTGAGCAGCATAAACCAGTCTTGTCAAGCACAGAAATTCATGCTGGTCCAAGATAAAGTTTTCCCACACTTTTTGACCAATGAAATTCCCTGACTTTTCTAAGACCTTTTTAGTGGTTTGTAATTAGTGGACAAGGATTAAAAATATAAATTGTGTAAGTAATTCTAATTATTTATAATCAATTATATTTAAAAGAATATTATTAAACAATTAAATACTATTATTATTATTTATCATTATTATTAATTTCTATCACTTTAAAGATGTTATAAATCTTTATTCCTTTACCTGGCCTGGAAAATACAATTCTGAAAGGTTTTTCATGACTGCAGGAACCCTGAAGATGCTTTGTTCTTCAGGGAAGCTCTAATGTGTGGCCTACCGGTTGTTGTATCATCTGTGGAGGTCCTCCTTGTCTGGGATGCTGTGACATCTGTGAGGCAATGCGCATCTGCTGCTGAATCTGTTGCTGATGTTGATGCTGCTGCTGCTGATGTTGTTGTTGCTGCTGCTGCTGATGTTGGTGTTGCTGCTGCTGCTGATGTTGTTGCTGCTGCTGCTGATGTTGTTGCTGCTGCTGCTGATGTTGTTGATGTTGCTGCTGTTGCTGCTGTTTCTGAGCAATGGCAGCCTGCTGCATGTGCTGCAGCCTCAGCTGGGCCAGGTTGATCTGTCCCGAGTGCTTACCTGGGTGATTGTGACTGGGAGAGATTTGCTGACCAACCATCATGCTGGGTGGAGGAGCAGTATGTGTCACTTTCTCAATAACTAGATTGCCTGAGCGAAAAAAGACAGAGCGTTTCAGTCACATTTCTAGTGCTCCTTCAAAAAATTTGTAAAGGTATGGTTCACACCAGTCTGATGCGACTAAAGGACAAAAATGTGTTTTTTTTTTTTTTTTTTAAAGTTTGCGTTGAGTCCATACCAAGGTTAACCACATTCTTGGCCCAGAAGGTGGGGTCGCAGAAGAACCGGACTGCTCCATTATTTTGAGGTACTGGGTCCACACGGGCCTTCATAATAAACCGCAGCTGGTATGTGATCTACAGTGTAGAGAAAGTCCAACAAATAAGTAAAAAATAAATGAATTATTAAAAACAATGTTGATAGCCTTTGAACTCGGGTGAAATGTGTAATTTCTGTGCCACTTGTGTCGCCAAACAGAATTGCTAAAATAATTATTGTTTTCCAAAAGGTTTCCCAATTACTCCTGTGTGCCTTTGGTCAGATAGCCCAGACAGTCCTGCCCCAAACTCACGTCATTGGTTGTGCCAATGTTGCAGTGTCTGGATGGGCAGGAAGCTTTAACAAACAGAACACTAGAGCAATGTTTTGATAGAGACATAACTAGTGTCTAAATATGCATACTTCCCTACTATATAATATGCCAAAAGCACATCAATCGAGTAATATGACAGAATCCTCAGTATTCATAAAACAGTAAGCGTCAACCCAATACCCCAATTACCTACTACACCCACGAGATTCTGAGGAGCGCATCCACTGGACACTTTACTATTCCATAATGCCTTGGCAGTTAGGAGACAGCATATTCAAAACACTGAATAAAAAAATAATAAAAAAATAAAAATAAAAAAAATGAGAACCACGAGTTGAGCACCTCTTTTCAAGTGTAAGTGCTTTACATACCACAAAAGATGTTCCTTGTGTCTAGATTGATTTTACAGAGTAAATTATTTTCACAGTTGTTGTTAGTATGCCATATATTTGAGTCATGATACAATGCCCACGTTCCTGATTTAAGTATGTCTGGGAATGTATTCAGACTAATCACCTGCATACCTACAGAACATTCTTTTTTTTAAATCAGAGAAGTGCATTCTTCATCAAATGGAGTACATACTCTGACAGTACGTGAATTCGGATGCAGCCAGAGTTTATACATTTCTGGAAAATCAATCAACAAATGGCTTTCCTACAGCTGTATTTGCATATTAAAATAGGATAGGAGAAAGTGTTTTAACACTAAAAAATATTACACACTTCACCTTTAAGTAACTGTCATGAAAAACACTATGTAGACAATATTCTTTAATATCAAGAATGTGACTTTGTTTGTCAGTGTGAGTGGCCTCTACAAAGACTTATTGTTGGAAAGGTTATTACCATTACAGTTTACACATGTGCAAAAACTACACCTAAAAGAAGAAAAGAAAACAACTCTCTTTGCTTTTTGTGTGAGCAATAAGCATTATGACTGACCAGTCTCTTGCTGTAGAGTAGGGCTGTGCTGCTACCATTGCTGATGGCCCAGTTGGTGAAGTTAAGCACATGGATGATTTGCTGGGCCAGAATGCTGATGTCCCTCTGCTGGTTGATCAGCTTCACACTTCTCTCTTTGGTCACACTCTTCGTATGGTGATAGAGGAAACAAAGAATAGGAGAAGAATATTATACTTGACTCATCAGAACCAATCCAGGATAACTAGCTAGACAGAATTTTACTCCAATGGGGCAAAAGAAAGTCAAAGAAGCCTATCATCACTTTTGAGTGCCACAGAAGAAAGTCATATGGGTTTGGAACAACAAAAGGGTGAGTAAATGACAGAATTTTAGTTTTTGGATGAACTATCCTTTTAAGATTTTTTCCACCTCTCATTTAAAGGGATAGTTCACCCCAATTTCACTCATCATTTACTCACCCTTATGCCATCCAAGGTGTGTATGAATTTCTATCTTTAGCAGAACACAAACAAAGATTTTTAGAAAAATACAGGTGCATCTCAATAAATTAGAATGTCGTGGAAAAGTTCATTTATTTCAGTAATTCAACTCAAATTGTGAAACTCGTGTATTAAATAAATTCAATGCACACAGACTGAAGTAGTTTAAGTCTTTGGTTCTTTTAATTGTGATGATTTTGGCTCACATTTAACAAAAACCCACCAATTCACTATCTCAAAAAATTAGAATACATCATAAGACCAATAAAAAAAAAACATTTTTAGTGAATTGTTGGCCTTCTGGAAATTATGTTCATTTACTGTATATGTACTCAATACTTGGTAGGGGCTCCTTTTGCTTTAATTACTGCCTCAATTTGGCGTGGCATGGAGGTGATCAGTTTGTGGCACTGCTGAGGTGGTATGGAAGCCCAGGTTTCTTTGACAGTGGCCTTCAGCTCATCTGCATTTTTTGGTCTCTTGTTTCTCATTTTCCTCTTGACAATACCCCATAGATTCTCTATGGGGTTCAGGTCTGGTGAGTTTGCTGGCCAGTCAAGCACACCAACACCATGGTCATTTAACCAACTTTTGGTGCTTTTGGCAGTGTGGGCAGGTGCCAAATCCTGCTGGAAAATGAAATCAGCATCTTTAAAAAGCTGGTCAGCAGAAGGAAGCATGAAGTGCTCCAAAATTTCTTGGTAAACGGGTGCAGTGACTTTGGTTTTCAAAAAACACAATGGACCAACACCAGCAGATGACATTGCACCCCAAATCATCACAAACTGTGGAAACTTAACACTGGACTTCAAGCAACTTGGGCTATGAGCTTCTCCACCCTTCCTCCAGACTCTAGGACCTTGGTTTCCAAATGAAATACAAAACTTGCTCTCATCTGAAAAGAGGACTTTGGACCACTGGGCAACAGTCCAGTTCTTCTTCTCCTTAGCCTAGGTAAGACGCCTCTGACGTTGTCTGTGGTTCAGGAGTGGCTTAACAAGAGGAATACGACAACTGTAGCCAAATTCCTTGACATGTCTGTGTCTTGATGCCTTGACCCCAGCCTCAGTCCATTCCTTGTGAAGTTCACCCAAATTCTTGAATCGATTTTGCTTGACAATCATAAGGCTGCGGTTCTCTCGGTTGGTTGTGCATCTTTTTCTTCCACACTTTTTCCTTCCACTCAACTTTCTGTTAACATGCTTGGATACAGCACTCTGTGAACAGCCAGCTTCTTTGGCAATGAATGTTTGTGGCTTACCCTCCTTGTGAAGGGTGTCAATGATTGTCTTCTGGACAACTGTCAGATCAGCAGTCTTCCCCATGATTGTGTAGCCTAGTGAACCAAACTGAGAGACCATTCTGAAGGCTCAGGAAACCTTTGCAGGTGTTTTGAGTTGATTAGCTGATTGGCATGTCACCATATTCTAATTTTTTGAGATAGTGAATTGGTGGGTTTTTGTTAAATGTGAGCCAAAATCATCACAATTAAAAGAACCAGAGACTTAAACTACTTCAGTCTGTGTGCATTGAATTTATTTAATACACGAGTTTCACAATTTGAGTTGAATTACTGAAATAAATGAACTTTTCCACGACATTCTAATTTATTGAGATGCACCTGTATCTCAGCTCTGTAGGCCCATGCAATGCAAGATACTGGTGATAAGTCATTTGTAGTTCCAAAACTTGCATAAAGAAAACATAAAAGTAATCCATATGAACGCAGTGTTTATATCCATATCTTCAGAAGCAATATAATAATTAATTAATTAATTTTTAATTAATTAATTATTATATTGCTTCTGAAGATAAAAGTAATCCATATGACTGCAGTGTTTATCTCCATATCTTCAGAAGCAATATCATAGGTGTGGGTGAGAAACAGAAAAATATTTAAGACCTTTTTACTCTAAATCTCTACTTTAACTTTCACTTTCTGATGTGAAAGTGAAACTAATCAGGCACCACATGTGACTTTCAGATGTAAACGTGAAAGTTAAAGGGGAGATGTAGAGTAAAAAAAGGACTTAAATTTTGATTGTTTCTCACCCACACCTATTATATTGCTTCTGAAGATATGGATTTAACCACTAGAGTCATATGGATTACTTTTATGTTTCCTTTATGCAATTTTGGAGCTACAAAGTTCTGATCACCATTCACTTGCATTGTATGGACCTACAGAGCTGAAATATTCTTCTAAAAATCTTTGTTTGTGTTCCGCTGAAGAAAGTCATACACATCTGGGATGGCATGAGGGTGAGTAAATGATGAGAACATTTTATTTTTTGGGTGAACTATCCCTTTAAGTGGCTTAATTAGTAGTGAGAAGATGGTGAAGGTTCCCTGGAGATCACAGCACTCGCAAGCGGATGCGGGGGATGATTCACCAATCACATCAAAGGTGTGAAATGGAGCAAATTGGTGTGAGAACTGTAAAAATCAAAGGGCCGTGTTGAAGGTATCCAACAACAGTCTTTTGTGCCCCAATCCCATTCAGAGATTTTCCATTTTTACATAGAATTCCTCTATCACAAAACCTTTCCACCCAGTCCAAAATTTGCAACATTGCCATCCTTAAACATGTGATTCTAATCATTAAGACGTAGGTACATTGACTATGTTTACATGGACACCTGAAAGAGGATTATTGCGAGAAAGTGGCATTCCTGTTTACATGCACTGTATAAGCAGCATACTATTTACTCTCATTTACATGCGCCTCAGTCAGTAGACAGCTTTCTCCTGATCCCTTAAACGGAGTAAGGAAATTGGCATTCTCGTTTACATTATGTTTCAGAATGCCACTTTCGGCAAAAGCCCTGGAATAAACCATTTTCTTAAGTGCATGTAAACATGGTGACGTAAACGTGCATGTTAATGTTGAGTCTTGCCAGGAGGGGTTTGGCCCTGCCATACTGCACTATTCATTTGTAAATTGTTTCATCTTACCCTAGCAGTTTTGCTCCAATTTACACCATCAGTGAAATGACCCCCACAGCAATTCGCGAGTTATATGACATCATGGTGTGTGATAGGGCTCACATGGTGTGATGACTAGTACTTACATTGTAATGTGTTAAACTATTCCATTTGCTACAAAAACTGTATCCAAAACTTCACAAAATAAACAAATAATATAAAAGAATGATCAAAGTTGACTCTTATGCAAGCAACATTATTTCTTTTTTTACTTAACACTTCAGAGAACAAACAACGATGTCAGCGATAGTCATCATTCCTTATACATATGAATGTAGCACGAGAAATCAAATTATGTGTTTTATTGTATGTGTTGGCATCAGACCCATGTACACTCACCTCCAGCTGCTGCAGTAGAGACTTGCCCTTCTTGTTGATTTCATTGATGAGAGTAAAGACTGAGATCTTTATTTCATGTTCTACCTTCTTATGTGTCTCAGCAACTTCTCTGATTCTAATGGGATAAAGAGAGAACAAAGACATTCAAATCATCTGGTTTTCATTATTGTACACCGGTTTTTGCCCATGCTAATAAAGCAATTAGCATCTTTAATTAATAAAAAAAAAAAATTAAAAAAAATTCACATTTTCTGCATTGATTGTGAGGGAAAATTAGGATTTAAACACTTGTACCATAGGCTTAAAAAGTACTATAGGCTTATTGGTAGTGGAAAGCGTTATCAAATTAGTTAAAATGCTTAATAAAAATTTTTTTTTTTGTTTGTGTTCAGAGGATGAAAGAAAGTCATACACATCTTGGATGGCATGAGGGTGAATAATTGATGACAGAATTTTCATTTTTGGGTGAACTGTCCCTTTAACTTGTGTATATAACCCGGAACATTCCTTTAACTGTAATGCTTGGTTTAGTACAGACAACTGGTGAAACTCCTTTTGACCAATGAATTTAAATGTATTTCCCATGACTTTTTCAGTTATGATTTCTCAATGAGCATTTTTACCAATTTCATAAAGAGACTGCACTCAAAAAGAGCAATTTCAAGCTGCTGAACTATTTTAGAACTAAGCATAGTGAGAAACAATTATATTCATTATAGGAATTCCCATGCCTTTTAAATGTTTTATTAATATTCAAGACTTTTCAAGGTCTGAAAATCACAATTAATTAAAACTCCCTGATATGGAGTATATGTGGTGTGGTGGGCTAAAGCACTGAACTTGTAACCAAAAGGTTGTTGGTTCAATCCCCACAGCCACCACCATTGTGTCCTTGAGCAAGGCACTTAACTCCAGGTTGCTCCAGGGGGATTGTCCTTGTAATAAGGGCACTGTAAGTCACTTTGGATAAAAGTGTCTGCCAAATGCATAAATGTAAAATGTAAATGATATTTCCATGTTTGAGAACCCCGTGGTAAGGATGGAACAGAAGCTCTACCTGTTTTGCACCTGAGATGCAGAGAATTCCACAAAGTTTCTCTTCTCTTGCAACTTAGCCATGAATGTTTCGATGATGCCTTTCTGGTTTTCAAAAGCTTCCTCTAGAAACTGATACCTGCACATCAGAAGAAAAATTTTAATAAGTCTGTGTACAACCAGTTCTGGGATATCTTTCACATGTCACATTCATTTTAAATTCAAACTTTTAAATCTGTTTGTTAAAAGAGATCACTGGTGAGGAGAATGCCAACTTGCTGATAAATGCTGTATATATATCGATGCCAATATGAATACCACACAACTCGAGACTTTCCATACTGTCCCTGAAAATTTTTTATAAATTCTTCATTTTAAATATATTTAAAGGTATAGTTCACCAAAAATAAAAAAAATTGCCTCATAAAAAAATTAAAAACTAAACCTAAGTTTTCTTCACTTTCATTGAATGGAAAAAAAAAGTGCATCAACAATATTCTTCACATCTTATGTTCCACAAAAGTCATAAAAGTTTGGAACAATATGAGAGTGAGTAAATGACAACAGACTTTTAATTTTTTGGTGAACAAACACTTTAACGCAATGTCTATGTTTCAGGTAAGGTTGTGCTCAAAAGTTTGCACAACCTGGCAGAAATTTTGAAATTTTGGCATTGATTTTGAAAATATGACTGATCATGCAAAAAAAACTGTCATATGAAGCCATTTATTATCACATAGTTGTTTGGCTCCTTTTTAAATCATAATGATAACAGAAATCACCCAAATGGCCCTGATCAAAAGTTTACATACCCTTGAAAAGTTTACATACACACAGGTTTAAATGGCAATTAAAGGTTAATTTCCAACACCTGTGGCTTTTTAAATTGCAATTAGTGTCTGTGTATAAATAGTCAATGAGTTTGTTAGCTCTCACGTGGATGCACTGAGCAGGCTAGATACTGAGCCATGGGGAACTGTATATATCCCTCCCCATTTCAATTGTCTTGCTCAAAAGCTCTTTCAGACTGTGCCAAATGATTTAATGCACTGCAGATGAGGAGGATGTTGGTGTGGTTCCTGTAAACAGACCTGTGCTCTTTATGCTCCAGCAGTTGACAGTCTCTGCAGGTTAAAGTGTCACATGTCTCACAGAAGAGCTTCAGGGCCTCTTGTTTGTGCACTGGACAGAAGACTGGCCTCTGGCCTGATGTCCCGACTGACTCTACAACACAGAACCGAGCCAAATTTATCTTTTGCTTTTCATTTCATTCCCCCTACCTGTGTCCTCAGACTATGACTGCCATATGCTTTCATAACCCTTTGCCAATCTCAATCAAAACGTGGTAAACTAAGTGGGTTAGCTCAGATGAAAACAGTACAGACCGAGCAACAGACTCACTTGAAACTCTGCCTGTTGCCATGGAAACTGTACTAAGAGTCAGCCTGCCATACACTCACCGAAACATTTGAACTAAAGCAGGACTACTAAAGCAACGCTGCAATCTGACATTTATCTTTAGTACATTTAACAACGAAAATTATCGTTTCGTAATTGCCTTGTAAATACAAGCAATTAAAAATGAAAATCAATTAGTTGTAACTGAAACGGTTATGACGTTTTTATAGCACATACCAGGAGACAATTCCTCTTTTTTGCGTATTTTATGGTCCTTGGTGAATTTGACCCGTTGATGCGCTTCGATGCACGTTTTACAAAGCCACTCCCCACATTCTACACAGAATCCAACAGCGGTTGCATTGTCTTCACAGCTGGTGCACACCTGTTACAGAGCAAATATAAGACGCATTCACAACGCCTCTTAAAATGTTTGTTTTCTAAAGGATGATTTATACACAAAATCAAAAACTGATGACAATGAATGCACGCATGCCTGCTAACAAAAGCAAAGTTAAAAATAGGGGCGTGAATCTTTGTATTGAAAGCGAATCCATTTGATTCATGATTAATGAGTTTCAATTTGATTCAAACCACATTGGTTAAATTTTGTAACTTTTTAAAATGAATCTATAGTATTCTTAAAATACTCCCCCTAATTTATATTTTTTTTTTTTGTATTTCAAGTTAATTATTTACCAACATAAACTATTCATTATTTAAAAGTGGTTTTTCAAGCAGTGCCTTCGGCAAGGGAGGCTGAACCTCCTCAAAAACAAATGTTACCTTCAAAATGAAGGTAATAACAACAACAATTAAATTAACAGTTTTAATAAACAGTTTTTTAATCTATTTACATATTAATCCGTATGAAAAATTGTAAAAAAACAAAAAAAACAAAACATATACATATTTTTTATTTTTCTTTCATACGTGATAGCCCAGGCGAGTTTAATCACTGTATGATTCGGTATGAATGCCAGAAGAGGCAACGGCATAAAGCCTTTCATTATTAAACTAACCAATCAGAATGGAAATTCAAATAACGCAATGTTATTTGCTTCTGTCCAAAAAGCATCCGAAAAGGGCAAATGGAGGCAAAATAAAATGTTCCGCCTCCTACGTTAATAACCAATCATTATCAGAGGCAACCTTTCAAGCCAATCAGCTTCCAGTATAGTTAGCGCATCATCAAGCTGGCTTGTGGTTAACGCAAGGCGACAGGTGAAGAAGGCTTTCAAATTTAGCCAAAATATACCAGGGGGCCTGCATAACTCAGTGGTAAAGACACTTGCTGCTACCACCCCTGGAGATCGCTAGTTCGAATCCCAGGGCATGCTGAGTGACTCCAGCCGGGTCTCCTAAGCAACCAAATCGGCCCGGTTGCTAGGGAGGGTAGAGTCACACGGGGTAAACTCCTCGTGATCGCTATAATGTGGTTCGCTCT
Organism: Myxocyprinus asiaticus; assembly: GCF_019703515.2. Taxonomy (NCBI): domain Eukaryota; kingdom Metazoa; phylum Chordata; class Actinopteri; order Cypriniformes; family Catostomidae; genus Myxocyprinus; species Myxocyprinus asiaticus. The sequence continues at coordinate 37,111,037 of NC_059376.1, read as the reverse complement.
CGGTGGGGCACGTGATGAGTAGTGCGTAGATGCCGCGGTGGATGGCGTGAAGCCTCCACACGCATTATATCTCAGCGGTAATGCGCTCAACAAGCCACGTGTTAAGATGCGCGGGTTGACGATCTCAGACGCGGAAGCAGCTGAGATTCGCTACACCACCACGAGGACTTGGAGCACATTGGGAATTGGGTGTTCCAAATTGGGAGAAAAAGGGGAGAAAAGGTGAGAACCCCCCCCCCCCCCAAAAGAACTGGACTAACCAACAGGATCATACATATATATGACTCAATGAAGGATCAATTATTGATCATCTACAGATCTAGTGTTGGGTTGGTGATCTGAAATATTATAACACATCATTAACACATGGACTATTTAAAATATCAGGGAGTGATCATTTTTTCACAGGGGCATACTAATCATCTAAATAAATAAAAGATAATAAAACAATGCAATCTTGTATTGGTTTGGTCAATCGATATCGTTTTAAATATTTGCCTCCGCAGAGAAATTCCTCACAGACCGCCACTGATTTCAAGATTGTTGCAGTGGCATCAGTAGGATTTGTTATTGATTAATTGAGAAAAATAAGGAACCATTACACCTCTAGTTTAAAGCACATTGCTGATACAGACCTGTGTAGAGTTCTCCACTGAAGTGCTCGTGGCTTCTGACGTGTCCTTGACAAAATAATTGTCCACCATGTCGGTCTGTTTGTACTCCTGAAGACACACTGTACAACGCATGACGTTCACTGGAGAACAAAATAACAGAAAATTTACAGAAAGTGTTAGCAACATTTGATTAAAATAAATTAAATGAAGCCTTGTTAATGTGAGCTAAATCAGAGTGATCATTACTCCAGCATACTACACAGGAGCATCATGACAGTCATGTCTCACTGGTGCCCTAGACCAGGGGTTTTCAAACTGGGGTCCGGGATCCCCCAAGGGAGTGCTAAGGGGTCCCCAAAAATTTCATAGAAAAAAGGGTAAAAATGTCGACATTATTACAGTTTCGTGCTGAAATCATTAGATTCATCACTATTATTTTACTGTATTGACAGCCATAGTAAAAAATAAAAACAGAAATAAATCTCCATATAATTTATATTTTATGAAAAAAAAAAAAAAAAAAAATATATATATATATATATATATATATATATATATATATATATATATATATTTGTAAGAATGTAAGAATAGCACTTTTCACAATAAATAAAAATATTGAAAATAAATATAATTTTTAACAATATATCTTTTTTTATAATATCTAACATTACTCCAGTTTAAGAAAGAAACATGGTCAATTTAATAAGTAAATATTTTCCAGATAATATTTAATTTCTTTTGGCTTTAGTACATAATATAAAAACCAATTATTTAACTGTAGAGAGAATGATTTAATTCAGCTTTTATTTCTTTCATCATATTTCCAGTGGGTCAGAATTTTATATACAATTTGTTAGTATTTGGTAGCATTGCCTTTAAATTGTTTAACTTGGGTCAAAAGTTTAGGTAGCCTTCCACAAGCTTCTCACAATTAGTTGCTGGAATTTTGGCTGGATTGAGGCCTCAATGCTCGCACATGCTTTTTCAGTTCTGCCCACAAATTTTCTATCGGATTGAGGTCAGGGCTTTGTGAAGGCCACTCCAATACCTTGACTTTGTTGTCCTTCAATATATCCACATAATTTTCATTCCTCATGATGCCATCTATTTTGTGAAGTGCACCAGTCCTGCAGCAAAGCACCCCCACAACATGATGCTGCCACCCCCATGCTTCACAGTTGGGATGGTGTTCTTCGGCTTGCAAGCCTCACCCTTTTTCCTCCAAACATAACAATGGTCATTATGGCCAGACAGTTAAATTTTTGTTTCATCAGACCAGAGGACATTTCTCCAAAAATTAAGATCTTTGTCCCCATGTGCGCTTGCAAACTGTATTCTGGCTTTTTAAAGCAGTGGCTTCTTCCTTGCTGAGCAGCCTTTGAGGTTATGTCGATATAGGACTCGCTTTACTGTGGATATAGATACTTGTCTACCTGTTTCCTCCAGCATCTTCACAAGGCCCTTTGCTGTTGTTCTGGGATTGATTTGCACTTTTCGCACCAAACTATGTTCAACTGTAGGAGACAGAATGCGTCTCCTTCCTGATCGGTATGATGGTTGCATGGTCCCATGGAGTTTATACTTACGTACTATTGTTTGTGCAGATGAGCGTGGTACCTTCAGGTGTTTGGAAATTGCTCCCAATGATGAACCAGACTTGTGGAGGTCCACAATGTTTTTTTCTGAGGTCTTGGCTGATTTCTTTTGATTTTCCCATGTCAAGTAAAGAGGCACTGAGTTTGAAGGTAGGCCTTAAAATACATCCACAGGTACACCTTCAATTAGACTATCAGAAGCTAACTGGCTACTTGCCTAAAGGTTTAGCATCATTTTCTGGAATTTTCCAAGCTGCTTAATGGCACAGTTAAATTAGTGTATGTAAACTTCTGACCCACTGGAATTGTGATATAGTCAATTAAAAGTGAATCAATCTGTCTGTAAACAATTGTTGGAAAAATTACTTGTGTCATGCACAAAGTAGATGTCCTAAACGAGTTGCCAAAACTATAGTCTGCTAATATGAAATCTGTGGAGTGGTTTAAAAAAAATGAGTTTTAAAATGTAAACTTCAACTGACTGACTGACTTCAAATGTATATATATTATAAATCCCTTCCATTCCATAATCAGGATGTGACTAATTGCAATCATAGAGCCAGCTAACACAAAACTAGAGTATTTATAATAAAATTTCATTTGGGAAATTTATTATAAACAATCCAACTAAGTGAAGGAAAACATACGGCACAGATAAATCTTCCCATTGGAAATGTTCCATTTCTAACCGGGGACCTATACTGCACATGAAACAGAATATTTATGCTGCATATGTTGTAATAAAGACTTATGCATTTAAAAATCCAAAAGGGATTTTGATTGCTTAATAATTCATAATGATTTATTAACCATTACAACCATCAACCACAATAACTAAGAGTCTGCTCTGCACTTTAGTTGTGTTTAATAAACCAGCATTTCACTACAAAAAAATAAAATAAAAAATGTTTTATAAAACTGATTTAATTTCATCTTAATCTAGTTTTAAAATCAGATATGGTAGGATTGGAAAGGCCCCTCCCCATCTGTCACATGCAACACCCCTCCCCCCTTATCTCCCTGATGGCCCATCAATCCCCCCACATAACTGAAGCTAAAACCAGTGCAATCCGGTTTAAGCCAGTTTGCACTGGCTCATACCACTTTCAGCCAGTTTTCCCTAAGCCCCCAGCTGCAAAACGTGGCTGATGATTGGCTGGTGAGAGCAGCTGTAGAAACACCGCACTGGAACACAGTGCAACCTATAGCTGGGTTACTCTGTACTGATATTAACTGGAGGCAGTGAGCCATTCCACAACATGTCACATGCAAAGCCCTGTAAAGCAATCATCTTGACTGCTATCATGCACAATGACTGTTACAAACCACTATATTTAGCATATATGATACCACTCCATTTAAATTCAAAAGCAACGATTGACATTTTTCATCAGGCAAATCAGAATATTTACAAGTCACATGATAGTACTTACAAACTAGAGCATGTGACAGAAATATAGGTTAGTTATGAGCTGTAACATTCCATAAACAAACAGCAGTGGTTTATATCTTAAAAATGGGCTGGTCATGTTTTAATCTCTTGGTACACCAAGAAAAGGCTTCATGATGTGTCGGCAAATAGATCAGATTATGGTCACAGGTCAAGCCGATAATAATAGTTTGACATCTAGTTAGAGAACAAGCCTGTATAGAAGGAAGAGCTTGTTGAGAATTAACAGGGGTGACATCATTCATTTTTATTAAAACTTGATAATTTAACATATTTAAATATGTCCACCCTTTCTCTAACTCTTAGAATTGAACGGTTTTACCTCATCGAACATGGCCACCCAAGTGTCTGAACTCCCAAAAGGCATAACTGATATGTAAATATGGGAGCCTATATATTAATGATTCTGACGTCAGAAACCAGAGGATTTCAGAGTAAATTGTTTTTCAATAAATGGTCTATTTGGACTGGGAGGAAGTTTTGAGATCTGAAACTTACAGAATGTTTGTTTTCATAGCATGTTGCAAAAGATCAAGGACATTTTTATTTCTCATACTCCAAAACAAACATGACAAATTAACAATGCAACGAATTATCTAAAACAAAACAAAAACATCTACTAAATAACATAGGTTTAGTTCTAAAAAAATAAAATTAAAAAAATTGCTACTTTCCTGAAAAACTGGGCTCCGCGCGGACTGTTCTGATTGCGAAATTTACGTCATGACTACTGAGCACGAGACGTAGCGGCACACAGAAAACTAAATTTCTAGTATCTAAGAAAAATCCAAAAGACAGAAATTATGTCAGTGATTAAGAACTAGAATTTCTTCACCCTACAATAGTCCCACCGCTAAACGAGTTGACAACTTTACAGCTCAAATAACAAATTCTTTAAGTGCTTAAATACATGCTTCACATTTCTTCCTTTAAACCTATTAAGAACATGGCCCTGCTTACATCCATTGTTAGTGCCTTACTAAAAAAAATATTTTTTTTTTGCTTATTTTTAAATTATTAAAGGATAACTTAAAATCAATCTCTGTGGTAAATCAACATTTTGCCACAAATGCGGTTGATAGAGCAACTTGTACTGAGCGAAGGACATGAAATGGCTTCCGACAAAGAGAAATGGATTTTAGATAAACTATCAAAATCAACAACACTTATTTTGAGCAAAATACGTCCTTAAAAATAACTCAAACTCAGCTAAAATATGACTGGTAAATACATTATATTAAAAAAAAAAAAAACAATCAAAATAATCTCTCAGTCCTTCACTGAGCAAACACTAACTTTAGCTCTTTATTTCCATCCTGCATCCTAATGTGTATTGCCATCTTGTAAATAATCAGTCTATAATTAATAGGGGTGGGGGAAAAAATATATAGTTATAAATCGCCATTCTTGAGCCAAACGATTTTAAAATAGTCTCCCTAATGAAAAATTGATGTTTTATTTAATAACAAATATACGTTTATCTTAATGCTACAATGATTAATAAATAAATATAGGAAGCTATATTTGTGCAGAGTTCTACATAACAGTTTTTCTCTCTGAGAAGTTTTGTCTCTTTAATTTTTTACATTTAGTCCTTTATTGTACCGCTGCTACAGCCATCAAGCGCTGTTTGTTCGCTGCAGTGATCAATGTTCCTGCTCTTATGCATAATCCAAAAGTTAATTTGAGAGGTGTTGTGGAGAGTATTTGTCAGGAGTCATTCTACAGATTCTGTACGACACTGCTTTAATAAATTGTTTAGCTGTAAAAAGGCTCATTAAACTGTTGGATGCCGTAAACTACATGTCGCACCCACGCAATATTTATAATCTAACAGCCAGGGTATTCATGCGCAGTGGCGGGTAATTTTGCATATTTACCCGCCACTGTCGACAAGAAATGATGCGAGACACAAAGACGCGTGCTTGAGGAAACACACCTGATTATATTTGAAGAACAGACGAAAAACATGCCGGCAACGTGCACGTCTGATTTGTTTTTGTTCAGAAGTTCATTTGCACTTTGACGCCAACCCTCACAACGCGATTGTGTCTCGCAGAACACACGCAAATGGTGAGTTCTAATTTTTTTTCTCTGTCAGTCATCTCGGAGCAGTTTGTAAGAATAGTGTTGTCTGTGAGAACGCTGCATAGGAACTCAGACTATCTCTATATTGCAAATAACATGCAACGACATTGGGACTACAGGTGAATCGTCATGTGTGTCGTAATTCAGTACAGCCCCAGAAATGGTTCTTGAACAAGTTTACTCTTTAGCCTCCATTAGTATGTTGCAAAATGATCATTATGATAATAGTAATAGCCTATGGTAATGTATGTTATATTTTATATTCTAAAATAACTAAATTAGTTTGATAGGTTAAAATGATATATTGTATGTATTTATTTGTTGAATACAAATGGACATAATACAGCCTTATACATCCTTTGCACTAACTAGTCACCTAGTTCAGACAATGCACTGACTGGTCGATTGGTAGTTTTTGTACATCCCTACCCTTTATGTGCAAATTATACATTAGCACTAATGCTGAACTGTTAATCCATTATTTAAAGGGATAGTTCCCTATAATATAGTCAGCCTATAATTTACCCTCATGTTGTGCCAAACAGGCATGACTTTCTTTACCCAGATTGTTAGCCTATAGTCATTCAATTTCATTGTATGGATAAAATATGGAATGAAAGTATACTAAAGGTGACAAAGGCCAACATTCTGCCTAACATCACTGTTTGTGTTGCACACAAAAAAGAAAAGTATGGTGGGTTCAGAACAACATGAGAATGAGTAAACGATGTCTGAATTTTCATTTTTGTGTGAACCATTCTTTTTAACATAAAAAGCCAGATGCTATTTGCACCCCTGTGCAAATAGTGGCAGATAATATTTGCACCCCAATGTAAATACATACAGTACAGGGTTCTTTTTATCCTGTGGTTTCATCAGACTATTGGGGTGCTAATAGCTGCGCTATGTGGCAGATGCTATTTTCACCTGGATACAAATAGTCACTCTGTAAAAAATAAAAATATACAAGCACTGCTAACTTATTACAACTCAAATTGAGGAAATATACCGCAAGCCTCAAAGGATCGCATGTAGACCAACCGCAATTCAGGCTGCACATCTTATCACATTTCAACTGCTCCAATAATGATGCAAAACAGACTGTGATCATGTTGTTTGGATGTGTCCTATGTTTGGATCCCGCCATGTTAAAACTGTTCATAAAGACAAATCATTCACCATAGGGACTTCCAGTAGGCATTGCCTCTAATCTGATTAAAGTGAGCATTTTGGGTATTAGGGGATGACACAAAGTGCACGGTCAAAAAAAGCAAGAGTGAATGTAGAGCAAGACTTTAAGCATGAGAACAGACTTGTGTTGGGGGGTGTCACTGGATTACCACTTCCTGTGGCGTGTTATTCCAAAAAAAACCTCATGTGTTTGACCAGTTTAGGACAACATTAGAGGCTTATTTACTGACAGCACCAAACCTCATCAATACTTAAATGAAGGCGTGTCAAAACAATGTTAACATTTGTGCGATGAACTGATGCCCGTGTATGACTGACATAGATAGGATCAGACAACTGCAGCACAAAACGAGATGTTAGGCTAGTGTTTTGGTCTAAGTCACCATTCACTTTCATTACATCTTTTTTTCCAAACAATGAAAGTGAATGGTTATTGATGCCGTCATTCTTGTGTTCCATGTAAAAAAAGAACATCATGTGGGTTTGGAACAACCTGAGGGTGCGTAAATAGTGACAGAATTTTTATTTTTGGTTTTTCCACTGAAAAATGCATATAAAGAACAGTCTGCTCGTGTTAACTTCACATGGCTCAATGAACCATGAAAATAATGTCACTGCTTACTTACCCTTATGTTGTTCCACAACCAAGGACTTACCTTCTTCAGTGGAATGCAAAATGAGATGTTAGGAAGGATGTTACTTGACTGACAGCCTCAGTCGCCTTTCACTTTCATTGCATCTTTTTTCCATACATTGAAAGTGAATGAGGCTTGTCATTCAGTTAAACATCTCCTTTTGTGTTCCACAGAAGATAAAAGTAATGAAGGATACGCTTTGTGACAATATGTGTTTGTTCTTGTTAACTGTCTCTTTATAATTTCTGACAGCTACCTGGTGTAACCATAATTGCATGGGGGGGGGATACAAAACCACCAACAACACATCAATACTCATACTACATACGCACTACTCATCGTAAGTGTGTGAGATCACACTCAAACTACCTGTAATTCAACCCACATTCAATCCAGTCTTCATATGATGCCATCATGTGTAAACAAGGCTGAGTAATGTAGGGACTGCACTGAAACAGCTCAGTTCCCTTTTCCAAACTTACCAATATGAGTGTCCTGCCCATGGGGGCCCTGCACCGGGACGGTGATCTTTCGCTCCGGCTGCGGGATGCACTTCAGGCAGAAAGAGTGCAGACAGGGCAGGAGTTTGGGCTCACAGTCGCGGTTCTGCAGACTCTGTTTACATACAGCGCACGTATCCAGCAGGCTTATCGGGGCGGCAGGGGTTGAGGAAGAAGATGCTACTGGTGGTGCTGGTGGAGGAGGCGACATTTCGGTGGTGAGAGCGGGTGTTGCGCCAGCTGTGGTGCTTTCCGCTGAGGAGGAGGAGGAGGAGGAGGAGGAGGCGGAGGAGGGCGGCGGCGGCGGCGGCTGCTGCTCACTGCTCTCGGCATTCGGGGTCCCGTCTCGAGCTTCGCCGCTGCTGTTGCTAGTGCTGGATGTCGTCAGCGCTAGGGAGACGGTCTCTTGAGGTTTCAGCTCGTCCCCTCCGTTTTTCGGGTCCGCGTCGATTAAAACGACCGGCTCTTGGTCCTTCGCGCCGCTGTCTCCGTTTTCTTCTCCTGTCGGAGTTTCTACCTCCATGTTGACGGAGCTCTGCGTACACTCTTGGCCTTTGTTGTCCGCCATCTTTGCTCCTATTTGAACCGCCTGACGTACAACGCGCTGAGAAAATTCGATGGCTCTGACGTCATCGCGTCGCTCTCTTGTGCGTCACAGAGCTAGAGAGGGTCTTCGATAATGAACGTGCTTAATAATAATATTTTAAAGTGTCTTTTAAAAAATAAATAATTTAAAATATTGCACATCAAAAGACAGCTGTACAATATTTTAAATTATTTAATTTTTAAAGGACACTTTAAAATATTATAACATGTAAAATATTATAAAGCTTAATAAAAGTTGTATTATAATACGTTTGTATGTTTTTACTACTTGTAAAACTTTTTTTGCACTGCAAGCTAACTGTAATGTAATGTTCTTAACCCTTATGCCTTGTTCATTATTGAATCACATTACAGTTGTTCCCGGTCAAAAATGACCGGAAACATTAAGAGTGCCATTGTTCAATTACTATGAATCACATGTAACAGTTGTTACTTCAGTCATGTAAAAGCACTGGAGTTCTGCATTTTGAGTGGCTTTTTGAGGTATTTAGACCCTATTATTTTTTTATTTACTAATTTATTTACCTATGTGACCTTGAAATTGGCATTGAAAATTGACATTTTGTTATTAATTTTTTCTCAAATACTGAACCAGTCCTCATAAATCATATACCGTTTGAAAGCTTTAAATCTCAAGAATCAAACTGTGTCGACCATTTTTTAAAATATAAAAATAAATGAAAACCAGATGAAATTCCAAGTATAAACAGTAGGTGGCTGCAGAGAGCTACTTATTCATCCCTGGTTGAAGAGAAGATGATTTCTCGATTTTGTCAAGTGGAGGACCACTGAATCAAGACCCTGTCATGGCCAGCCCAATCTCCAGACTTGAACCCCATTAAAAAACCTCTGGAATGTGATCAAGAGGAAGATGGATGGCCACAAACCATCAAACAAAGCCGAGCTGCTTCAGTTTTTGCACTAGGAGTGACATAAATCACCCAACAGCAATGTGAAAGACTGGTAGAGAGCATGCCAAGACACATGAAAGCTGTGATTGAAAATCAGGGTTATTCCACCAAATATTGATTTCTGAATTCTTCCAAAGTTAAAACATTAGTATTGTGTTGATTAAAAATGAATATGAACTTGTTTTCTTTGCATTATTCAAGGTCTGAAAACACTGCATCTTTTTTTGTTATTTTGACCAGTTGTCATTTTCTGCAAATACATGTTGTAAATGACAATATTTTTATTTGGAATTTGGCAGAAACGTTGTCAGTACTTTATAGAATAAAACAAAAATGTTCATTTTACTCAAGCACATACCTATAAAGAGTAAATCCAGAGAAACTGATAATTTTGCAGTGGTCTCTTAATTTTTTCCAGATCTGTATTTTTAAACATTATCAAAGACTACTTTTGTCAAAGTTTAGCATTTTATTTGGTTTGTTTGAGGTTATTTTTTGTCAGTTCTTGCAATAATGCCACATTATTACAGTCAACCCTGAACATCGTGTTACAAAGAGTGTAAACTATCCCTCTGATCTGTATATGTCTTTGATCTATGTGTGTGTGTGCGGACTGCTTTCAAAAATTACCTGAAATAGATAAGTAATAACCTTATTTATCCCTGGTTGTAGCAAGATGAATGTGTGTGTGTGTGTGTGTGTGTGTGTGCATGTTCAGCATTGTAGATGTGTTATGGTCTCACAAATTCATTTTGGTGTGTGTGTTCTGCATTGTGGCTGATTGTTTTATTTTTTGACAAATTTCAAAATAATTGTTTTGCTTTATATTTTGACCAGTTAGGCTTTGTGTGTGTGTGTTCTGCACTCTTGATGTATGGTAGTCTCACCCCTTCATGTTTGTGTGTGTTTTTATTCTGCAATGTGGCTTTTTTTTTTTTTAGATTTTATATAATTAAATTATGCAAAATAAATCAGATTTTTAGTGTTTCCCTTTCATTTCCTATGGCGGTCACTCTTGACCGGGAACAGTACAAGTGTGAATTTTTTTTTTCTACCACTTAGAATGATCAAATCAACTCCAGACCAAACCATGCATTAATAAAAATAAAATTTCAAATAAATAAATAAAAAAAAAAAAAAAAAAATTATGGAAAAAAACTTATTACAAACATAACACAAACCCGTTATACTTACAATGGAAGTGAATGGGGCCAGTCAATAATCGCTAAAATACACATCGTTTCATAATTGTAGCCACAGGATGAAATAACTGTTAAAACTGTCAGTATGATTCCAGAGTAATAAAATCACTCACTAACCATATCTGTGTCAAGTTAACTTTAATACCAGGATTACAGGGTTTCGTTGTCATGAAAGTTGTTAGCTAACATTGCATATTACTTTATACAGATAAGGTTGGTAAGCAATTCTATCAAACTAAATTTATGTTAACATGTACAATGTTAATATAAAGGATGGATGGGCCAGTCGAAATTATATTTTGTGGAAATCATTATGCCACAAATGCTGTTAATTAAGCTTAAATTGTATTATACCAGGAATGTTTCTTTTGAATATGAAGGAACTTGAATTGTCTGTAAAATTTGAATTTTAAGATTAATTATAAAGATTAATAATGTGGAGTGTGCAGTATTTTGGGTAAAAGTTTAGACAAAAGCATGCAAACAGCTAAAATATGCAGCCATTGCTGCATTGAACAAATACAACACTGTTAATGTTACTTTGAACAAAATGAGTCCATGTGACTCAAAACAAGAATTAATTTCAATGTTCAAGGTAAAACAATGTACATATCAACAATTACATAACTTTGTAACATCTACATTCAACCCAATACAATTCCCTGTTGCCTATTTTTCAGTTTGTAACATTTCTGCAAGAATATATAATGTTCTAAGCTCTACACTTAAAGTGAGTTGTTTGACCCATTAATCTGTTGTATGACAGTTCATCTTTTGCCATTTACAGGTACATTGATGGGGTAACATCTTGAGAAACTTATCAAGGCAAGTCATCAGCATTTTATTGTGTTTCTTAAAAAAATACAAATAGAGTGGAACATTAAAAAAAAAGAAAATATTACCTAAAGGTCTGTCAGGTAATCACATAAAAGACAACAAAACATTATTATAAATGACAATACAGCCACAAGAGCTTTGCAAAATGCTTTAGTGAACTGCAACTCAATGTATACAGTAAACATATAAACAAACTAATGTGAGTAACTGATTTCCAGAGTTTAAATGAACTTTAACTGTTTTTTTTTTTTGTGTGTGTGTTTTTTTTACTTTTGGTGCAGAATTATGACATCTGGACTACAACAGTTTTTAATCTGTTTGCAATAAAACACTATTGTCCATTTTCCTTGTATAAAGATGGCTCTCTCTTCGTCATTTAATTTTAAAAAGTGACACTTTGGTAGAGTGATCATTTACTGGTCCAAGACAAGCAAAAGTCTGCAACAGTTTCAAGATGGTGTTGATAGTCATTATTTAATATTCCTGTCGAATATTCTCTTTGTTCTCATCACCCTGTTGCTGTTTCATCTGTCTCACTTCGTTCTCCAGCTGTACGATGGCACGCTCAATTTCATAGTTCTTGCTAACGAGGGACACCCAGCTGTGAAACAAATAAGCAAAAACACTTATAAAGAGTTCAGATAACTGATTGAGTTAAACTTGACACAGAAATATACTCCATGCAGTGCTGACTTTGACTCAAGTTCTCGAAGTTTGGCTCCACCAGCTAGCTGATCGTTTTTGCGCAGCCAGTTCAGGTCCTGTATCTGTTTTCTGGAAGGAGAACAAAGAAATGCATCACAGTGAGCAAACCCATTATTATGATGATGTTTATAGATAACTGAATTGTATTAATATTAATGTCAAGATCAAATAATTTCCCAAACTATTAGTGCACAATGACTTATACTTTGTTACTCACCTAACCTTCTGCAGTTCCTTTTGTGCATTTTCAATCATTAGGGCCAAATTACTGTTTAACAGAGAAGAGAACCAATTATGATCAAATCTCACAATTATTTTTTAATTTCTATCAATGTTTCGCAAGCAATTGCTTAAAAGAATAGTTCACCCAAAAATGAAAATTCTCTCATCATTTACTCACCCTCATGCCATCCCAGATGTGTAGGACTTTCTTCTGTAGAACACAAAGATTAGGAGAACATCTCAGCTCTGTAGGTCCATACGATGCAAGTGAATGGTGGCCAGAACTTTGAAGCTCCAAAAAGCACATAAAGGCAGCATTGAAAGTAATCTATCCGACTTCAGTGCTTTAATCCATATCTTCTAATATAAAGTGATCCAATTGGTTTTGGGTGAGAACAGACAAAAATGTAACTTCTTTTTCACTGTACATCTTGCCATTGCAATCTTTAGGCACGATAATGATTTCAAGCTACATAACACTTCCTAGTGCTTGGCGCATGCCCAGAACACTTAATTGCGCTAGGAAGTGTAATCGAGCTTGAAATCATGACTGCCAAAGAGACTGCTGATGTCGAGATTTGTAGTAAAAAAGGAGTAATCTTTTGGTCTGTTCTCACCCCAAACTGACTGGAACGCTTCAGAAGACATTGATAAAACTACTGGAGTCATATGGATTACTTTTATGCTGCCTTTTTGTGCTTTTTGGAGCTTCAAAGTTTTGTTCACCATTCACTTGCATTGTATGGACCTACAGATCTGAGATACTCTTCTATAAATCTTTGTGTTCAGCAGAAGAAAGTCAGTAGTCGAAATAGGGAGGCAAATGTCAAAATTTGACTGATGAGGGGGCGTGGCCGGATGATTTATGAGGGGGGCGTGACCAGAATTAGTTGACAGATGTTTATGTTTGATAACAATAATCGGAAGTGTCTGACTGGATGTGTGTTTGAGAGATAACGATAACCGGATGTGTCTGACAGGATGTGTGTTTGAGAGATAACGATAACCGGATGTGTCCGACAGGATGTCTGTTTAGTTGATAACAATAGCCGTATGTGTCGGACAGGAAGTGTGTTTGACCTCTGATTGACAGATGTTTTTAAGTGATAAAAGTTTTGTCGAGCATGCGGTTTAAAAGATATGTTTTCCTGAGTCTGGATAACACCACATTCAGAAAACTATTCTGACCCTTTGATGATCATGGCTGTTTCTCCGATGAGAGTGCAAGTTGAATTACCTGAAAGACTGGCTTTTGCTCCAAAGTGAAATAATGGATAAAGTGTGGCAGAGTTCACATCGGACATGAAGCGTAAGTTTCCCATAACCTAAGTAGGTATGGGCATTTTGGTCATTTTGTCTACTCGAGTACTCGGTGGGGTGGGAGGACACATACATATACAGTATGTACATATACTGAATGTCATACGTCTTTGGCTGCTTTGGTCCCTTTGTTCCAACGTCTCTTCATTAACATAGGCTGTTATAATGTAGTCTGTTACAATAAGTACAAAAGAGGGCATAATCAAAAATATAGTGCATAATATTTTGTCATTATGTGAAGACTCGCTGGTCAATTCAGTGAAATAATGCTCAGGACGTTCGTCTCTGTTCTTCCTTCAGGTTACCGTAATAAGCTTAGTAAGTGCGCACTACTGTTTCTGAACCGTGGTGTTCGTGACGCCATTATCATCGTGTTTTTAAACTCGTGTTAAGTTGAAAATAGATTTGAAGACCCTGCATTCTTTTACATTCAGCTGTGCTCCATCCACAGTTGAAGTCAGATGTTTACAGACAACTTAGCCAAATACATTTCAACTCAGTTTTTCACAATTCCTGACATTTAATCGTAGAAAACTTTCCCTGTCTTAGGTCAGTTAGGATCACTAATTTATTTTAAGAATGTGAAATTTTGGGGGCCTGGGTGGCTCAGCAAGTAAAGATGCCAACTACCATACCATACTTTTGTCTAGTCACTCCAGTCAGGCTTCATAAGCAACCAATTGGCCCGGTTGCTAGGGTGGGTAGAGTCATGTTGGGTTAACCTCCTCGTGGTCGCTATAATGTGGTTCTCGCTCTCGGTGGGGCACGTGGTGAGTTGTGCGTGGATGCCGCGGAGAATAGCGTGAAGGTCTCCGTAGTAACACGCTCAAGTCGTGATAAGATGCGCGGATTGACGGTCTCAGACGTGGAGGCAACTGAAATTCCTCCTGCGCCACCTAGATTGAGGCGAGTCACTACGCCACCATGAGGACTTGGAGCCCATTGAGAATTGGGCATTCCAAATTGAGGAGAAAAGGGGAAAAAAAATCTAAAAGAAAAAAAAAATAGAATGTGAAATGTCAGAATAATAGTAGAGAGAATGATTTATTTCAGCTTTTATTTCTTTCATCACATCCCCAGTGGGTCAGAAGTTTACATTCACTTTGTTAGTATTTGGTAGCATTGCCTTTAAATTGTTTAACTTGGGTCAAACTTTTTGGGTAGCCTTCCACAAGCTTCTCACAATAAGTTGCTGGAATTTTGGCCCATTCCTCCAGACAGAACTGGTGTAACTGAGTCAGGTTTGTAGGCCTCCTTGCTCGCACATGCTTTTTCAGTTCTTCCCACAAATTTTCTATTGGATTGAGTTCAGGGCTTTGTGATGGCCACTCCAATACCTGGACTTTGTTGTCCTTAAGCCATTTTGCCACAACTTTGGAGGTATGCTTGTCCATTTGGAAGACCCATTTGCGACCGAGCTTTAATTTCTTGGCTGATGTCTTGAGATGTTGCTTCAATATATCCATATCATTTTCCTTCCTCATGATGCCATCTATTTTGTGAAGTGCACCAGTCCCTCCTGCAGCAAAGCACCCCCACAACATGATGCTGCCACCCCCATGGTTCACATTTTGGATGGTGTTCTTCGGCTTGCAAGCCTCACCCTTTTTCCTCCTAACATAACGATGGTCATTATGGCCAAACAGTTCACTTTATGTTTCATTATACCAGAGGACATTTCTCCAAAAAGTAAGATCTTTGTCCCCATGTGCACTTGCAAACTGTAGTCTTTTTTATGGTGGTTTTGGAGCAGTGGCTTCTTCCAGGTTATGTCGATATAGGACTCGTTTTACTGTGGATATAGATACTTGTCTACCTGTTTCCTCCAGCATCTTCACAAGGTCCTTTGCTATTGTTCTGTGATTGATTTGCACTTTTCGCACCAAAATATGTTCATCTCTAGGAGACGGAATGTGTCTCCTTCCTGAGCGGTATGATGGCTGCATGGTCCCATGGCGTTTATACTTACGTACTATTGTTTGTACAGATGAACGTGGTACCTTCAGGCATTTGGAAATTGCTCCCGAGGATGAACCAGACTTGTGGAGGTCCACAACTTTCTTTCTGAGGTCTTTGCTGATTTCTTTTGATTTTCCCATGATGTCAAACAAAGAAGCACTGAGTTTGAAGGTAGGCCTTAAAATACATCCATGGGTACACCTCCAATTGTCTCCAATTAGCCTATCAAAAGCTAATTGGCTAATTGCCTAAAGGCTTGACATAATTTTCTGGAATTTTCCAAGCTGTATATAGGCACAGTTAACTTAGTGAATGTAAACTTCTGATCCACTGGAATTGTGATATAGTCAATTAAAAGTGAAACAATCTGCCTGTAAACAGTTTTTGGAAAAATTACTCATGTCATGCACAAAGTAGATGTCCTAAACGACTTGCCAAAACTATAGTTTGCTAATATGGAATCTGTGGAGTGGTTAAAAAATGAGTTTGAATAACTTCAACCTATGTGTATGTAAACTTCTGACTTCAACATTAGATGTTTGAAAGTCACACTGCACTCTGTTGGTGTTTGTTGCTGTGATGATTCATACTTCCTCCCATTTAACTTGGAATTTTAAACTTCATACTGGGAAAACCACAATGGAACGCACTTTATGTCAGACTTTACAATTCGTGTGGAAATCTTCAGCTCTGATTTTGCGGAGATGCAGGTGTGTCAAGCAAACATGTCGGCACCGAGGGAGATTTACAGTCAATGATTGGATGATCGTCCAGCTTCTTGTTTTTTAGGGTGAACTATTACTTTAAATGTTTTGTCTTTAAAATCTTTTTAACCAAGGTCATGAGCCTACAAACAGTGTTCACAGTAATCAAAGCTGACTTTTCTAGTACAATGTAGAAAATATTTTTCTATATTTGGGGATTTTCTCCCCAATTTGACATGCCCAATTCCCAGTGCACTCTAGGTCCTCATGGTGGCGTAGTGACGAATTTCAGTTGCCTTCGCGTCTGAGACAGTGAATCTGCACATCTTATCACATGGCTTGTTGAGCACGTTACTGCGGAGACCTAGCGCGTGGAGGCTTCACGCTATTCTCTGCGGCATCCACGCACAACTTGCCACGTGCCCCACCAAGAGCGAGAACCACATTATAGCGACCATGAGGAGGTTAACCCAATGTGACTCTACCCACCCTAGCAACCGGGCCAATTGGTTGCTTAGGAAGCCTGACTGGAGTCACTCAGCACACCCTGGATTCGAACTTGTGACTCCAGGTGAGGTGAAAATACTAATGTTGATTAATGTAGGTCAAATTTCTCCTATGAAAAAGTACATCTATATGGAGAGTCTCTGATTAATGATAATGGTTCAAATTACAGACTTCCGTTAACTTACTCGTTAGACACTTTCCATGCATTGGTCCCATACTGGGCCATGAGTTCAAGGTTCTCAATACGCACTGCCTGGTGCTCAAGCTGGGCCATTGAGTTATTAACGCAGTCCTGCCATGCTGTTATGTCATTCTTCTGCCCAGATGAAGGAGCAGGCAGCTCATACCTAAGATAATGTTCAAAATAACGAGAGGTATAAATGCAAACAGCACACTTTGTTTTAACAGCTAGTGTCCTTTGGTAAAGTTTGTATAATTAAAAAGAAAACAAATTCTAGACTAATGATGCAGTTCCCTCAACTACACACTTGTGCAACGAACACTACTTATGCATTACGTTGAAGTAAAAATATGTCAATAAAATGTTTGTTTTTATTTTCTAGGGAATATTTAACCCTTAAATGCATGGGTGTTTCGCCACACATTACTACATACTCTGGTCTTTACCGACCCAGCACATACACTGGCGGCAAATTTTGGAATTATGTACAGATTTTCCTCTTATGGAAAGTAATTGGTACTTTTATTCACCAAAGTGGCATTCAGCTGATCACAATGTATAGTCAGGATATTAATAATATGAAAAATTACTATTACAATTTGGAAAAAAAAAGAGAAAAAAAATCAGAACTTAAACTACTTCAAAGAGTTCTCATCAAAAAAATCCTCCACGTGCAGCAATGACAGCTTTGAAGATCCTTGGCATTCTAGCTGTCAGTTTGTCCAGATACTCAGGTGACATTTCACCCCACACTTCCTGTAGCACTTGCCATAGATGTGACTGTCTTGTTGGGCACTTCTCACGCACCTTACAGTCTAGCTGATCCCACAAAAGCTCAATGGGGTTAAGATCCATAACACTCTTTTCCAATTATCTGTTGTCCAATGTCTGTGTTTCTTTGCCCACTCTAACCTTTTCTTTTTGTTTTCCTGTTTCAAAAGTGGCTTTTTCTTTGCAATTCTTCCCATAAGGCCTGCACCCCTGAGTCTTCTCTTTACTGTTGTACATGAAACTGGTGTTGAGCGGGTAGAATTCAATGAAGCTGTCAGCTGAGGACATGCGAGGCGTCTATTTCTCAAACTAGAGACTCTGATGTACTTATCCTCTTGTTTAGTTGTACATCTGGTCTTCCACATCTCTTTCTGTCCTTGTTAGAGCCAGTTGTCCTTTGTCTTTGAAGACTGTAGTGTGCACCTTTGTATGAAATCTTCAGTTTTTTGGCCATTTCAAGCATTGTATAGTCTTCATTCCTCAAAACAATGATTGACTGATGAGTTTCTAGAGAAAGCTGTTTCTTTTTTACCTTAAGACATGCCAGTCTATTGCATACTGTGGCAACTCAAAAACAAAACACAAAGACAATGTTAAGCTTCATTTAACGAACCAAATAGCTTTCAGCTGTGTTTGATATAATGGCAAGTGATTTTCTAGTACCAAATTAGCAATTTAGCATGATTACTCAAGGATAAGGTGTTGGAGTGATGGCTGCAGGAAATGGGGCCTGTCTAGATTTGATCAAAAATGATTTTTTTTTTTTCCAAATAGTGATGATGCTGTTTTTTTTTACATCAGTAATGTCCTGACTATACTTTGTGATCAGTTGAATGCCACTTTGGTGAATTAAATGACCAATTTCTTTCCAAAACAGCAAAATCTGTACATTATTCCAAACTTTTGGCCACCAGTGTATACCCATCATAAATGGATGTACAAAATGCCCAAATAGTGTCAAATTTTCAAAACATTTTCAAGACAATTAAAAAAATAACTGAATAGAATACATTCTGATATATCTCAAAGAGATGATGCAACAAACCTAGAACAGGATTCGTTACTTCCATACTAAAATTTCATAAGACTGGAATGGGGTGGAATAAGGTCCCAGGTCAATAAGACCAGAGGTATACATTGTTAGGTTAAACTTCTAGCAACTTGTTTCCCTCCCTTTTGTAAAATTGATCAAGTAACATTAATTTCAGACAAGTCATCAGCAGACTAGTCTAATACCTGTGACAATAGTTTAAACAGTAAACATTTACCTCTTCATACTGAGCAGCTCCATGGGCTGACGAGCAGCAAGTCTCTCAAACTCATTCTTCATTATCTCAGTCTACATGACAACAACACAACACTAACGTTATACTGTGGAAATGTTGATTATATTGAGACAGAAGCACAAAAAAAATTTAAAATAAATAAATTTAATTTTTGTACCTCAAAAGTTGAGAAATCAGGTGTGGGCAGGTAACTCAGGTAGTTCTTTGTTGGTCTGTATCGTCTTGTCTCCTCCTCGACCAAAGCAGCTGCCTTTAAGGATGAATATTGAAAGATTATAAACAATACTGTAATTTATACAAATGTAAAAGAAAACAGCTGAACTTTCACATTCAAGTTCCAGAAAACCAGAATATATCAATCCCCTTTCTAGCTATAGGATGCAAAGCAAGTAATCATTATTTATCGTCGTTTTAAAGGGACTGGTCGTATATAAATGCACGTTCCTTTTACTTACTGCTTCTCTAACCCCTGGAGCATCATATCCCTGGTCGAAATACGGCAGAGCATCAACAAAAACATCACCAGCGACTGAAGAAGGGCCTGCCATACTAACCTTCCAGAAACAAATGCATTGCACGCTGTGCGCCGTTTCTAATGTTTTGATAAACATACATGTGAACATCAGCGCCGTCTTGCGTGTCGGAGCGGAAACAGGCTAGACGACAGGCCCACCAAATCAATCTGTATTATATTATTTATACAGGGAAGAATGACAGTAAAGTCAAATCTTATAGGCACAATTTATATTTAAAAAACATACATTCAGTCAGGTGTCAACATTTTAGACAGGTACTATATTTTGTGTACATGTTTCTCTTTAAATATCTTACACATTTTATGGCAAATTTCCTATGGTCTATTTATTACTGTAACAATAAGTACATACTATAAAAACAGATATTTGAATGCAACTCAGTCACATGGTTTAATTCTATGCACGTCTCGTCTATAAATACTGTATCAGAGATAAGATATTTTTATTTGCAAATGTAACAAAGTCTAGTTACACAAAATATTCCTTAAAAAAAACTGTACAAAGTGTAAGAGCCTTTAAAACTGTGAAAATTTGCATTGATATTTAGTAAAAGAGCAAACATGACAACTTCCGACATTCAAAATGAAAGGTAATTTCTGTGCATCTGAAAAATCATACATTATGTTCTTGAAGGGGAACAGAAGCCATCGTTCATTATACTGTATATACTGTATATTTTAAAACTACAAATAATTTGCAGCTGGGACAAAAGTTTTAGAATGTTTTTTTTTTTTTTTTTTTACAAAACAATACTTGCATTAGCCTACCTTATAGTCTAGTATAATACAAATTACATAAAAGGAATTCAACCAGAAATGAAAATTCTCTCATTTAATCACCCTTATGCCATCCCAGATGTTTATGGCTTACTTTCTTCTGCAAAATACAAATGAAGATTTTAAAAGAGTCTCAGCTCTGTTGGTCCATACAATGCAAGTGAAACTTCGAAGCTCCAAAAAGCACATAAAGTCATCATAAAAGTAATCCATAAGACTCCAGTGGTTTAATCCATGTCTTCTGAAGTGATCCAATCGGTTTTGGCTGAAAATAGACCAAAATGTAACTCATTTTACTATAAATGGTGTCCAGAAATGTGAAGCTCCAAAAAGCACATAAAGGCAGCATAAAAGTAATCCATGTGACTCCAGTTGTTTACTCTATGTCTTCAGAAGCAATATGATAGGTGTGGGGGAGAAACAGATCAATATTTAAGTCCTTTTTAATATAAATTCTCCTAACTGCCCAGTAGATGGTGATATATGCCCGAAGAATGCAAAGAATGTAGAAGTGAAAGTGGACTTTTATAGTAAAAAAAAAAAAAGGACTTTAATATTGATCTGTTTCTCACCCACACTTATCATATTGCTTCTTAATACATGGATTTAACCACTGGTGTCATATGAACTGCTTTTATGCTGTCTCTATGTGCTGGCCACCATTCACTTGCATTCACTTGCAAATGGACCAACAGAGCTTAGATATTCTTCTAAAAATCTTTGTGTTCTGAAGAAGAAAGAAAGACATACACATCTGGGATGGCATGAGGGTGTATAAATGATTAGAGCATTTTCATTATTGGGTGAACTATTCCTTTAAAGGCAACTGAACAGGGTAAGTGTAAGACATCTGAAATGGCCATTAACCCAACCCTTGTTATAACTCATTCATAGTCAGTTTTTTTCCTTATTGGCCACAATACCATGACACAGACTCCTTCCTTTCCTGTGTTGTAATTCCATCCTCTTTGTTGCTTGTGCTTAAAAACTAATTTCCAGCCTTTTCCTCTTCTATGATGGCACAGCAAATCCAAGTCGTAGAACAAGCTGATTCCAGTGTTGACCTTATCTCCACCCAAGTCTATTCTCTACAGGGAAGGAAACGAGATGCCGGTTGAGTCATCACACTCCTGTGAAGAAGCCGTGGCTGCTCATACTTGGTGTCTGACAGATTTTGTGCAGCTTAGACAGTCCTTTATTTCTTCTGCAAGAATTTCCCTGCAAAACAAACATTTTTCTGTGAGCAAAACAAAGAATAGAAGTCCTTCTCTGTCTTTACGTTCCTCACAATTTAAAAAAGCAAATGATTTACCAAGCCCCTTGAGAAATTTGTTGACTCCACTCGGTTCTGGTTCTGGATAGGATTCTAGATATTCTGCAGCTCTCAGTTCAAACAGCCCTGTTAAACAAAGATGAGACATTCTTCTCATTACTTCAAAATTGTCATCATTTACACACCCTCATGTTATTTCAAACCCAAAGATGCAATGACAGTGAATGGTGACTGAGACTAACATTCTGCATATCATCTCCTGTTGTGTTCCAAGAAAGAAAGAAAGTCATATGGGTTTGGAACAACATGAAACATTCACATTCATAAACATTTGATTAAAGACACCCTGGTATATTCCTTAACAAGTCATCTGTAATCATAGACAGCTTTCTTTAAACACCACCCTCTCTCACCTTTAACACCTCCTTTTCTGAGCTCTCGGTCATGAATGAAACCAGCAAACATCTGTGTGTCCATGAAGAGCTGCAGAAACTGTCGCACTCCACGAGAAGGATGAGATTTCCTGAAAGTGTCTCTCTGCAGCTCTCGGGACCCACCGGGCCCTCCTTCGGTCATATAGAGGGAATAATGCCCAACCAGCTCAACAAAGAACCACACAAAAGCCTCTGACATCAAGGTGCTCAAGTATGATTCATCTGTTGGAAAAAGGAACCATAACATCACCCACACTAAGACAACATTTTGTGAAAAAACCAAGTACTAGGCGATATATAAAATATTCACGATATACATTATTCGCAATGATTTTTCTGGCAATACCATATTAAGCAAAATGTGATGATTTTATTGTTTTTTAACTGGCCAATAATCTTTTCTTGACGATGAGAGTTTAAGAAATATGTTTTAATTGTGTCTCTGAATAAACTTAAAGGAACAGTTCACACAAAAATGAAAATTCTCTCATCATTTACTCATCCTCATGCCATCCAAGATGTGTGTGACTTTCTTTCCTGTGCTGAACTAAAATGGTGATTTTTAGAAAAATATCTCAGCTCTTTTGGTCCATGCAATGCAAGTGAATGGGTTCCAAAATTTTGAAACAACAAAAATCACATAAGTCAGCATAAAATAAATCCATATGACTCCAGTGGTTAAATCAGTGTCTTCATAAGCGATATGATAGGTGTGGGTGAGGAACAGATCAATATTTAAGTCCTTTTTAACAGTAAATTCTCCTCCCTGCTCAGTCAATCTCCACTTTAACTTTCACTTTCACATTCATGCATATTGACCCCTACTGGCAGGTAGAAGAATTTCTAGAAAAAAAGGACTTAAATATTGATCTGTTTCTCACCCACACCTATCATGTCACTTCTGAATATATGGATTAAGACACTGGAGTCTTACAGATTACTTTTATATAGCCTTTATGTGCTTTTTGGAGCATACAATTTTGGCACCCATTCACTTGCATTGTATAGACCTACAGAGCTGAAATATTCTTCAAAAAATCATAATTTGTGTTCTGCAGAAGAAAGTCATACACATCTGGAATGGCATGAGGGTGAGTAACTGTGAGAGAATTTTCATTTTTGGGTGAACTATCCCTTTAAATATTTGTAGGTATATATTGCTATTTATGATGTATTTTTAATATTTGTGCATACTAATGAAAATTATTAAATATCATTCTTCCAAACATTATGGAATACACACCTTAATTATTTTTAACTAGATTTTTACTGTATTTTACTTTTAACATTAAACATTTTGAATCCACTTGGCCTGCTTGGTTGAAACGATGGTTCCTCTGATTGAAAAAGAACAAACTTTGAAATCGTTTCAGGGCAAATAAATAAAAATATAGATGTTTATTACAGGGCCTTCTGAAATACTCAATTCTGATAATTCTGAATGATGACCGCACACCCAGGTATAAAGTGATATTTTACCAGTCATCCCAGTTTTGTATCATCTTCCCTATTTCTTGCATTACTGAGTGATCTCTACAATTAAGCTTGTAGAGTACGACTAATTTATTTGGCAAGTACGGATGTAATAAGAGGGAACATTTCATTTCAAATCAATATTTTATGTGTATATATTTATTTATTTGACAAGTAGTCGTGTAATAAGCGGAATAATGAGTAGTCAGCCGGTCATTGTCGCAAAATATATACACCAACAGAAC
This sequence comes from Myxocyprinus asiaticus, assembly GCF_019703515.2. Taxonomy (NCBI): domain Eukaryota; kingdom Metazoa; phylum Chordata; class Actinopteri; order Cypriniformes; family Catostomidae; genus Myxocyprinus; species Myxocyprinus asiaticus. Next base: position 37,087,013 of record NC_059376.1, on the reverse strand, counting down.
TCTGAACCTAAAGCAAACCGGAGGTGGAATTCAGCTGTTTCTGTAGTCTCTTCTCACATAGTAACGTAACATCAACTCAACTCAATATTTCATGTTCATAGAATTATTAATTTGGTAAGTAGCCCTGTAATAAGTGGGATAATGTACATTCAGCTAGTCATTTTCACAAAATAAACGGTGATACAAGACCTGACCACCCTGTCTGGGTTTATTTTGCGGTAATGACTGGCTAACTGTACATTATCCCTTACATATTAAATATAGTCAAAAGGCTGAATAATATTATGATACATTGTTTAAGGGGCCTGGGTAGCTCAACGAGAATTGACGCTGACTACCACCCCTGGAGTCGCGAGTTTGAATCCAAGGCATGCTGAGTGACTCCAGCCAGGTCTCCTAATCAACCAAATTGGCCCGGTTTCTAGGGAGAGTAGAGTCACATGGGGTAACCTCCTCATGGTCACTATAATGTGTGGTTTTCACTCTCTATGGGACACATGGTGAGTTGTGCGTGGATGCCGCGGTGAATGGTGTGGGCCTCCACACGCGCTACGTCTCTGCAGTAACGCGCTCAACAAGCCACGTGATAAGATGCGCTGATTGACATCTCAGACACGGAGGCAACTGAGATTCGTTGATTAGAGTCACTACACCACAACGTGGAATTAGAGCGCTGGGAACTGGACATTCCAAATTGGGGAGGAAAAAGGGAGAAAAAAAAGACTTGCATATTGATCTGTTTCTCACCCACACCTATCATATCACTTCTGAAGATAGTTGTCTGGAGTACTTTTATGTTGCTCTTATGTGGAATTTAGGAGCTGAAAATTTTGGCATTGTATGGACCTACAGAGCTGAGAAATTCTTCTAAAAATCTTTGTTTGTGTTCAGCAGATGAAAGAAAGTCGTACACATCTGGATGGCATGAGGATGAGTAAATGATGAGAGAATTTTCATTTTTGGGTGAACTAACCCTTTAATAAGTAAATTATTATTGTTAATAGTGACTGTTTGAAGTTAAGCCAGAATGACAAATCATCTATATCACTGAAATCATGCTTTCCAGCATTTTGCTGACTTTAACCGCTTTGTTAGATGGTCACTTAATAATCACATTATGAATTAACAGACAACATGACTTTAATGTGAAGAGCTCATTCAACACAAACAACTGACCACACCTTCAAACATACACCATGAGTGAAACCAGTCAGATATTATAGGTTTGGGTGTGAAGGCACATTGGCATGTGTAATGAGTCTGACCTCCTTTCCTGTCCCGTGCAGTTTGTTCTAGTATCTCCTCCCGGTTCTCCAGGATTTCCTGAAGCGCTGCCTGCAGCTTGCTGGGTAAGATACAGTCCTCGTCTCCAAGCTGCAACACAGAGATTACCAGAGGAGAGAGAACAACACATATAAGAGCATGCTCATTTGAGACAGAATCATAGACATTTCTTCGGGGGAAAAATACATGAAGACTGCAAAATTTCAAAAGCAGATGGCAGCGCAACAAATAATCATTATTGGTCACTTTGATGGACTGGATTGTAAAATATATGTCAGTGTGTCTCTGTTTTTTCATCATAATTATAAATTATATAGAGGCCATTCTATAAGTGTATGTAGATTTAATATAACCAAGATTAAAGGGATAATTTACTCAAAAGTGAAAATTCTGTTTTCATTTACTCACCCTCATGTTGTTCCAAACCTGTATGACTTTCTTTCTTCCGTGGACCACAAAAGGAGATTTTAGGCAGAATGTTTAGTCTCAGTAATCATTCATTTTTATTGTATGGACAAAAGATGCATGGAAAAAAGATGTTGGGTGAATGGCCACTGAGGCTGATCATTCTGCCAGACATCTCCTTTTGCGTTACACAGGAGAAAAACAAAAGTTGTACGGGTTTAGAACAAAATGACACCCTTATGTAAAAGATGATATTTCCCAAAACATTTAGTCTCCATATATATTTTTGGGCTCAATGACAGAACATTAATACACAAGAGTTCTTCATCTGTCATGTCATTGTCTATAAATGGTAATAAAACATAACTACTCAGGCCCTGACTTGACTTTCAAACCACAAACCACACCCCCCCCCCCCCAACACACACTAATAGATACACTTTCAAAAGGACACACCCATGTATTATTAGGAAACTAAAACCCACATACACACCTGAACGACAAACTTGTCCGCACACAAATCCACAATAAGAAGCTGTATGAATGAGATGAAGAAAAAGAGAGAGGGGAAATGAAAAAGGTCAAAATGACATGACACAAGAGCCCATATTATGTAACAAAGTTACGTATCTGCCATCCAAGCTCTTGGAATGCAGACGGCAAAACGAGAAAAAAATTCTTATGCACAAAATAACAGAAACGTGTTCTTCAAAAACTATACAACTATAAGCCACTAGATGGATCTTAAATGAACCTCAGAATTTGTGAGTACTTCTTGTTCTTGTATCATGTCTCAACAGAATGGATGCGGACTTATATGAATTTTATAGCATCTTCTATGGGTGAAATTTGTTGAAATGTGGTGTGCTATCAAGAGTTTTGTTAAAGGAATTTTCTGGGTTCAATTCAAGTTAAGCTCAATCAACAGCATAAATGACACAATGTTGATAACCACACAAATAATTTTGACTCATCCGTTATTTTCTTTAAAAAAAGAAGCTAAATCGATGTTTTTTTGTGAGGCACTTACAATGGGAGTGAATGTGGCCAATTTTTGGAGGGTTTAAAAGCGGAAATGTGAAGCTTATAATTTTATAAAAGCACTTACATGAATTCTTCTGTTAAAACTCATGTTCTAACATGTTTCATGTTTCTCCCAGTCAGTGGTAACAGCAGAATGAGACATGTTTTTAAAATTGCGCTTTTACCGCTCTTAAAACGCAGTGCACATCACCAGAAATGCATCGAAATGATCACAGACATCCACCTAGGGCACGTTTACAAAAGACCAACAATTAAAAATAGCACAAATAGCACAGATCCACAATCCTGGACCGCAAAAATGGCCCAGGACTCCTTCAAAACAGCAAGAAACAGCGTAGCTGTTCTATCTTGACATTGCATCTTTTAAAAGCGGCACGATATGTATTATAAAGGTCAAAGCCATTTGTCTAGTGCACGTTTATATAGAAAAACATTTAAATTCAGAGGTGTACTGTGTAAGTCCCCTTAAAAGTGTAGATGAATCTCCCATGATAGGCCCTCTCTCCTCTTCACCGGTGACTGACTGAGCACCAGTGGGCGGGGCCAAGGGTGCAATGACGAATAGTTGTTGATGTCTTGCTGAAGAGGCAGTCATATGCAGATGTATTTGGTCCTTGTGATGTCACAAGTTTCACAAATTCCAAACGGGCTGTTTCTGAAACTTTAAATAAATGCTCTTTTTATATTGAGGAGGAAGTTTTCAGTTCTGAAACTTAAGCCCAAAGAATACTTCGATTTTGATGCGAATGCTCAGCATCTGTGTAATGCAGCTGAACGCGAGCCTGTCCAAGTATACTCCATCTGAAGGTGGGCGCATACACAGGCGGTCACTACGACTGCTATGAGACGCCGGACAATTTCTATTCAGGAGTTTAGACCCATAAAGATGTCTTAATATTCCGTCAGACTCGAGTTATACAAATGCAGGTATCTCCTGACCTCCTCACACACACGCTCTTGATGTGCACATCCACTGTTGTTGTTTTTACCTTCGTCTCCTGTTATTTACCGGTGATTACGTCTTCTTTCAGTGTTTCTTCATGACAACAATGGCTCAAATATGAGTATTGCCACCTTGTGGATCCACTAACTCGTGCAAATAATTCCAGGCGCATGAGCATTCTGTGTGTTCAAAGACGAGTGGTTAGAAAAATCAAGCTGCACACATTCAGCGCTCGAGCACTCTGATGAGGATGAGAATTGCATCATGCGTCCTGTACAGCGTTCACATCTGACCGAAGTATACTTTGGGCTTTACAATATGTTTTTATAGCACAATGACCAATATGTCAAAAAGATCCAAGTAAATTTTGATTCCTCATGTCATGACCCCTTTAAAGAAAAGGAGGGGCAAGTCAAAATACATTTTTGTGGTAATCAACATTATATCACAAATGCTGTTGATTGAGCTTAACTTGTATTGAACCCAGAATATTCCTTTAAGTTTGGACATTTTGGACCATTTTTTGTCTTTATGCAAGGCAAATGGAAAACAAGGACCACTTTGAAGTCAAGATGCATATCAGAGTTGATTAAAAACAAGGGGTTTCTGCCATGCCATTTGGATATTCTTATAGTCATGATTAAATACTATATACCTCAGTCAAATGGTAATTTATTTAGCAGAATGAGGAACTTCAAGCTGTTAAACAAAGGAAACAATTCAAGGCATGGCAGTTATTAAATTAAACTCTGGCCGTGGCTATAATGAAATCTAAGAGCTCTCCTCTGTTGTTTTGAAGCATCTTATTTGGAATCCAGTACAAAGTTTAATAAAATTCCCTCCTGGCAGTCTGTTTTCTACAGACTAGATGCATCTAAGTAAGATGGGGTCATAAGGTGTAACACTGTATTTTTCTTAATACATAAGTCTGACCATAACAGTTTGTGCGGCACATTCTGCCAAGTATTGTTTTGTGAATCTGTCAAAATTTAATGCAGGCTTTGCAACTGGGCTGTTATTAAAGGATGGGAAACCGCAAATTCTATTGGACCTAATAGCAAACCCAAAGTCTGTGTATAAGCATTGCTACTCCTATCACAAGCAGTTACTGCAAAGGTCATTTACAAAGTCTCAAAGGCACAGTAGCTATAAGGGTCAGAGAGAGGGTGGAAAATTAAATAACGACTGTTTTTTGTGCAGAAAAACCTGAATAACTTTTCAATTCGAAAATATATTCGACTGACCTCCTCGATGGGCATATCTAGCACCTGTGGCAGGGACGGAGACAATGCCCCCATGACGAAGGGTGTGGGAGAGCAGCATATGTCCAGCATGCTGGCGGGGAGCACAGGTACGAAGGTGTGCTGCCAGGTGAAGGGATACAGCAATGCCAGGGCAGAATGGGCACATCGGGACAAAACACTGCACAGTGACACAGAGAGATCAGTAAACAACTAGATTGTCAAGACAAACTTTGATGTTAGCTTGGCAAAGTCATAAAAATGTTTTTATGTTTATACAGACATTACAGTAAGACACCAAACTAGTGAGATAGATAGTAGTCAGGCACCATCAGCAAGATAGCTAGCTAAATCGCTAACTAGCTTGCTAGATAGTCAGACGTACGGACAGATGACAGACAGACAGACAGATAAAGGCAAGTGAGAGAGCAACTAGAAGCAGATTAAAGGCCTTTTGTGGATTTGTTTACATTTGAATTTTTGACAGTTGGAGTTTGAATTCACAAACATTCCGTTGGCTTGTTTGAACATTCTGTCAATGTAACACCCTGTCTACACTGGACGCGACCATTGCAGCACATCCATCGCGCCGACAGTAAACAGGTGTCCCGTTCCACTTTGCGCTGCACGCGCAAGCACTACTACAAAAATTACACTGTTTAGACGTGTGTCGATGCGTCCCGTGTAGACAGCTTTAAGACGTTGCGTCGTGCTGCGTCAACGGACATGCCCGGTGTAGACAGGGTGTAAGTCTATAGGAATTTTCTCGTTTTTTATTGCCTTCTACAGGGAAACTGCATGTCCAATCATTTAGAAAAGACATGGCACACTAATATGTCTTAGTGTGTCTTAACTTTTTATGTCAGAACATTCTGTGCCAAGTTTGGAGGATATAGCTTGAATACTCTAAGAGGAGTTACAATTCATAATTTTGGTCTTTAATTAGGGATTTTGGAAAAAACTTAATGTCTTTAGAATAACAGTATGTTGCCTTTGTCTAGCCAACATTATGATAAGGTTCTGATATGGCACATTCAAAGAATAGTTCACACATGAATAAAAATTCTGTCATAATTTACGAAAGGTTTTGGTCAGATACAACCCGAAATTGAAGTCGTTAATCCTTTAAATTTTAATGTCCGTTGTCCAAAGCTTGTTCACACAACACTTATGAACACACAACGAATGTCAAGATTTTCTTTGAAAAATTAATTCAGGTTCGTCAAATCGTCAAAGGTCCCAAACCCTAGTGAGCTGACTTGCTGTCTGCTATCTACAGTACATAGGCAGCAACCTTCCAAGGGGATCATTTACCTAAGCATTTTTGTATCCATTAACACTAATTTATCCATGTTTATGTGTAAACATACGCTAGACAGACATCTTTGACCATTGGCGATGCATCTCGTTGCTTTTTCTTGTCCACGAGCTGTACATTTTTAAGATGCCACGTCAAGTTAAAAAAATCGTCTTGAGCCTTCTGATCCAATCAGTTGCACTCCCTCTAGCATTTTCTAAACACTAGATTGGGAACAGTAAAAAATAATTCAACATTCTGGAAATTGTGGTGAACTGTACCTGAGTTTATCTGCAATGAAGATGACCCTCCTCTCCAGTAGTAGTGAAGCAAAGACCTGAAGGAGTCTGGTCACACTCAGACACTGCAACAAACTATCAAAATCCACATGCTCCAAACGAGAGTCCACTGGCCTGCACAAAGTCAAAACCTACACACAACAGAGATACATACAGTACCACAGATATAATACTAAACCAAAAGTAGACATTTTTTCAGAGTAAAGCTGTGATCTTTGAAGAACTAAACAGTGTCTTACCTCATTGCCAGATCCAGGCAAGAAGCTCTTGACAGTGATGGTGCGTCCAGGAGCGGGGAAAGGAGCTTCCATGACACTGCGCATGAAAGGATGAACCAAAGCAGGAGAAACCTCTCTCCTCCTCTCCACCTCCTCCAAGATCTACCAGACATTTTCACACACATGATCAGCACACATAAACAATGTTCCACCATATTTACACTGCAAAGCTGGCACAGAAGCTCCATCTGAAGTGGCATTTGTGGAACTGCCTTTGAAACTATGAACTGAGGTGGATCAGAGCAGGCTTAATTTAGTCTGGCTTTTGTGTCTTCACATAGAATTTTGGCAAGGCACAGATCAGGCATAACTGTGCTGGGTAAAGACGCCTTAAAGATACCTTAACAAGAAAGCTTAAATTCAGTTGAAAAATTCCCAGTTTAAAAACAGCCAATCACATTCGCAATCAGATCTTTCTCCAACTATGATCACTTTTATGTCTCAGAGGCTGATTTTTATCAAAATACATAACAGAATTTAAACATTTATTTATTATACGAAAGTCACATCAAAACTGTCTTTGAAATTTTTACCATGGCTTCATCATGTATTTTTGCCTTTAATCTACAGATTTTGTTGTTTTACCCTTGTCACAAACCCAGACTTTCAATCTTAAAATATGGAAATAAAATGGAAAAAAGCTAATTATTGCATTTAAAAAAAAAAAAAAGATAATCTAAAAAGAGTGAAAAAGCATAAACAATTTCCATATTTACTCTGTGAAAATCACATACATTTTTACAAAATTAAGACTGCACTTCAAATGTGGCGTAAAAAACAACAAATTTGGCACTAAATTTATTTTTTCCTCCCCAATTTGGAACGCCCAATTCCCAATGTGCTCTAAGTCCTTGTGGTGGCGTTGTGAATCGCCTCAATCCGGGTGGCGGAAGACAAATCTCAGTTGCCTCAGCATCTGAGACCGTCAACCCGCACATCTTATCATGAGGCTTGTTGAGCGTGTTACTGCGGAGACATAGCGCATGTGGAGGCTTCACGCTATTCTCCGCAGCATCCATGCACAACTCACCATGTGCCCTACCGAAAGGGAACCACATTATGGCGACCACAAGGAGGTTACCATATGTGACTCTAGCCTCCCTAGCAACCGGGCCAATTTGGTTGCTTAGGAGACCTGGCTGGAGTCACTCAGCACACCCTGGATTCGAACTCGTGACTCCAGGTGTGGTAGTCAGCGTCTTTACTCAATGAGCTGCCCAGGCCCCCAACTTTGGCACTAATTAAGGTTTATCAAAACTTGTTTTTCAATGCTATCACATATCTTATCATTTGTAATGTGATTAAAATGCACGCTTCAGAACAAATTAGAAAAAAATGACAGAATTCTTCAGTGATGCATGTACAGTATATCCACTGGTTCCACTGTTAGCAGATAATTAAATGAAAAACTAGTGACAGTATAAAAAGTGTGTTTTAAGAGAGTTTCCTTTTTAAAAGTTAGCACTGGGCCAAATCTACCCATAGTTGAAGAAACGCTTAAACCTTAATGCTGATTACACAGAAAATTTAAATCTAGAGCATTGCAATAAAGCTGGAAATGCACCTGACCTTTGCGAACAGACTGAAGCAGCCCAGTCTGCTGATGATGCAGTGAACTTCAGGCAGTCTTTTCCCTTTCCCACAGGGCTGCAGAAAACACCGTTTAGAGATCAGAGGTCAAGGTTAGTGCAGATATACCACCAAGAAAGAATCACTAAAGTACACAATATACTATTGCAGTTAATGTCATTTCAAGGAATAGTTCACTCAAAAATGATAATTTCGTCATCATTTAAGTGACCAGGTAAGACCACATTTTACTGTTGAATGAAACTCACCAGAATTTTGCGGCAATATCCAAATAGGCGACTTCCATCTTCTCCAGTCAGGACAAAAGAAAACGTTTCACTGTGTGTGAAAAAAGATTTAAGTGGTCTGAAGAGCTCAGTAACTTCGCAGCACTGTTACATTTTTTAATCAGTTTAAAAACATGAGATATCAAAGTGTATCAGTGTTAAAAAGCCTATTTTGACTTTTTTATTTAGACGGAACAATTATTTCAAGATTAAATTAGAAGCGTGGATCAGTTAGCCAACTAAAAGAAAATTGTTTAACATCAGCACAATACCTTGTGTGATCAGAGGAGGGTCGCCAGTCATGACAGTCAGGGAAACAAAACAAGGGAATGGCTTTCAATCTGTCCTCAGCTTCACGAGACAGACGAGAAGACTTCTCAAACTAAACGCAATTTAAAGACACAGAAAAATGTCACTTCACTCTTCTTCAGAATAGCAAACATTTGAAATCTGTCCTGAATCTGTATCTACTCTTATGCACGATTCATCATTGCACATTATTCTGACTATTTTACACTAAGAAAACATCTGAAACAACTTTTCTGCTGACATAACCTAGGCTGTGCAAGCACGAAAAATAATATTGACCAGTAATACCAACATGGTATAGAACGCTCACATTTCATGATCCGCTTAAATCCTGATGGATAAAATAAAGCTCTGCCCTTCATTATTTCCCCCTGAATATTGCTTTTCACTCTGAAATGTTACATTATGGGAATTAAATGCCTCACGAATGCCATTTTATCAATACAGAATGTGTTATATTAGGTCTCTTTACCTTTGTAGGGAACAGTTGCGTGATCTCAGGTGTGTAAGTGTTTCCAGGGGATGTTTTTCTAAGCGACACCACAACAAATTGCTGGAAAAGCTGCTGCTGTTGTAGTTGGATCAGGTCCCTCTCTAAAGTGCGGTAACCCGGCCGATGTTTTAGGGTTGACTGAACATACACTGTACGCTTGGAGCGATCTACAAGAAAAAGAATGTATACAGCATTGATGGGTTTATCAAAACTGCTAAACTGATTTGATATACAAGTTAAACTTGAATAAGCAAGATTTGAGGGACACACTAACCATTAGAAGTCTCCTCTGGATCACTCTCTGTCCCGCTCAATTCATCTGCCATAAAACACAGGATTATTGATTCAATTTTTTTCTTTACATTAGACTTTTGCTCTTAGTGGTCCAGGTAAAGTGAGAAATGCATCAATATCTTAGCCTGCTCACCTCTGGTTGCAGTCGCCCACACTCGTTTCCTCCCTCTCTTGACTTCAAAGATCTCCTGGATCCTGTTTATAAGCTACACAAGAAACAAAAAAAATAATCCTTTAGGATTTTGTTCACTTAAAACAACATTCCAGGTTAAATACAATTATTTTTTGAGGATTATCATATTGACTCATCACTCAGTTTGGAAAAATAACCAAAAACCATATTTACAGTAAAGCGGTTACAATGGAACCCTAGCAGGCAGCACCTCGAATAAGCATTTAAAAATATGCAACTCTTAAAACTCTTTCAAAAAGTTGGGGGGTGCCGGCTGCCTATGTCACCCATGCCTAAATCTGCCCCTGCATGTGCTCATGATGAACGGAAACAGTGTGGTGGTGTGTTTTTCCCAGATAACACATAATGCTCACCATGTGTACGACAGTAAATGCATAATGTACAAGGGAAGCAATTTAGACTTTAGTATTGTATGATGCGAGCACTGTCATGTCACGTTGCAAGGCCTTGAGTCTGATGTCTACACTGGACGTATCAAAACGATTGTTCTAAACTGTTTATTTGTCTTGTTGGCAGGAGTAGCACCAGCATGTGCAGCGCAAAATAGAACAGGGCATCCGTTTACTGTCGGCGAGACAGGGCGCAATGGACGTATTCAGTGTATACAGCATCATTGTTTATAATGTGAGCAATCTGCTTTTGTCACATCGCGGCACGCTACTCGCATCTGGTGATGGTTGCTACATAGACAGCGTCTATGGTTGCTGGTTCCAGCCCCTCAATGAGTTGTGAGAGAGAGAGAGAGAGAGAGAGAGAGAGAGAGAGAGAGAGAGAGAGAGAGAGAGAAAGCGAGGTAGCAAGCAACAAGACTTTGTGTGGGTTTATTTACATTTAATTTTTTTACGGTTGGAATTTGAATAAAAATGGACTGGATAAAAATATCTATTTTCTGATGCATCGTGACCTTCATTTGAACGATCACAATATAGATTCCTAAATCCCAAGATCAATCTTTTTACTCTTTGCACAACCCTAAATCACAAGTGACCAAATTTTGTGCCTAGCTATGTCTGCGATTAGCAACTGGCTATTACATTTTCAGATTTCACTCAACAGAGATTGATTAGTACATTGGCAAAGAAATTTAGCACAAGATCTTTCACTGAGTGTTCAGAGTAAAAGTTTGGTTTGAGTCGTTCTGTGTAATGTGAGTCCAAAGTCTCTTTTAATCTTTACAGTCAGTTGCTGATCAAAACAACAAAAATAAACATTTAATTTTAATCACGCATAGCACGGATGCAGTAAAGAAGCCATTCGACTCAACTCAAGTAAATGTGTGCTTAACCAAAACAAGGAAACACTTACTGAACTGCCTGTATTCTTAAATAGACAGTATACATTTTTTTGCATGTGTTCTACAAATCAAAATGGAGAGTCACGTGACTCTATGCGAAGGTTGGTCACTTAAAGGTGAACTCCACTTAAACTTTCCTACAGTTATCCTTTTAAGCAATATTAACCAGTGAGAACTGTAATAGTTTTGTTTGCTAACTGTGCTGGGAAGGCAGGATGTCGAAAAATTCTAAATCGTCGGCCTGTGGGGACATTAAAAAGCACTTATGTTCCCATACATTGGAAGCCTTGCAGGATCATGATGGTGGAGGTCCAATCGATGGTGGCAGCGAGCTTCGTGAAGTAGGTCGGGAGATCTCGAACATTTATGCAGCGCTGACGAAAATCTCAACCGACTTGGAGGGCCTCGCAGAAATACGTCGAGTGATCACATCTATGGAGGCAAAACTTTCCACCCTGATCACAAGAATGGACGCTGTTGAAAAAACGGGTCGAGTTTCTGGAGTCAGCCAAAAGAGAGCTACAGGCTAACCCACCTGCTACCAAGGCTGATGTGGAATGCGTGTGGGCAAAACTAGAGGATATGGAAAATCGGAGCAGGCGTAATAATGTTCGTATCGTTGGAATCCCCGAGGGAAAGGAGGGTCAAGAAATGGTGACATTTTTGGACGGGCTCATTCCAAATTTAATTGACACAGCGGACCACCAGCTCGAAATTGAGCACGCCAAGCAGCAAGGAATAAAGGCAAGTTGTGCTGGGAGGACCACAACATCATGGTTTTTCCGGACTTTGCTAGTGCGACACAAGCAAAGCACGACGGATTCAAAGAGTGTAAAAAATTGCTTCACCAACAGAAGGTGGGCTTTGCACTGCTTTTTCCTGCTAAGCTGAGAATTGACGCCAAGGGAGGTCTCAAGACTTTACATGCTCACAACAAGATATGGCCTTCATTAAATCAATGGTGTGAGTGGGTAATTTTGCCTGCACTCAGTCAACAATACAGACTACACATCGTGCATTTTACTGATGCAGCCTGAGAGGGTATGTTATTCTGTTGGCTGCCCACTGACTCTTGCACTACTCTTTTTTCTTTTTTCTCTTTCTCCCTTTATTCACTTATTGTTGAATTAATTTGTTCATTTTATGTGTTCGATGTGATTATTTACTGGGGTTTATTTTATGGAATACATTTTTGTGCAATTTAATGGCACGGTTTATGTAACAAAAAAAACAACAAAAAAAAACAAGGGGAAAAAAACTAACAAACAAACAAACAAAAAAAAACACCAGACTTGAGCAATCTAGTGGCAATAGTGTTGTGGAAAATCTCGTGACCTTGCATGGACCGTCGGATTTCCAGGGGATGGATGTCAGTTGGGAAGGTTGTGTGCGGGGCTGAAGCACATATTTTTTTCTGTTGTGTGGGTTGTTCAGGATTTGATTGTTACATCAATGTTGGAAAGTGGTCTATATAATGTTGCCATGGGTACACAATTTATATTAACATGTCAATATGTCACTTTAATATTGGTCAAATGTTTCTCTCCACGTGGAATGTTTATGGGCTTGGGCACACTATAAAAAGAATGAAGGTTGTATCTTTCATTAAGTGTAAAAATTATATGATATAGTATTCCTTCAAGAAACGCACCTTTCTTCACAGGAAGCTGAAAAACATGGTAGGGCATGGGATGGGCATGTGATTTGCAGTGCTGGTTCAAGTAAGAGCAGGGGAGTCATCACATTGATAAGTAAGCATTTACAATTCGTTTTCGCCCTCTGCCAGTCTGTAACTTTGTTGTTCCCAATGTCTGCTGCTTGACCTTGTTCTTATGAAATGCCATCTTTGAAATTTTAAGGATGGAAGCATCCTGACGCTCACTGTGTTCCTCTGCCAGTAAAGCCAGAATTAAACCCTTCTTTTCCTCACTCAAAACTTTTCTTCTCAACTCTTTTCGCATGGTCAATAGTTTTTTTTAAGTTTTTTTATTTCAATTACTTTTGAGGTACTACTAGCACTGTTTTTGCCATCCAGCTGGTCCTATTGCAAGAGGATAGTGATGACCACAGTAGTGGTTTTTATACTTTTCCTTGTTAAATAAAATTTGGTTCTGGTGATCACCCAATCAGTACCTCATTAAGTAGAATGAGGTGTGCATGTGTTGGAATTCAACAGACAATGGAATGGAATGGCTGCCATACATGTAGAGATGTTGATTTAAGAAAAATCTGGAGTGGTCTCTTAATTTTTTCCAGAGCTGTATTATTATTTGTCTCTGGCCCAAGCAGATCTATGCCTATCCTCCATAAAATTATTAATTCTTTCTCCAAATTTTCAGGATTCAGGGTGAATTGGTCTAAATCAAAAGCTCTGGCTCTGACAGCATATTGCCCTGCCATGGCTTTCCAACCTGGTGCCTTTCAACGGCTCGAGCAAGGCATTAAGTATTTAGGCATTTTATTTCCAGCAAATTTGAGAGATTGAGTTAATTTTGACCCATTAATGAAAAGGTTCTCATGTGATGTGGATAGGTAAGCTTCACTACATTTGTCTATAGCAGCGAAGGTCAATGATATAAAAATGAATTGTATCCCCAAATTCAATTATCTACTACAATCTCTCCCTTTTAGAAGTTCCTCTTTCTTATTTTAAACAATTTGATAGAATATCTAAGTCCTTTATTTGGAATGGTAAACAACCTTGGTTGCATTTCAGTAAGTTAAATAGACCAATTGACAAAGAAGGTTTAGGCCTCCCCAAAATGTTGTTTTATTACAATGATTTAGACTTAGACACCTGGCCCATTGGTCTCTTCCACCTGAGAGAGCCCCTCCCTGGTACAACATTGAACAAGCGGTCCTTGCCCCAATCTCACCATTGCAAAGTCTTTATATCAAATTGCCTAGAGAAGTGAAAATGCATCCCATTATTTCACACTAACATTCAGTATGGACAAGGGCTTCCCATTTGGTACATTTTGATATTTACCTAAATGTTTCCTCAAGCATATGGCTGAACCCCATATATATATATACTGTATATATATATATATATATATATATATATATATATATATATATATATATATATATATATATATATATATATGAATCAATAAAATTGTTAATAACAAAAATAAATTAATGTAAATACTTGTAAATAGTACAAACTATGCATGTACCATAAACATGTAACAAAATTTCTAAATTAAAGTAACAAATGTTCAAGAAATCATATTTATTGATGGAATACATGGATTTGTACATTTAAAAAAAAGCTAAAAAAAAATGTGAACAAAAAATGGTAAAAAACTAATTATAAAATATAATTTAAAGAAAGCCCCCTGTATAATTAACAGCATTAGGTAAGATAGAATTTCGTTCATATTAAAGCAAAATGGACATTATAACTGATGCCCAGATAGCACACATACATCTCCGAGATGCCTGTTTAAGAGCGTAATATTGCATTATAATTAACATCTGATAAAGATCTTAAAAAGAGCAGACTTACAAACATACTAAATTATAAGCGTCTCAAAGACATCTGCTGAATGTTTTTTTTTTTTTTTTTTACATCCATCAAAGGAAATTTTGAAAAAGCCCTAAACCAAGTTTGTAGAATAACAGTAGGTTGGCTTTGTCAACTTTCAACCAGATTCCAAAAATTCCCTTGTCTTACACTGGTTGTACAAACAGACAGTCTCTCCCCCAAATTCACACAATTGGTCGAGCCAATGTTGCTGCAGTGTCGGGCCGGACAGACCATTCAAACAAACAGAGAAATGTTTTGTTAGCACAACAGAGCCACAGTGTTACACTTAAGGTTTAATGAACCTGCAAATGGCGTACTTACAGTTCACTCTGCATGATAAGATGTGATACAAGAAACAATTTTAACATTGAAAAAAATTTCACACACACATCAGCTTTAAAAAGCAGGAAATCCTTACCTCCCCCTTCTGCTTTCTCTCATCACTAAAGAAGCATTCCTCCATTAGGTTCAACTACACTGCCTCTGTTTTATGCTTTTGGCTTTCCTAAAAGAACTACATTGATCTCACTGTCACAAGCTGAATTTAGCTGATTAGTAAGCAGTGTCCAGAATGATGCATACGCACTTCAAGATAATCCACGAACTCTCGTGCTCCAAAGGGGAGCATTTCCTGCCACCATCCATCCATCTCTTTACCACTTCCTCCCTCTCTCTACCTCTTCCTCTTTGACTGTCAAAGCTGACATTTCCACTCTGTTGCTTTAGTTTCTCTTCTCTTTCCTTATTTCACTACTTTTAGCTCATTGATTCTTGAGACACAGGTTACAAATCTGAAAAAATAAATGGTAATGTATATAAAAAAAATGTTGTTGTTGTTTTAATGGGTGCAACTTTCAGTTCCTTCCATTTCCTGAAAAAAAGTTGTGTTTTTTTTTTTTTTTATGACTACCACTCAATATGGGTCATCAACACCATCAGATATAAATGTGTCATATTTATTACAAATACTGACAAATCTAGCATTTACTTCAATGAATGAATGAACTGAGACTAGAGGACAGTTACAAACTGATTTTCAGCTCCATCTATTGAATTGTCACCACAGTCAGACAGAAAATCATGCATGTTGACAGCTGACAGTCCTGACAAAGTAACCATATTTTGCATTTAAGACATGTAGTAAATTAAGAACCAATTTTAATTTTCTGGTGTTTCTAGCTACTAATAGGACTTAAAATGAGGGAAATTGTGTAAAAATCACAAACTTTTTTTCTTTTTGTTTTTCAATTTGTATGATGGTTTTGACATCATGTTTGTGACAGAAAATATACGCACAATTACCACCAGTGCCTGTGTGGTCTTGTTGACATCACTGCAGGTGAAATATGGAAAGAAGGCCTTTAGAATGAAAGCTGACTTTGATATTGCTTGATATTGTTAAATGATTATAAATGTTTTCATAAATAACTAACTGTTAAAAGAGGTTTATTTTTTAAATTAACATTTTACTTCTGACAGAGTCGTGATGCTTCTTTTAAAGACATGTTTAGCTATATATTTTTAAGTTTAAATGTGCTATATGTAAGATTGACAACAAGCGTTTGAAATGGGTATTGCAGTCCAAATTCAAAATATTGGAGAGATGTCTGCACCACCCCAGACTCAAAGCTCATGCGGGTTGCCAGAACTAGCCAACTCAGAATCTGTTTTAAAGGATTTCTGGGCTTTAAGCTGTCTCCATCTTCCAAAGACATTGCCAATATTTATCCTTGTTTTACTACGCCTCTGGTCATGGTGGTTTTTAGACAGATGGCGAGGATTTTTAGGTCGGGTGGAATCTGTTACCTCTGATCCAGTTCATTTGCTGGCTTCCATGGCTGCAGCATGCAGTGTTGTTTGCATGCAAACTAGTTCATATCTGGCAACCCGGCGGTATTGAAATACTACTGGTGAGTGGGCAGTGGGCGGGATCACACAGGCCAAAACATAAACAGAAATTCCGGCCGGAATGGAAACGTCAAAGTAGAATATACTGGCTGAAGCATTGTTATCGGAGAAACCAGTATTTCAACTTAGCTTGTTTCCTAATTCTCTAATGACATATTACGGTAATTTTATGATTTAGTACAGTAAAAATATTACATATAGCACCATTAAAGGTGCACTCAGTAATTTTTTCCTCATTAAAAACTTTTTATTACTAAAGAAATGAATTGTAATTTTGAAATATACTGTATGTATAAAATCATGAGCACTTTCCATAGGCCATCCGTGTCCTGAACCAAGGACAACATCAGGACTAGGTTCACTATTCAACACCACACACTTGAAGCAATATACACTCTACATTATCATATTATTATATATCATTATTATACATCTACAACATCACCACTATAACATTAGCCTGTTGCAGGTCAACATACTGCACAACTGCACTTTACCTTGCACATGTACATACTGCCAGTCAACTGTTGCTGCTACCACCTCTACATCTGTCAGTATGCACAATTTCATATTCATATGCATACTTTGTACATACAGTATATTTCTTCTTTCTCCTATTTTATTGTGCTTTTTAATTGTGTTTTTTTACTTCTACTCCTTATTTATCTATATCTATATATATCTATATATATATATATATAATTTTATCGTAAACTGTAAAACTGTGGGGAGAAACGTCGTACCAAGAATTTCACTATATGTCGTACTGTGTATGGTTATGTATTTGACCAATAAAACTTGAAACTCACATGAGATGAGGACTAAGTCATATCAGTAATCTTATAAAAGCCGTTTCATTCTACAGGGTCTCCTCATGGGGGCTGCCATGTTGGAATCACATGACCAATTCAACTTGCTTTATCTCAGTAACCAGCCTGATATTGGACATTTTCACGCATGGATTGAAGTAACCAAAGCTAACTGTGAAAAGTGAATTTCTAAAATGACATCTGAAACTGAAAACGAATGATTTTGAATGATGCTACATCCAGGCCTCTAGGTGTCAGTGTAAGTCCAAAACAACACACATAAAAATTACTGAGTGCACCTTTAATATATACTGTATTTTTTTATATGAAGTATTGATTTACTGTCTGGTTTTAGGGGTAGTGTGTGGTAATGTCATTATTTTGATTAAAAAAAAATATATAAACATAAAATGCTATGTACATTAGTGGATAGTTCACCAAAAATGGAAATTCTCTCTTCATTTACTCACAATCATGCCATCCTAGATGTGTATGACTTTCTTTCTAGTAAAGTACACGAACAAAGATTTTTTGAAGAATATCTCAGCTCTGTAGGTCCATACAATGCAAGTGAATGATGGCCAGAACTTTGAAGCTCCAAAAACATTTACATTTACATTTACATTGTAAATGCACATAAAGGCAGCATAATAGTAATCCATAAAACTCCAGTAGTTAAATCCATGTCTTAAGAAGTAATATGATAGGTGTGGGTGATAAACAAATAAATATTTAAGTCCTTTTTTACTATAAATCTACACTTTCACAAGCCCTCCAATGCGCGAGAGGACAGAGTTCTTCTTCTGTTTTCTAGCGATTTGCATTCTTAGTTCATATCGCGCATAAATTATGAAATTTTTTTTGGGTGACCTACCCCATTAAGAACATTCTTGTTATCACCTCTGATTCGTTGAAAGTAGCTATGTTTCAAGAATCGGTGAACTGTCTTTCTGTTAAACCCAGCGAATCGAAATTACATCATGAAAAGTAAGGTTTTAGTATACATGCTTAAAGATCAGAGAAACAAGTGATGACAGGCATGGGTTGCATAATTTGTAACAACGTCTAAGGCATGTGTTTGTGTGTGTGTGGGTTTACCGGGGGTTGTCGGAGTGTCTTGTACACAGTAGCAGGTTTTACTACCGTTGATTTAGGAGTGTTTTCAGCAGAGGTACGGGTAGGTGATGTTACGGATTCTTTGCGGTCCCGCACCACTTTGTGCAGTCTGTCACCGTTAGTTGAAAGTGTGAAGGGCTTTGGTGGCAGCTGCAAACAGTAACAAAGAAAAGAAAAGCAGTGGTAAAACAAGAAGTGGCAATTTCAAAAATCAGTCAGTATTGCAGAGCTCACCAATACAAAAGTTAAAAGTTTCATAATCTACTGATATAACCAGAGGGTAATCACTGGTTGCTGGGTTGAATAAAATGGCAAAAGGGACTTTCTACTTAAAGGAGCACTCAGTAATTGTTTTGATAATTGCCAAACTTTTAAACAGAAAAAAATAATACTAGTAGAACAGTATTTTTAATATACATACACTCACCAGCCACATTATTAGGTACACCTGTATATCTACTTTTTCATGCAATTATCTAATCAGCCAATCGTGTGGCAGCAGTGTAATGTATAAACTCATGCAGATATGGGTCAGAAGCTTCAGTTAATGTTCACTTCAACCATCAGAATGGGGAAAAAAATGTGATCTTAGTGATTTAGACCGTGGCATGATTGTTGGTGCCAGAAGGGCTGGTTTGAGTATTTCTGTAACTGCTGATCTCATGGGATTTTCACGCACAACAGTCTCTAGAGTGTAAAGAGAATGGTGCGAAAAACAAAAAACATCCAGCGCCTGTAGCCTCGACCGTCTTAGAGCCAGCACCTCTAGCTTCGACCATCCCAGAGCCAGCGCCTGTAGCCTTGACCGTCTCCCAGTCTCTGCCCATGCTTACGACCATGGAGGGCGTTCCCCAGTCTCTGCCCATGCTCACGACCACGGAGGTCATTCCCCAGTCTCTGTCCATGCTTACAACCAAGGAGGTGTTTCCCCAGTCTCTGTCCATGCTTACGACCACGGAGGTCGTTCCCCAGTCTCTGCACATGCTCACAACCACGGAGGTCGTTCCCCAGTCTCTGCCCATGCTCACGACCACGGAGGCCGTTCCCCTGTCACTGCCAGTGCTCATGACCACGGAGGTCATTCCCCTGTCACTGCCAGTGCTCATGACCACAGAAGTCGTTCCCCTGTCACTGCCAATGCTCACGACCACAGAGGTCGTTCCCTTGTCACTGCCAGTGCTCACGACCATGGAGGTCATTCCCCAGTCACTGCCAGTGCTCACGACCACGGAAGTCGTTCCCTAGTCTCTGCCCGTGCTCATGACCACGGAGGTCGTTCCCCAGTCACTGCCAGTGCTCACGACCACAGAGGTCGTTCCCCAGTCACTGCCAGTGCTCACGACCACAGAGGTCGTTCCCCAGTCACTGCCGGCATTCCTAACCATGACGACTCCGCCCTCGGAGCCTTCCACGACTTTGGCCCCCAAGCCTTCCACGGCTCCCTGCTCCAAGACTTCCACGACTCCCTGCTCCAAGCCCTCCACAGCTCCCTGCTCCAACTTCGCCTTCTTTGGCTCCACTTGTCGAACCTCCCATGGCTCCGCCCCTCGAGCCGCCCATGGCTCCGCCTACCTTTGCTCTGCCCCTTGGGCATCTCCTGGCTCTGCCTCCCATGGCTCCGCCCGTCGAACCTCCCCTGGCTCCGCCTGGCTTAATCAAGCATCCCTCGGCTCTGCCCTCAGAGTCTTCCACAGCTCCGCCTTTAACACCAGAAATTCCACCTCCTACGACTCCGCCTGCTTCTACACCTGTTGCTCCGCTTTCTGACCATGTCCCTGCCCTGTGGCCACCTCCCAGGCCTCCTGACCATGTCCCTGTCCTGTGGCCGCCTCCCAGGCCTCCTGACCCTGTTCCTGCTCTGTGGTCGCACTCCAGGCCTTCTGACCCTGTTCCTGCCCTGTGGCCGCCCTCCAGGCCTTCTGAACCTACCCCTGCCCTGTGGTCGCCTCCCAGGCCTCCTGAACCTATCCCTGCCCTGTGGCCGCCCCCCAGGCCTCCTGAACCTGTCCCTGCCCTGTGGTCGCCTCTCTGGCCTCCTGATCCTGTATGCCCCAGTCCTTGCCCTATGGGGAGACCTAAGAGAAATAGTGCTCCCGGAGTGAGCCCTTTGGGGGAGGGTTCTGTCATGAATGATTCCCATCATTCACAGCAGCATCCAAATATGGCCACCCCGGACTCCATTTCCCATGCACCACCTCGATCCCAATCACCGGAGTTCTAATCAGCCTCACCTGCACGTCATCACTGCACCCTTTATAATAGACTCACTGCGAAGAATACGCTCAATTCCTTGTGTCTAGACGTTACCAAGCCTTCAATATTCAGCCTGATTTCCTGCTGATATACCTGTTTTTGACCACGAGTTTAGCCTCTTGCCTGTTTGACCCCATTGCCTGTCCTCTGCCTGTACTCATTGTTGGATTTAGCCTGTCCTCTGAATTGTACTGTTGCCTTATCTTCATTAGACTGCCCAACTACACTCATATAAGAGACTCTTGTCATATAATGTAAGCCTTGAGAACTTGTTGGGCAAACATTCATGAGCACCGCCGTGTTGAGATCACATGACCAGACAAATATTCCTCGCTTTATTTCAATAATATCATGTGATTAGATGCTTTCACTTGCAAAATAGATTAATAATGGCTGACTGCGATTAGCGCATTTCTACAATGGCATCGCTAACTGAAAAGGTTTGCTTTTGTGTGATGCTGCATCTATGCCGCTAGGCAGCAGTGAAAATAAACAGAAAAATTGCTGAGTGCACCTTTAAAGACCCCATGAAATCAACTTGGAGTTTTGGAGCTTTTATGTCTGTTAGCTTTGAGACCATCTATATGCTTGTGTACACTTAAAAGCTGAGAAAATAAACTTGGACATATTTAAAATTCAGTCTTCCTCTTCCGAAAGACCAACATTTTGATGACACATCTTGCACTAAGGGGCATATACAAAGTTTTGTCCAATAAAATGCTCTCTTTTGAAATATCAATAGCAAGTAGCGAATCATGATTTTAACTGAAGGCTAAAACTATAACCCCATCGATATGTCAAACCCAAACTCTCTGTTTTAATAGGAAATACGGCAACACAGGAAAGACAACTGCTCGTTAAGCCTGTTCATGAGGTCTTTAATAATAACAGTCCAGGTGTCTCCTCCACAAACATCGTAAAACTGTCTTGAACAACAAACAAAGGGATCTTGGTGTGTTATGGCATGATATTATGGACATGACAATCACCTTGAGGTGTGGGCTCTCTCTCTGAACAACGGTATAGTTTCGTGGTCTTCTTATGGGTAAACACATGGGAGAAGGTTTGATGTCTTCATATGGGTTCTTTCTTGACAAATCCGCAGCTAATGATTAGTTGAAAATGAGAACGTTGTAGCCATTATAACAGTAAGTCATAAACATGTTATTACTGATAGACTATTTATTTTCTTGTTGAAAAATGAATCTCCTTTAATGATTTTTTTCTAAACTGGCTCCAGTAAATAGTAAACCTAAAAATTTAAATTCTGTCATAATTTACTTACTCTCTTGACATTCCAAACCTGGATAACGTTCTTTTCTCACATAAGCAACATTTTGAATTAATATCCCGATCTGTCTTTTCAATACAATGGCAATTGATACAGAATGGCTTACTTTAAAGCTTAAAAAAAGGGCCCACATGCATCATAAAAGTAGTCCATGTAACTTGCGCGTAATATTCCAAGTCTTCTGAAGGCATAAGAATCAACCTGAAATCCGTTACACATTCATGAGCGCTATGAGAAGCTCGTTCACAGTGGCTTGTGTCCATACGAAAACTTTATTATCAGCCATTGTATTGAAAAGACAAATTGCGAAAACTGTAACAGAATTTCATTTTTGGGTGAGATATCCCTTCAAGATGAGAGATACATTCTCTTCAAGAGCATACATGTTTTGTATTGCACATCACTGTAATATCTGATGGATGACATGTGTTTTGGCTTTCTCAGAAACACTCACAGATGATGTCCTCATAGATGCTGTCTTCAGATCGGGCATGGAAAAGGCCCGAACCACGGCCCTCCTTCTCCCTGGAGGCCTGTTGGTCTATCAGCCGTACCACATCCTCAAACTCAAATGACTTCCTGTGGAGAAAGGATCAGGAGTGTCTGAAACAGGAATAGCCACTCTCTGTAAAGTGATCTAAGAACAAGTTTGCAGTTCCACTCATTGGTATTGAGTAAAGGAAATCTGGTCTTTCATCCAAGAGGCACCAACAGAACTCTATGAAGTATGCCTAGTATGCATTTCAGAAAACTGCTCAGAAAACAGAAGAGGTGTTTTGATTGGTTTCTAGTATTTTACCTACTGGCCCAAGTCAAAAGTCTCCACCCTCAAGTCTTTATATTATTCTGGTCCCTAGATATGGCTCAGGTCCCTCCTTCAATGTACAACCCCAATTCCAAAAAAGTTGAGACAGTATGAAAAATGCTAATAAAAACAAAAAAAAGAGTGATTTGGACATTATATTCACCCTTTGCTATATTGAAAGCACTACAACTACACATTATATGATGTTTTACCTTGTGAATTTCATTCTTTTTTAAAATGTACAGTAATTTCAAATCAGATGATTGCAACACACTCCAAAAAAATGAGACAGGGGCAATTTAAGACTAATAACAATTTGACGAGTTGCAATAACAAGGCGATGTGAAACAGGAGATGTTAAACAGGTGAGGCAATCGTGTCATAATACTGTATACTGTATAAGAAGCCTCCAAAAAACGCCTAGTCCTTCAAGAGCAAGGATCGCTCAAGACTTGTCAATTCGCCAACAGATGCTTCAGCAAATAATCCAGCACTTCGAGAATAATGTTCCCCAAAGACAAATTGGAAGGATTTTGGGCATTTCACCCTCTACAGTGCAAAATATAGTTAAAAGATTCAAGAAATCTGGTCAAATCTTGGTGCGCAAAGGGCAAGACGAAAACCACTTCTGAATGAGCGTGATCTCTGATCCCTCAGACGTCACTTTCTTAAAAAATGGCATTCATCTGTAATGGATATCATGAACATGGGCTTGGGATAACTTTAGTAAACCTTTGTTAGTCAACACCACTCACCACTGCATCCACAGATGCAAGTTAAGACTTTACTATGCAAAGGAGAAGCACTACATCAACACTGTTCAGAAGCGCTGCCGACTTCTCTGGTCTCATCTTAGATAGAAAGTAGAACAGTGGAACTGTGTTTTTTGGTCCGAGTCCACATTTAAAATAATTTTGGAAAAACAAAGCCATCGTGTTCTCCGAACCAAAGAGGAAAAGGACCATCCAAGCTATTATTAGCATCAGGTCCAAAAGCCAGTGTCTGTATGGGCCAGGGGTGTGTCAGTGCCCATGGCATGGGTAACTCGCACATCTGTGAGAACACCATGAATGCAGACATATATGTACAAATTTTGGAGCAACATACTGCCATCCAGCACCGTCATTTCCAGGGACATCCCTGCAGGACATCCAGCAGGACAACTTCAATTTCAAGCAGGACAACTTCAAACCACATACTGCCCGGATTACAAGTGCATGTCTGTGTGAGCAGAGAGTGTGGGTGTTAGATTGGCTTGCCTGCAGTCCTGACCTGTCTCCAATTGAGAATGTGTGGTGCATTATGAAGCACACCATTCGGCAACGAAGACCCCGTACAATTGTGCAAGACCTACATAATGGATGAATGGGGGAGAAGTCCACTTTCTAAACTTAAAAAACTTGTGTCTTCAGTGCCCAAATGCTTAATAAGTGTTATTAGAAGAAATTATGTTTCACAGTGGTAAACACTCAACTGTCCCAACTTTTTTGGAGTGTGTTGCAATCATTTGATTTGAAATTACTGTACATTTAAAAAAAAACATTGAAATTCCCAGGTTAAAACATCACAAAATGTGTAGTTGTAGTGCTTTCAATATAGCAAAGGGTGAATATAATTTACAAATCACTAATTTTTATTAGCATTTTTCATACTGTCCCAACTTTTTCGGAATTGGGGTTGTAAGTCTATGGGATTATTTCATATCATTCTTATTATCGACCAGATGAAAATCATACATCTGATGACTCAGCACACCCCTCCTGAATAAGCCACACAATTTAAGGCATCATTCATGTCTGTAGCAAAAACATTGCAGAAATAGTAACATGCCAAAGTTTAATATTTAGGTTTAGGGGTTTGTTCAAATCCCTAAGTATGAGCAACCATGTCTGTGATGCCTGCCTTAGCAAAATCACTACTAAGGCTGAAATGGACACTTGGCATCACATTATTAAGTAGAAAATAATTAGAGGAAGGAGTAAACAAACACAAAAGCATGTGAGAGTACAAAAAGAGCCCATGACCTCTGCACCCTTAGCTGAAACAGAAGTAGGCCAAATGTGGACAGTAGACTGTGATTCTGCCAAAGAACAGCTAACATCATAGCAGGGGACAAGGCCAGACAGCTAAACTCTCACCCACTCACAATTCAACTCCCATCACTGTCCTCAGGAATTACATAAAACGGACCAGTTTTAAGAACTTTCACATTTTCTGATTAAAACTTGAGTTTTGCTTTCACATGCAAGGGTGGCCTACAATGCCAGTGTGTTGGGTGTGGTTGCCAGGGCATCGTTGTTTGGTTCGTAAGGTGTTCAGAGTGGTTTTTAGAGTGTTGCTTTGAGGTTGCTAGGGTGTTCTTAGTAGTTGCTTACCGGTCCATGTCAATGATGGCTCGGCTCTCTCCTTTTTTCACCTGTAACAGCACACCTCTCCTCAACAAGCCTTACGATTTGAGGTATCATTCATGTCGGTAGCATGACAAGTTACATGCAAACATTTTATGCTTAGGGTTGGTAGTTTGTGCAAATCTTTAACCCTAAGTATGAGCAATAATAATATCAATGCTTGAGACACTTACAAAACAAGAATCTGGGTTCAATTGACAGCATTTGTGGCATAACATTGATTACCACATTCACTTCCATTGTAAGTGCCTCACTGTAACCTTGATTTTTGCTTTTTTTTTTTAAAGAAAAGGAGCAATCAACATTATGCCACAAATGCTGTTGATTGAGCTTAAAGGGACAGTTCACCCAAAAAAGAATATTCTCTCATTATTTACTCACCCTCATGATATCCCAGGTGTGTATGACTTTCTTTCTTCACCAGAACACATTAGAAGAAAAACAGAAAAATATCTTTGCTCAGTCCTTAAAATGCAGGTGAATGGCGATTTCTCTTTTGAAGGTCCAAAAATCACAGACAGTCAGCATAAACGTCATCCTTACGACACCAGCTTTTAAATTCACGTCTTCTAAAGCGACACGATCGCTTTTGGTGCGAAAAAGTTAAATATTAAAGTACTTATTTTTTAACTCTTAAATCATGCGTCCGGTCAGGAGCTGTACGTGCGCATGACATAACTGCACTGGCATTTGAAACACGCTTTTAAAAGAAATATCATATCGGTATCAGCCTATCACAGTTAAAATATCTGTGATCGGTCTCAGCCTCAAATTTGGTGCACCACTACCAAAAATTTTTTTCACATTTTGCAGTTTGTGTTCCACAGGAGAAAGAAAGTCATGTGGGTTTGGAGCACTTTTAAGGTGAGTTAATATTAAAAATATAAATATATTTTGGGGTGAACTATCCCATTAATGCAACAGACAAACTTAAAACCTGATAAGATCCATTTGCAAAACCAAAGTTTAGTTTAAAGTACTTGAAATTGTCGTGCACTGAATATAAAACATTCATTTCCTTTTCTTATGCTAGAATTAACTCTGTGTGTAATTTGATCTCCGCTCTGGGACATTTATTCACCTGTTCTTTCTGTTTCTGGAAAACCCATTGAAAGAGTTGACTGGACATGGAGGAGGCGGACAGCTGGGTGGCTTTAAGATGATGTCATTATTTCGGACTTGATTTGATTTGCGGACCGATGATGTCTGGTTCTCCAACTGGATCCATTGGCCAGGCGGAGAGTTCGTGCCCTTGTACTGAAATGTACGCTGCGGTTTAGGTGGAGGGGAAGTAGAGTTTTGGGGATAGTGTTTAATTTCACCAAGACACTTAGTTAAAGTTGAGGAATCTTTCTCTCTCTCCCAAAAAGATTCATCCGCCTCCAGTCTTTTCCAGAAACCCTTGGAGGTGTAAAAGTTGCCGGGAGGCAGCGACGCCTCTGGGTCATCTACACATTGAGGTAGAGATGTGACTTCCACATCTGTTAAACTGTTTACCTTGATATTATTGCCGTTAACATTTTTAGCATTCATTTTAATTACAGGGGTCTGGACGTGGGTTACAGTGGTCAATGGCTTAATTGCGGGAGTTGTATTCAAAGGAGTTCGATTTCTTGGGAAATCAGAGTGGTTTCCATCTATAACCGGTCTACGAGATACCTGGTTTTCCCTGAAATCCAAACCCAAGCTTTTGGCTTTTGATACAGTCGCTTTGTTACAAACTACGTGACTTTTTTCATTGCAATCGAGTCCATTACCAACAAGGTCCCCTGAAAGAGTGCGGCAGGCAAGGATTTGTGGGGTCTTTGATCTCCCAGTCTGAACATCCTCCTGGTGGCTTAGTCCCTCCCATTGGGAGATTTTCTGCTTGATGTTGATGCCAGGCTCACGCGTGATTGGCGGGGCAGTGACAGGAGTCCACGCTGCCATTGTTCTCCCTCCTGGTCTTCCTGCAACCACGTTCCCACCTCTTTTCACATGGTCTACTCCAAGGGCCAGCATGACGACAAGGCTACAATGTGAGCCAGCCGTCACAGCGCAGACAACACTGCAGGAACCTTGCAGGTCTGTCTGGCATTGCAGGAAGATACTGTAGTGAACAGCAAGCTAATAGAACAAGTTCCTCCACCACGGTGCTCAGAGGTTAATTAAGTTCTCACAAGTTGTTTCTGTACAACAACTATGTGTTTAGTTCCTCAGCCATTGTGGCTTCACTTTAGATCCTGCAAAGAAAAAAAAAACTTTGAGTCTGAGAGTGTGCGTTATGACCAAAATATATGAGTAATACAAGTAATTTTACATCTACTGTGTGTAATGGTATGTCACAATATAGTTATTTTTGCTGGAAATTCAACAAAATAATGGCTTATATTTTAATAACCATGCGGTTATGCTGCTGATTTATAATATGCCTTTTTCTAGATAATCTAGTGAATTAAAAACTCTACAAATAAACGATAATTCATCTGATTATTTTTCTCTTTTAATTTGGAACTTAATAGACACAAACCAAAAGATATGATTCATAACAAATGAACAAGTCTGGCATAAATGCAAAAACAGCTTCACATAATTTAAAAGCAGAAGTACACAACTGAACTTAATTTCACATTGCATGCCTTAACAGTTCTTCCTCGTTCTGACATGTTTGGGACATGTGCTGCTTAGTATTTTCACATTACTCCATCTTTCTTCATCACCCTCTTATTTAAGCAATGTGAAGAGCATGAAAGATTAAATTTGAGACAAGTGATGTTTGAAAAAAATATGAAAATTCAAGGTAAATATCACATGTGAGTAGAATTTTTTTATTGGGCATCATTTTCAATCAAGCTGTAATATTGCCAAATTATATAAAAAGTGTTAACAATTATTTCATGTAATTTTTTATATTTTTTATTTAGTAGTTTCATATGTTAGCTATAAATTAGCCTTAGCAAGAAAATTAGTCTGCAATAATATTTCATCGGAATAATGTAATTTCATCATTGTCATTTCCACCACGGAACTGAATGCAAGATGTGCTGGAAATTACACTTTGGTGGGAATTTCCATTACTTTGAGAGAGAGAGAAAAAAAAAAGCCAAAAATGACAAATCTCCTCTGATGCATGTATATACAGTACACTGTTTGACATTGTTAATAGACAAATTTAAGTAAACTAGTGAGAGTGTGAAAAATGTTTTCACAAGGCTAACACCGCCCCAAGTTGAAGAAACACCCTTTGTGAAATCTGTACCAGTGGGCACAGTGCTACCATTGCATGCTACATACCATCATACCACCCAGCCCTGAGTCTAATGCAATCAAACGAGTCTAACTGATTCAAGAGCTGGGTTTAACTGACATCCAATTTTTCCACCCATCCAGTACACACAAAAGGGGATGATCCACGTATGCTGCAAAAATGCAGGAAACCATGACCATCACTGTCAAGGTCAGCAGAGGAACCAAAAATAAAACCCTAACAGGAGACAACAACAGAAACATGGTGAGAAGACAAAGCATTGCAGGGGCCGTTTGCGGGGGCTCACCGTCCCCAGGAACACCCACCCCCACCCTCTCCAGCTGGGTCGTCCGAAGCGCTACCATGCATTAACACACTTGAGCATAATGTAATTCAAATTCATTCCTCTCCAAAAGCTTCTTTCAGGCCGGCATGAAAAGGACAGGCATCCCAAGTATTTCCCATCCATGCGCACATAATAGAAAGGCCATCGTTTTCACACAAGAACGCTCTTTAGAGGAAAATATGCATGATTTCATGCATGTTAATAAATGTTGGTGTGTGTGTGTAACAAGCTGAAAACAAAGAGAGGACACTTGAAATTCCTCTAGGTTGCTGTCTTTCCCTACATCTAATGTAGCTGGGACAGATCTGGCAGCTCCAACACAAGCCCTCATCTGTGGCCAAAGTGTTTTGGACACGTTGCACATTACGGTGAGGAGGCTGCTAGTATTCAGAGTGAGGACATGCTGAAATTCCTTGGCACAGGCGATTTTACGGAATAATAATTCTATACGCAACATTCCAGAAAAGCGACTGGTAAATATGACCACAAACATTTGATTAGTCAGGCACAATAATTATGCCTTTGTTCTGGTTGACCTAAATCTTACGTGCATACTGGAATCCCTGCATAATTCGAGGCAGAACCCATCCCCCTTGTTCATCATATCTACTGACCCACTTGTGCGTGCGTGTGTGTGCAGGAAGGCCTAGCCTGTGTTTCCTGATACACAGGAAGACAGGATCAGCAAAATGTCCATAATGATGGTCTTACAAATTTGTCATGGGGATGTACTGCAGGCTTCTTTTTGTGACTCGGTTGTCGGACTCATTGTGCATAAAATATAACTTGCCGATGTTCATTGTCATAAATGTCACACAGACATCTGAAATGGCAGAGTTGATTTTTACATGATTTTTCCAAGAATTTCCAGTCATTTTCAAAGAGCAATTTCTAGCTGATGAAATTATTTATAGCCAAACATAAATAGACAAATTCAGAAATGTTCATGACTTTTCCTTGACTTTTTAGGATTTTGTTAATTTGCCTTTTCCAGGCCTATAAATTAGGGCTGCTCAATATTCTAATAATCAAGATTACAAATACAGGTGCTACTAATCGTGAATAGCGTATATTATAGCAGTCTGTTCAGGTCTACACATTTTGTGCAAAAACTTCAATTAAAAATGTTTTTTTTTTTTTTTTTTTTGTAGAATTAGCCAATCAGACATGCACGTTGCTCAATTCCGGTGTATGATTTTGTTCAACTTTAAATAACGTTTTTGTTTTTTATGCTGCTAAGAGGGCCAATGTGATCTTGACCGTTTACCTTCTTGATTTACTGATTTGTTAAACAGCAATAATAAAGTAATTAAACTTTTCACAGCTTGTTTGGATGTATAGCCTACATAAAAAATATGGCATGCGGATGCCCCATACAAAATAAGTATTTTAATGTAAATTAATTGCAATTACAATATGAAGGAAAATAATCAACAACTATTTTGTCATAATCATGCAGCCAAACTAGAAATAGCAATCTAAAATTTTCAAATGACCACGGAAACCCTGAATCTAATTCTACCAGCAGTTAATTACAGCTAATTTGCTGGGCCTGTGCTAAACTGTCTAACTCCAATCACCATGGCACAAGCTTCCCAAATGTGCTGGGAGGAAGTTCTCGTGCCATTCCCAGCATCAGATCCCAACCAGTGGCCCAAAATAAATCTTTTCTCAGCCACCTGTTTCCAGGTACGTCACCTCACTTCTCTGAAACTCTACATTTAAGGTTTGGTGATCAAAAGAAACCTAAACAACTGTAGACATGCAAAACATCATTGTGCCATGCCAACCTCAACCAGACACTAGTATTACCCCTGCCCTCAAGTGGTAGAGAATCAAGACATAAGTAAACTTAGATTAGCTTTGACAGGTGATCCTCCCACCTCAGGTACCTTTCCATGAGGGGGCATGCCTCTAGGTGGGGTGGAGGGTGGGAAAGTGAGTTTACTGTCAAAACTAAAAGGTTATAATGTCTATAAGACCAGGGATCCTTCCATCCTGGAGGTGAGTGTATATATATATATATATATATATATATATATATATATATATATATATATATAAAAAACAGTGAAACAATTGTTTTAAAATATGATTAATATTTTAAAACGCTTTTTCTCCACCAAATCAAAATCTTTGGGTTTAACCAACATGTAGGAAGCCATTTTGTTGTTTATGTTGACCATAAAAACTATAAAACACAGTAAATAGTGTTTGGTCAGTATTTAGTTTGCTGAGATAAGCATTGGTACTGAGACTATTTAGTATAGACGAGCCACTTCTATTAAAATGAATGGGAGAAATTGGAACGCCCAGCAGTCAACAGATGTAGATGTTTAAAAAACATCTGATATTTATTTTGACATGTTTATGAAAAGGCACATTTTGTTCATGTGGTGTAACCCTAAGATAAATTCCTGATTTTTTTATTTAAAAATTCATAATATTTATTAAAAAATAAATAAATAAATTCCTTGAAAAAATTGTTTGAAAACGTTTTGGAAATTAATGAATCAATTGTTTATACTCTCATGTATTTAAGGTGCAAAGAAAGTATTATAATACTTTTTACTTAATGGTTACACCACTTGACAATTTGAAAGTTTTATTTATTTATATTATATATATATATATATATATATATATATATATATATATATATATATATATATATATATATATATATATATATATATATATATATATATATATATATATATATATATATATTTTTTTTTTTTTTTTTTTTTTTTTTGAAAATTGCTATAAAGGTTTTTCACAAATTCATGACACCAGACTGGACAAAGATTACATTCCTGAGAATATGACAAGTATTTTAAGCTATATTTTTAAAAGGTTTCTCATTTTAATTTTGGGTGTAATTTGTCAATGACCAATCAGTAATAGAATTTTTTTTTTGACTACACCCCTCAAAAAA
Source organism: Myxocyprinus asiaticus (assembly GCF_019703515.2). Lineage (NCBI taxonomy): Eukaryota > Metazoa > Chordata > Actinopteri > Cypriniformes > Catostomidae > Myxocyprinus > Myxocyprinus asiaticus. Next base: position 37,055,148 of record NC_059376.1, on the reverse strand, counting down.
AAAAAAACATTTTTACAAATCGGCTACTGTGTGTGTGTGTATGTATAAGTGTGTGTGTATATATGTATTATATATATATATATATATATAATACATCCATATACGTGTGTGTGTGTGGGTGTGTTTATAACAGGGGGCCCTTTTTGGTTGAGAGTCTGGTTGTGGATTCCTGGATCTGTAAAGGTTGAGAACTTCTGCTATAATAAAGACATGCCCGTCTATATGATACTAGCCACTGCCTACCACATTTACTTTTATAGTTAATGATTAACTCAAATTAGGTGGCATCATTTAGCTACATTTTTAACCTCCACCCCCCAAAAAAATAGAAGTCTGTATGCAACACAAACAAATTCACTTTTTGATAAGCATGTTTACGTGAAGTACAGCGACACCAGTGTATGTTAACGTTGCTAAATAAAAAGCGACTATAATGAAACTCGTGTGGGGAAAAAAATAAGCAACTGAAGAAAACAAGTGTTTATATTGTTAAAAGCTCTAAAGTCATCAGGAGCCAGAACTAATCAATAATAAACCCGAACTCCTTTATGAGAGCTAGTTTAGGTCTTTTGTTAAGAATAAATTTCAACTTACTCACGCGCACTCATCCATTGTTTCACAACACGTATGTTCGGCTCAAGTGAAATAAACAGAGTTAAAAGTATTCAAAAGTGTCCATATGTAGTAATGTATAGACTTTTACTTTGTTGTGAACCCGGAGTCTTCAATGTCTCATGGGCTGCTGGTTAGCCAGTAGGCTAAACACTTCAGTCCACTCCTCCAAAGAAACTTAGTATCCATTCACGTCCACAACGAGTAACCGATGAGTTACAAAGTAACAAATAATTCCTAACAACAAGTAACAACGTATCGCCTGGCGTTGTTTATATTCCTGTTCAAAACTGATTTTAAAGTAGTCTCTGGGAGCGAATGTGTATGTGGAGTCGTCATCCTGTCGTGCTGTCAGTTCCCCATCTGTGCTTCAGTTCCCTGTGTGGATGAATCTGATTCTGATCATGAACTGCTGCAATAAAACTGGAGTTCCTTCATAAAATGACTCATCTGAATTCCTGAAACTGCGTTCTATTAATTCAGGAGAAATTTCACTTCTTTGGAAGGTAAATGCTATTTTATTAATTTGATTCTACTATTTCGATTCTTTAGATAGATAGATGGATGGATGGATAGACGGACGGACGGATGGATGGGATAGCTAGATAGATGGATGGATGGATGAATGGGTTTGACAGAGACAGACAGACGGATGGACGGATGGATGGATGGGTTAGATGGATGGATAGATGGATGGATGGATGGATGGATGGGTGGGTCAGACAGATGGATGGATGGATGGATGGGTTAGATAGATATATGGATGGATGGATGGATGGATGGGTTAGATAGATAGATGGATGGATGGATGGGTTAGATGGATGGATGGATGGATGGGTTAGATAGATAGATGGATGGATGGGTTAGATGGATGGATGGATGGATGGATGGGTTAGATAGATAGACAGACAGACGATGATGGATGGATGGATGGATGGATAGATAGATAGATTGTTGGATTAGATGGATGGATGGATGGATGGATGGATGGGTGGGTTAGACAGACAGATGGATGGATGGATGGATGGATGGGTTAGATAGATATATGGATGGATGGATGGGTTAGATAGACAGACAGACAGACGATGATGGATGGATGGATGGATGGATGGATGGATAGATAGATTGTTGGATTGGATGGATGGATGGATGGATGGATAGATTGATTGATTTGTGGGTGAAGAAATAAAAAATGGAACAATACATATATCTTTTTTACATTTTCATCATGTTTATTGAGTCAAATCTATCCTTCTTGTAACAGGCTTTTTCCAAAAAGAAAACAAAAGCATTACCTGAGAAAAATAAATAAATAAATAAATAATAATAATAATAATAACACATTAAGGCACAAAAAGAATGTACACTTTTACAGTAAGACAGTTTGTAAGGACAGGCACAGGATGAATTGGACAAGCCATGTACAAATCAAACTCCTGTTTACAAGAAGACTCAGAATATGGAGTGTCTATTATCATTAAAATACACACTGTGACCAGTTGTCTAATTGGCACGAGGTTTCACTTTAATGATAGCAAACATGTTTTTAAGTCAAATAATTTAAGGAGAGAGGAATAATTTAAATACAGTTAATGTGTTTGTGTGTTTAGTCAGTCATCAGACCCTCTCTAATAATGTCCAGCTCATAACATTGGGTCTCATAGCGGTAGGCCATGCGAATCTGAGCCACATTGGTTTTGCGAATGTCGTTGCCCTCTGGACCGTCCCTCAGGTAGTTGGCACAGAGGAAGTGTGTCTTGTTTGTGTGAAAAAGAATGATTTCTACATTGCAGTGTGACAATTGACATTCAAAGTCTTTAATTTTTTAAGTGTTAGGTCAGGTGAGCTAACCTCAGCAGATAGGCCGCTCTGCAAGACACTGTTTCTGGCAATCTCACACGTCACAGGTGCTGAGCTTGAACACCTGAGCTGCAATGGCATACTCCTCCATAAGAGGCTCCTATTGTTGTGGTAAGTCAGATAAACATAATGTCAATGAAAATCTGTCTAAAAGCATCCCATCTGTTTTTTTGTTTTGTTTTTTGTTTTACTGCGTGGCTGACTTTGATTATATACCATTATGTACATTATAGATTGATAAGCAAATGTGAACATATGGAAACGGGGTAAGGTCTCACCTTGGTGTAGTGGAACTGCATGGGGTCGTCAGAGGACAGGGTCACCATTAGGCCCTTTTTGTGGAACTCCAGCAGCAGGTTTTTATTATACTCCAGGTAATAATGTTACTGCAGGACAGGGCTCTGTGAAAAAGAACACACATGCATTATACATAAATCAGTGCACAGTCAGTAAGGACTAAAAGTGTTCAAGTCGCAAAGAGGTGGTACATTCTGCAGTTCACTGTTTATTTTCAACATGAATATACAGTACTGTACCTTATAAAGCTATAGCTTTTGCACTTTCATGACACTTTAATTTGTTGCCTACTGAAATACAATTTGTCCAGTGATGCACTGAAACCTGCTAGTCAAACTCCTTTTTCACAATTAAAAAGGTTTAGGTAGAACAATGCATGATAAGATCATCTTTACAAAAGGCCTTAATTCAATGCCTACAGGAATAATTAACCCCAAAATTAACATTTTGTCATTTGTTCACACCCATGTAATTTCAACCCAGTATATTTTTTTCTTCTTCAGTGGAACACAAAATGAGATGTTAGACAGAATCTCTGAGTGTCCCTTTTCCATACTAAGAATGTGAAAGCTACAAAAAGGACAGAAGAGCACCACTGTATTGGTTCAAAGACATTTTTGTCCTTTTATCACTTGGTTGTTTAAATCACCAACAGTTTTTGTTGTATGTATAAGAGCAGCGTGAATATTCTCTCTAAAAGTGGCATAACTACATGCCGAACTGTGGCTCTGGTTGAGATGGGGGTGTGTGACAGCCAGCCAAAAGGGATCAACCATGGAAGGCGAAAATGAGTCACAATTCCTTTAAAGGGATAGTTCACCCAAAAATGAAAATTCTCTCATCATTTAATCACCCTCATGCCATCCCAGATGTGTATGACTTTCTTTCTTTTGCAGAACACAAATTATGATTTTTAGAAGATTATTTCAGCTCTGTAGGTCCATACAATGCAAGTGAATGGGTGCCAAAATGTTGATGCTCCAAAAAGCACATGAAGGCAGCATAAAAGTAATACATATGACTCCAGTGTTTTAATCCATATCTTCAGAATTTACATGATAGGTGTGGGTGACAAACAGATCAATATTTAAGTCCTTTTTTTGCTAGAAATGCTTCTCCCTGCCCAGTAGGGGGTGGTATGCATGGAGAATGTGAATCAACAAAAAAACAAGAAGAAGAATGTGAAAGTGAAAGTTAAAGTGGAGAGTGACTGAGCAGGGGGGAGAATTTATAGTAAATAGTACTTAAATATTGACCTGTTTCTCACCTACACGTCATATCGCTTCTGAAAACATTTATTTAACCACTGGAGTCTTATGGATAACTTTTATTTTGACTTATGTAATTTTTGGAGCTTCAGAATGTTGGCACCCATTCACTTGCATTGTATGGAACAAAAGAGTTGGGAAATCCTTTCTAAACATCTTCATTTGTGTTCAGGAGATGAAAGAAAGTCATACACAACTGGGATGGCATAAGGGTGAGTAAATGGCGAGAGAATATTAATTTTTGGGTAAACTATCCCTTTAAGTCACAACATGAAAAAAAACCCCCAAAAAAACCCAAAACACAATTAAGTCAATTTGTTTGTGTGTCCCATAATGCGTAGTTGCAGAAGAGAGGGCTCTAGGCAGGCATGTCATGTACTTGCATTACCGCACACTATGCAGTGGGCCACTCCACAAATGACTGCATAAGATCTGGCCCTCAATGACCAAACCAGGGGAAGTCTGAAACATAAGACTTGAAAAACATTTTAAAATGGCACATCTGATTTTTATTTGCTTTTATGTGGCAAAACACTGCAGAACATTCTGTTGTTTTTGTTCTAATTTGTTTGTTTCTTCCAGAGATGTTTGTTGTGTTTCTTATTTCAACAGTATTTTTTGAAAAGAGAGAGAGAGAGAGAGGGAGAGAGAGAGAGAGAGAGAGAGAGAGAGAGAGAGAGAGAGAGAGAGAGAGGACAAAGTGGCAAGGTGAAGAGTGCCCCTATTGGTCAGGATAAGCAGTGTATTAACCTTCTTGAGGTTGAGGCCATGAGAGATGTTATCAGCAGTTATGAAGCAGGCCAGCAGGTGAGTAACAGCTCCAGCCTCCCCACAGTGAGGTCTGAACTGAAATGTGTTCATGCCTCTTTCCCTGGATGATGTAAAAACACAAATAGTAAACTTACAGTAAACTCAACATGCATCTGTCTGAGTGCAACTTTTTTAATATAACACACTCTCGTCTATTTTTTATGGTTTACAAATCATTGTATTACACCCAAGCCCATGATTTTATTTAATTAACTATGTTTTGAAGAAAATATGAGTGGTGCTCATTACCACAATGATATGTTTGTTCTGGGTTCTTGTCAGGGCATATCTGTTTGGTTGCTATGGTTTTCTGAGTGGTTGCTAGGGCATTGCTATGTGGTTACTAGAATGTTCTGGGTGGTTGCTAGGTGGTTACTTATTTTCCCAAGTCATAAGATGCCACTCCAAGTCCCTAGATACAACTCGAGACAACCATTCAAGGTAAATCTATAGGATTTGTTTGCAGATTGTATCACCCAATCAGGCAAAATCTTTCAGATCGCTTTGAAAAGTAATGGCACACCTCACCTCAACAAGCCACATGATTTGAGGTACGATTTATATCCGTAGAATAAACGGTGTGGGAATGTGATACAGACACTTGGGGATAGAGGTTTTGAAAAAGGCAGAGGCTATTTGCACTAAGGGCGATAGATGCTATTACTACATGTTAACAGCAACAAAAAGCATCACAGTGCAAACAATGGCAGATGCTACTTTCACTCTTAATTAAATACTAACATACAGTACAGGGGCATCTCTACAGTGTGTTTATTTAGAGTCCCACAGACACCCTAAACCCCTACCCCTAAACCTAACCTTCCCTTACAAAAATTAACCATGGTTATTCTTCAGTAACCATAGTATGGCCATTATATTTTGTATTAAAATCATAGTAACCACAAAATTAAGCATGGTTACTATATTAACACCATATTACTACAATAACCCAGATCAAACCTTTCTCTCAACTATACGACCATCACCAAATCACTGCAAGGAAATCAACCTTTATATTAGTTTTTATGTATTATTGTCTGGTGTGGGAGTAGAGAGGTGAGGACTCAAGTGCAGAATTGCAATGGGCTTTATTTGAATAAAACAAAGCAAACAACATCCCAAAACCAGACAGGACAGACCAAACACCAACACAGGGAGATTAAATAGAGAAGGAAATGAGGAGGGTAACGAGGTAGAGCAGGTGGAACAAATGAACTAATAACAAGGCAAACGAGGGGGTGGGGCTGAGACTTGAGACAGAAGAGCTCATGGCAAACTAACCTGACAGAAGACATGTGCTTCCACCAAACACAATGACAAGACAGAAGAGCACATGGCACGGGAACCAAACCCAATGCCATGCATTCACACAGAACAGAACAAGAGACTAACAGAAGTGTTAGAATCCGGTCATCGAAAACTGACATAGAACAGAGGTGACAGGAATCGAACCCGTGTCATCTGCATGAAAAAAAGCACACCTGCACCATCTTTACACACTACGCTATTGCTGCAACACTTGAGGGTGCAGTTTGTCTGTGTTTCCACCAGGCTTTTTGAGTACAAATAGCTGCACTATGTGGCAGGTGATATTTACACCTTGTGCAAATAGTCACTCCATTTGAAACATGCAATCTTTTTCTTTTTATGTTCTTGAGATACTCACTTGCGCAGCTGGTTGAGCCGGGCAATGTTTGCATACATAAATCCAGTAAGTGTATGATGGGTTCTTAACAATGTCCCACTCCTCTGGCTTAGGACTCTTTGTGGAGAACATGTGACCGCTGTGTTTAGACTCATCATCCACACTGTCAAAGCCTGTCACCTATACAGAAAGAAAAAACACATGAATGGATGGGTTAACGGTAACAGAATGTACTACACTGCATTCATATTATTTCATTTGTTGGATTCACTCACATGCTTCAACAAGACACTAAGTCCTGGGTTGGACTGTGGGTCAGTGGTGGCCTGGAAAACCAGGAGAAAGATGTTCTCCAGCATCTTTCCGAAGTGTGGCACAAAATTCCTGCCTCTGAAAATGTCACTAAAGGGAAAATAAGAGATATTCTGTTCACCTAGTTTCACGAAGACTAAGACACTGGTCATAAAACTGTTAACAGGGTGTGCATTTACAATATTCTGTATCTGAGTGGTGAAACAGGTTTACTAGATACTAGATTCTGGGCACTTGAATCATCCACTTGAGGTGGGGAGAAAAGACTCATTGCTCGTTAAACCAGCTTGAAAGTTTAGTCCACTCATTAGGATTACAGCCATAGATGAGCAGACGAGGTTCTGCATACTGGTATCTGGCATCCTCCAGGTCATTAGCCACTTCCTGTCCAGAGATTTTGGGTGGTTTGATTGGTTGGTTAGTGCAAATGGGACAATAAAGGAATAGATCACACAAAAACAAAAACCAAGTTAACCTTTGAAGCTCCAAAAAGCACATAAAGGCAACATAAAAGTAATCCATAAGACTCTAGTGCAGTGGTTCCCAACCCTTTTCTTGGAGGCCCCCCAACACTACACATTTTGGATAACTCCTTATTCAAACACACCTAATTCAGCTCATCAGCTCGTTAGTGGAGATTCCAAGACCTGAATTGGGAGTGTCAGAAAAGGGAGATATACAAAATGTGCAGTGTTGGGGGGCCTCCAGGAACAGGGTTGGGGACCACTGCTCTAGTGGTTTAATCCATGTCTTCTGATGTAAGTCTAATGTAACTCCTTTTTCACTATAAATCTTGACATCAGCAGTCTCCTTGGCGATCATGATTTCAAACTGGATTACACTTCCTAGTGCATTCTAGCACTCTGTGCATGCGTCATGTGGTAGGAAGTGTAACTGAGAAATCATGATTGTGTCTAGAGACATATTGTTTTAGTCTGTGCTCACCCAAAACCGATTGCGTCACTTCAGAAGACATGGATTAAACCACTGGAGAATATGGATTACGTTTATGCTCCCTTTATGTGCTTTTTGGAGCTTCAAAGTTCTGCCCACCATTCACTTGCATTGTATGTACCTACAGAGCAGAGATATTCTTCTAAAAATCTTTGTTTGTATTCTGCAGAAGAAAGAAAGTCATACACATTTGGGATAGCATGAGGTTGAGTAAATGATGAGGGATTTTTAATTTTTGGGTGAACTATTCCTTTATGTAATGGCATGGTTAACTCAACCCTTACCTTAATAATGGTGGCAAAACACTCTCCAGATATGTGGTTTTCAGACTTCAGATAAAGATCACGCAGCTCACTGGCACCCACTGGGTTGTACTTGGCATTTAATTTATCGAAACGCTGGAAGGTTTGTCCACCCTGCATGAAGAAGAATATGAAAGGGATGAGGGCTTTATAATGTGTTCACATACTGTAATTACGAAACAATTTGGAGATTCTACTCTGAGCTCAGACTTAGAAATGATTAAATTCTAAGACAACACCCATAATGCCAAAATGTATCCATGTACGAATTTGCTGATGACAGAAAAATGTGTAATCACTACAGTTAACCTCTATATGTCTTGCAAAATACTGAAGAACTTAAGTTGTGTTAAAGCACATTAGGTACACTGGCTATAATAAAATGGCATTTCAAACAAATTTTTGTTGAGGTAGCTACATAACTAGCTTAAAAGAGATACTTCACCCAAAAATGTCTGGCATCATTTACTCACCAAAGTGTTGCCCCAAAACAGACTTTCTTTTTTCTGTGGAACACAATAGGACATATTAGACAGAATGTTAGCCTCAGTCACCATTCACTTTTATTGTATGGAAAAAATTATGCAATGAAAGTGAACCGTGACTGAGGCTAACATTCTGTCTAATGTGTCTTTTTGTGTTCCACAAAAGAAAAAAAAAGCCAAAGGCTTGGAACAACATGAGGGTAAGTAAATGACAATAGGGTGAACTATAACTTTAACTTTTGAAGCAGTTGATTTTACATGACATCACAGCGGTCAAGTCAGAGCTTTTATAAAATTCCAACTTTCCGAATGCCTGGTAATTACGGGTTCTACCAGTGTGTGAATGATTTCTACAGCTTAAAAACGTGTAACTCATACGGTTTTTCCAACAAGACATGAACGCATCATTAGATAAGAAAACATATCAAAAGGCCAAACAGGTTTGATGCAATAAATATCTTCAAAATCATTTCAAAGAATGGGTGGGTGGATTTTCTAACCCATGTGATGCCCCAAAAATAGAGTATATGACCACTGCATAATAAGCTTGCTTGCTGATCTGTAATTACTGCCTCAAGCACCAATTTACATGTGCCCTGAAGAATAATTTCACAGACACATATTATTTATAGTCCTGAAGGACTTATACCTACAGCATGCACATCCAGGGAGTCTACAGTCAGGTCATACGGGTGCAGATTGAGAGAAGCAAAAAGTTCCTTCATGGTTATTTCCTTGCCCTTCAAAACTTGAACTGCTCGATCTGCGTCTACACGGTAGGACTTCTTGATGAAGCGGAGAAGATGCTTCTGGTTCATGCAAGTGGCAGCGTGGATGTGAATATCAACCTATGCCAGTGACAACAATACATGACAACATGTCAAAAGTCAACATATTTATTAACAGGCTAAATTTGCTGTAACACATGTAACAAAAATATAATCAGATCATGACTCATATAATAGATCTGAGTAATATCGTCACTGGCACTGCCTTATAAAAATGTGTGTTGCTGTGAGTTGTTCACTGTGAATTGTTTTATTGTCAATGACAGGTAGCTGTTGTGAGTCGTACCTTCCTGCAGTTGTAAAAGTCTCTGTGGGGATTTTTCTTCAGCTCTTTCATTTCCTCCATTGTTTTAGCGATAAACAAAATGAAATTTGTGGTGCTTAAAAACGCAAGTACTTGCGTGAACACACAAGCCACTGTGAATGAGCTTCTTTCATAGCATTTATGAATGCACAATGGACATCAAGAATTCCACTAAAATATGACTTAAATTTCAGGTTGTTTCTTACCAAAGTCTATCGTATGCCTAACACATGCAGAAGATTTTAAATATGACGCAGGAGTCGCATGGACTACTTTTGGCGAGCTCTGTGCACTTTGCTAGTTTTTTGCTTTTTGTGTCATAAACCAGTGAGATTCGATACAACCTGTTCCAAAACTGTTCTATAAAGTCAATATGTCAAAGAATTAAAAATCCTCAGGCTCTGCAGACATTAAAAGACACTTACATGCTCAAGCTGATACCCCTGACAAGGCCGCAGACCAGGGACTCGGTTTGGAAGGTGCGATGGGAGAGATTTAGCGTCAACTGTCGAGCATGTCGGCAATGCTGACGAAGGTCATTGCTAACTTGGAGGATCTTGCTGTAATACGTCAATCGATCACTGCCATGGAGATGAAATTCATCGAGTTGGTTACAAGAATGGGGGACGTCGAGAAACTGATAGATTATCTGGAGTCATCGGAGTGGGAATTAGCTGCTAATCCACTAGCGACCAAGACAGACTTGGAATGCATTTGGGAAAAGTTGGAAGACCTTGAGAATCGTAATTGGTGAAACAATGTCTGAATTGTTGGAATTTCTGAAGATGAAGAAGGCCGAGATATGGTGAAATTCCCAGACGAGCTCTTCCCATGTCTGCTTGACATAACAGCCATAAGCTGGAAATCAAACGAGCTCACAGGGTCCTGGCTCGAAGATCCACTGAGGGAGACAGGCCCCGGTCAATTCTGGCCAAATTTCTGAGATCATCCGATAAAGATCTTGTGTTACGTGAGGCAAGGAATAAAGGAAGGCTTTCTTGGAAGAACCACAGCATTTTCTTATTCCCAGACTTTGCAAATTCAACAAGAGAGAAACGTGATCGATTCAAGGAATGCAAGAAACTCTTACATCAATGGAAGGTCCCTTTTGCACTGATGATCCTGGCCAAATTAAGAATAGATACTAAGGATGGCCACAAAATATTTACATGCCCACAGCAAGCGATGTCCTTCATAAAGTCAATGGAATGAGTAAATCATGGTGTGATTCTCATGTTGCAGCCAAGTGAGCCTGACTAACTGAACATTCACTTGACCGTCTGAAGAAGCTGGGTGCCTTTTTTGTTTCTTTTTGTGCTGGTTCTTCCTAGCGGCTGGAGTTTGTTTTATGGAATAACACTCCTTCAAGAAACTTTTGCATCGACGGAGGGTCGCTTTTGCACTGAAGTTCCAGGCCAGATTGAGAATAGATGATAAGGATGGCCGCAAAGTATTTACTTGTCCCCAAAAAGTATAGTCCTTCATGAAGTCAATGGAATGAGTAAGTCATTGTGTGGCACTCGCTTTGCAGCCAAGTGAGCCTGACTCACTGAACTTGACCGTCCGAGGAAACTGGGTGCCTTTGTTTCTTTTTGTGCTGGTTCTGCCTAGCAGCTGGAGTTTGTTTTGTGGAAAAACACTCCTTCTGGACAGTTTGTGGATGAAACTGCACGTTCTTTGTGCTCATGCCTCCTATTGGCTGGAGTTTGTTTTGTGGAGTAATTTTTGCAGGACATTGGAATGATAAGGGTCATCTGCTACACTCATGAAACAGCCGGCTCACTGAACATTCGTATGACTGTCCAAGGAAAATGAACGGGTTTTTCTTTGGGGGGGGGGGGGGACACACCTTCAGGACAGTTATGTGGATGAATCTACATGTTCTTTGTGTTTATTCTTCCTATTGGCTGGAGTTTGTTTTATAGATTTTCTTCTGTTATGTAATTCTATCTCACAAAATTATTATAGAATCACCAGACTTGAGCAATCCGATGGCAAAGTTGTCGCGGGGGCTCTCACAGGCGTACATGGACTGTTTGCGCACGTTTTTCTTTTTTCTGTTTGTTTGGTTCGGAGTTTGACTGTTGCACTAATGTTGGAATGTGGTCATTATAATTTTATTTTTGACACACAATCTATTTTTTCTCATATGTCAAAATGCCAGATGTTAATATGAGTGGATTGTCTCTCTCCACGTGGAATAAAAAGAAGGAAGGTTATTTCTTGTCTTAAATGAAAGAAATATGATATAGTGTTTCTTCAAGAAACGCATCTTTCACTGCAGGAAGCTGAACAATTTGGGAGGTTATGGGGTGGGCATGTCTTTAGTGCTGTCTCAATTAAGAGCAGGGGAGTCATTACATTGATAAGTAAACATCAGCAATTCAAATGTCTCAAACAGAGTTAATTAATTTAGGAAGAGTCATTATTGTTTTAGCAGAAATTCAGGGGCAAAGTCTTATTTTGGCTAATATTTACACACCTAACCCTGATGATCAGGGGGTTTTTATAGATCTTGAAAGGATGTTGCAAGCCCCTGGCACCCCTTTTGATATAATACTGGGAGGAGACTTTAATCTATTGATGGACTCAGTCCTTGATCATAGTGAAGCAAAAGTGTGTAAGCCCCCTAGAGCAACACTGACGCTTCAAAGGATGTGTAAAAATCTTGGTCTTACAGATATTTGGAGACTTTTGAACCCATCTGGTAGGGACTATACATTCTTTTCATCAGTCCATAGGATTTATTCTAGAATAGATTTATATATATATATATATATATATATATATATATATATATATATATATATATATATATCTAAGTCCCTCATTTCATCTGATGTTGATTGCTCAATTGGACATTTTATTCTCAGATCATGCCCTGGTGAGTTTAGAGGTGTTGCCACATACGGAGAAAAAGAAATCATATAGTTGGCACTTTAATGTATCCCTTTTGCAAAATCCTGAATTCCAACAAATGTTAAAGGCTGAAATCAATGTTTATATGGAGACCAACTGGTCCTCAGTATCCTCTGTAGGCGTGGTTTGGAAGGCATTTAAGGTGGTTCTTAGGGGCGGGATCATATAGTATGCCTCATTCATCAAAAAATCCAAAGCATGAGAATTCGTGGAGTTGGAAGGGAATATTAAAAGTGCCGAGGCAGAGCTGAAGCGCTGATTGTTGTCTGATGGCCTCAGAGAATTGACCCGATTGAAATACAGTTATAACACTATTTTGTCATGGAAGGTGTAGTTTTGGTTATTCAGGGCAAGACAGTCATACTTTGAGTCAAGGGACAAAGCAGGAAAACTTCTGGCTATATATATAAGCAGAGAGAGTCCTTTTCTACCATTCACCTCAGTGAAATCTGCTGGTGGTAAAATATTAACCTCAGCCATTGATATTAATAATGCTTTTAAAGAATTCTATCTTGATCTCTATAGTTCCACGTCTTCGTCTACTGATGAAGATATTAGAAATTCTGTGGAACCATTAGAACTCCCTAAACTGACGACTGAGCAAAACAATTCTCTTGATTCTGAAATAACATTAGAGGAGCTTGGGAAAGTAATTAAGGCCTTGCCTACCGGCAAGGCTCTGGGGCCGGATGGCTTTGCCGCTGAATTTTTTAAATCTTATGCTACAGAACTGGCTCCACTTTTGCTAGAAGTTTATACAGAATCATTAAAGAATGGAAAGCTTCCGCCAATCATGACACAAGCCCGGATCAGTCTGATTCTTAAAAGGGCAAAGATCCAAGCAAGTGTAAGAGTTACAGTCCAATTTCCCTGATCCAGCTAGACGTTAAAATATTGTCAGAAATTTTGGCTAACCGATTAAGTTATGACATCTCTTATACATATAGATCAGGTGGGTTTATTCGGGGCCACAGCTCTTCTGATAACATTAGGCGTTTCATCAATATTAGGTGGTCAGTGGCGAATGATCAGACTCCGGTCGCTGCCATCTCACGTGATGCCGAAAAGGTGTTTGATATGGTAGAATGGGATTATCTTTTTAAGGTTTTGGAAATATATGGGTTCGGGAATACTTTTATTGGATGTATTAAGTTACTTTATTGACACCCGGTAGCGGCGGTACAAACAAATGGATTAATTTCAGATTATTTTAATCTAGATAGGGGCACCCGGCAGGGTTGCCCTCTTTCCCCATTATTGTTCTGTCTTGCCTGGAACCAATAGCATTCGCAATAAGAAAGGAAGATGATTTTCCAGGGGTTGTGTCGCATAAGCTTTTGCTTTACACAGATGATATATTATTATTCGTCTCCAACTCTTCTAGATCTATGCCTTGCCTCCACAAAATGATTAATTCCTTTTCTAAGTTCTCGGGATACAGAGTTAATTGGTCTAAATCCGAAGCTTTGGCTCTGACAGCGTACTGCCTGGTAACGGCTTTTCAACCGGGTGCCTTTCAGTGGCCCAAACAGGGCATTAAGTTTTTGGGAATTTTATTCCCAGCAAATTTGTGTGATTTAGTTAATTTTGACACTTTAATAAAAAGGTTTTCGAGTGATGTGGGCAGGTGGGCTTCATTACATTTATATATGATTGGGAAGGTTAATGTTATTAAAATTAACTGTATTCCAAAATTCAACTACCTGCTACAGTCTCTCCCTATAGATGTCCCCCTCTCTTATTTCAAGCAGTTTGATAGCATAGTGAAGTCCTTCATTTGGAATGGTAAATGTCCCAGATTACATTTCAGTAAGCTGCATAGGTACATTGACAAAGGTGGGCTAGGCCTACCCAAGATTTGGTTTTATTATTATGCGTTCTGTCTCAGACATTTGGAGCACTGGATAGAGGGGGTTAAGTATTGAATCTGTTTGTATATGTTTTGCTTTTATTTGTTTAATATATGAATCAATTAAAAAATGTTAATCACAAAGAACATCTTATGTGTTCTACATACACATAAGTCATACAGGTTTGGAACAACATGAAGGCGAGTGCATTTTGACAGAATTTTCAATTCTCTCATCATTTACTCGCCCTCATGCCATCCCAGATGTGTGACTTTCTTTCTTCTGCAGAATATTTTAGAAGAATATCTCAGCTCTGTAGGTTCACACAATGCAAGTGAATGGTGACCAAAACTCTTAAGCTCCAAAAATCACATAAATGCAGCATAAAAGAAATCCATAAGACTCTAGTGGTTTAATCCATGTCTTCTGAAGCGATCCAATTTTTTTGGTTGGGAACAGACCAAAAATATAACAACAAAATATAATATATGCCTTTGCAGTCTCTAGGCACGATCATGATTTCAGGCTCGATTTCACTTCCTAGTGCTTGATTTATGCACAGAGCGCTAGATGGTACAAGGAAGTGTAGTCAAGCTTTAAATCATGATCACCAAGGAGACTGCTGATGTCATGATTTATAGTGAAAAAGGAGATATATTTTGGTCTGTTCTCATCCAAAACCAAATGGATCACTTAAAACACCATGGATTTTGTAAACAAAAATTAACTATTCCAACTTTCAATGTTGTGATTTCAACACTGAATGCAACATGGGAGCATATCATAGCATGGAATCAAGATGTGATCTGCAAGACTTTATTGGACTCATGTCGTCGATAAAGGTGGCAAGGTTAGGACCGGGATGGTTCAGATGCTGGTGTTTATCAGCGGATGCTGTGTCTTTGTAGACGTAGATAACGCCATCCTTCATGCGAGCAACGTAGCCAAGGTTTGGAGGCAGATCTTTTGTGCAGAAAGAGTCTTCAGCAGCCTTAGGAGGAGGGGTGAAGACTGAAACACAACAATGACTTTTACGTTCACACTGTGTGGTTGCATTTGAGCAAATTCATAAATGTATTTTTTCCCCTCGATATTTTGGGTTTCCATTGAAAACATTTTCACGGCACGGTACAGACCCTTACAAGCCAGCTCAAAATCATCAATGGTGCAGTAAAGTTTGATTAAATGTTTATTATTTATTTATATACGTTTATACATTTATCAACAAGCGCCTTGCTTAGACGGTTATATATGATTGCAAAAAGAAATACCTGTGCATTTATTTTGCACAGGTAATATGAGACACAGTTAGAAATAGTGTAAGACAACTGTACTTAATGTTTTTGTGTACTGTATGTGGGTGGTTGATGCATGTCCATGGATTTTTCTGAAAGGTTAAAATGTATATGAAGATTTAATGTTAAAATGAATATGAATGTGTAAGGAAAAGTGGTACTGTAACTGGTCACCATTTCAAGATGTTCAGTTTTTTAAATCACCTTTTTTGCCTTAACTAGTTCATTTTAAGTGTCAAATAAATATTCTTTTGTCTCTCAATATATAATTAAAATGGTGTAAAATATGCATGTATAATTATTGTATTATATTAATGTATTATCATAAAAAAATGTGCAAACCTCTCACATGATTTTACATTGAATGACATGCCAACAAACAAGTATTTCATGTCAACTACCCATATGCTAAATAGTTATCTGATGTAAAAATAACTTTTATCAGTGGTATATCAGACATTCAAAGCTGTATGACATGACTTTATGAATTAGGCTGACAGCACTTTTCTTGTTAATAGGCAATAAGATTACAACACGATTCATGGATCAAATTATCTGAAGATTGCCTTTGTGGTGGGGCAGCAGTAAATTATTCACCAGATAATCTGCTTTTGCATGCTATCTGTTCTCCCCACTAGTCACACATGTGAAACTAAAGCACTTTCTGTAAGTTCTTTGGATAAGGGCATCTGTTATGCTTTCAATGTAAATTTAAATGCAAATGTGGCCACTGGGTGCATTACAACGGCTGGGTGGCAACATATTTAAAACCAATAATATGCCATCATGCCTGGACAGATGAGTAGAATCCAAGGCAAGAACTGATGACTACACATTTAGGAAGGGTGAATTCCCTCAGTTCCCTAAATACCACTCTTAAATGTAACGTATACATTTAAGAAACCAAATCCAGGGCTGGGCAGGCCGCACCTGCTAAGATAGAGTGATCCCCTTGGCTGGTCTGTTTCTGCTAATCCTGCAGTGGTCTTGGTAAAGGGCAACATGATGTAAGAACAACTCAAAACTTACGTAACATGTCCCAGTCACTAAGGACATTCCTAGAAGACATACATTGGAACGTACCCAAGCAGCATAGTCACCAGTGATGGACACCCTCTGGAAGTGAGGCACCTCCAAGTAGGTTGGTTTGTCTTCTAGATGGGGCAGAGTACGGCTGAGATGCTTCTTACTGTGTGGGGATTGGTTAGGAATGAGGTTAGGAATATTCTATGTATCCTTACACAAACAGGTGACATATTTCATCAATTACCACTTCCAGGGTGGAAATTACCCACTAGTTAATAACTGAAACTTTTAAAAGATATACTAAATATGTACAAATATATACTAAATATAGGCTACATTACTCTAAATTGTACTATAGCCTTTAATATTATACTATATATAGGCCTACTATTTTACCAAATATTATGCTAAATAAAATGTATAGCCTAACACATAGATTTAATTCTGCATATTATAGGACTAACCTTTCAAGAGAGATTTCAAACCAAATTTTTGTAACCTCAAAAGTTAGATTACTAGTAAATTATACCGCGTATTTTCACCTGCCACCAAAATGACAGCCCCATCTCATGGTGGCCATCCAGTTGAGATCACATGACCAACCAGCAACCTCCCTTACTATCATACACTTTTGGCATCAGTTACCAGAAACTTTTTCTGGAAGCTTCATCTATGACAATGCCGATAGATATCAGTACAGTATAGTCCAAGACCACTTTCTCATCAGCAGTGTTGGGTAAGTTACTCTAAAAAAGTAATTAATTACTAACTACTAATTACATCTTCTACAGTGTAATTAGATTACTGTACTAATTACTCTGTCTGAAAAGTAATTGCATTACTTATTACTAATTACTTTCTAAAACCCTTATCAACCTCGACCAGATGAAAAATGCAAGGATAGACATTGAAACTGTTCTTTTAATTCTTTCAAATAAATCATATAAAATCAAATAAATTATTCATGAACTGGCCAAAGAATTTAAGGGGGCAGCGTTAAATTAGAAAACATATATTTTAACATTAGACGTTAAATTTCGATTTTAAATTCACTATTGTTTTATATAGAATTGTTCTATAGTCTATACAGTATTTAACGCAATTACATTAGAAGTAACTGTAATTAAATGAAGAGAAATCCTTTACTATTTTCAATGAAAAAAAAATTAATTACAGTAATTAATTACTAAGTAATGCATTACATGCAACACTCCTCATCGGCCAGCAAAATATAAACAAAAAATTATTGTCACTGAATAATTTGTACAGTGACCGCTTCTCTACATCATCATCTTCGGCTACGTGCTGGGCCAGCTCCTGGTTAAGGATAGAATAGTTGTCAGCCACATCGAACAGGGAAATCTCCTCACGGACGTCCTCATCTTTGGTCTCTGAAGCAAACACATGCTCAGCGATCGCACGCATACGATTGTCTGTTTCTGATTGCCAAAAAATGCATACAGATTGGTTTCATGCAAGTGAATTTTTAAAGTAGAAATCTGTCTACTAAACAGCACTAGAAAGCCCAAAAGCTGTTCAGATGCATCAACCAATATAATTTGATCTGTATGGTGTGACAATCATCTAAACATGAAATGTATTTAAAATGGTAAACACTGCGCTGAGTGATTCCAGCCAGGTCTCCTAAGCAACCAAATTGGCCCGGTTGCTAGGGAGGGTAGAGTCACATAGGGTAACATCCTTGTGGTCGCGATTAATGGTTCTCGCTCTCAGTGGGGTGCGTTGTAAATTGTGCGTGGATCGTGGAGAGTAGTATGAGCCTCCACATGCTGTGAATCTCCCTGGTGATAAGATGCGCGGATTGACGGTCTCAGAAGCGGAGGCAACTGAGACTTGTCCTCCACCACACAGATTGAGGGGAGTAACTGAGCCACCACGAGGACCTACTAAGTAGTGGGAATTGGGCATTCCAAATTGGGAGAAAAGGGGATTCAGAAATAAATAAATAAGGTAAACACATACAAGTGAGC
This sequence comes from Myxocyprinus asiaticus, assembly GCF_019703515.2. Classification (NCBI taxonomy): domain Eukaryota; kingdom Metazoa; phylum Chordata; class Actinopteri; order Cypriniformes; family Catostomidae; genus Myxocyprinus; species Myxocyprinus asiaticus. Next base: position 37,036,430 of record NC_059376.1, on the reverse strand, counting down.
CACCAGCTTGTATTTATATATTCAGTATCTGACTGATACTGTTCTTTAGACATTTTGAGACAGTACTAATTCCGAACTTGACACCCAAAGCATGCTTTTGGCACAAGTAGATTCAGAACGAGTCACTGCTGTGACCTCCCGCAGTAATGAAACAAAATATCCCATGCAGAGATGAGCAAAACAATTTATGACAAACTCATTAAGCCAAGACACACATCACTAACAGCATAGCCCAAATCTTAACATTTAGAATTTAAAGTCTAAATAAGACCAGAAAATGTGTGATTTCACAGACCTACTTCTTAAAAGTTGTCAAGAATTTCTGTAGACATGTACAGAAATCACAAATCTAAGCCCAAAGGACACAAAAAGACAATTTTGACATTTGTGTACTAATAAACTATAGTGGGGTTAAAAGAAATCTGAGACCACTAGTGATTTCATTTTAATTGTATTTATTTATTTTGTTGCTGTATTTTTCCAGTTTAATGTAAAAAATAATTACAGATGATATCAGTTTAACATCGCCAGTAAAAATTGCCATGGACACCGTAAGCTTCTGCAAAAAAAATTGATAAGTGATCAAGAAATGGTGCAGAATATTAAATATGTTTTATTGATTTTACGTTATAACATTTCTTTCTTTAAAAAAACAAATCTAAATCCTACAATTTTCAGTTTAATTTGAGGTTTAAATTAGATTTGAATCCCAGATTTTCAATTAAGTCTTAGACTTTTGAACCCCACTGTATATTTTCACTTAAAGATACAAATGAATATAATATAAAAGCTAGATGGAAGTTTTGCCACTAGGTCCATACTTTTCCTTAACATTTAAGCATTTTCTAAGTCTATCTCGGGCAGGTTCTTTTATACTTACTCCCTTCTGATTATTCATTTCCCCAGAGTGGGCAGAGAAGATACAAAACATTGAAAAGAAATGGAAGTTATAGGTTAGACTGCATTTGTAAAAAACAAATTGGAGCTGTAATGTTATAAACATTTGAGTTAACACACATGGCACCTGAACAGCAATAATTCTGTAATATTAAATGAACATTGACTTTCCTCTCCTGTAACAATTAAATTAATAACACAACATTAACAACTTTATTAAAAGTACTATAAAAATATGAGATATTTCTGAATATGTATATAAAAAAAAAAAAGGTTCATGAATTTAACAATAAAATAACATTGTGAATAGCCTATATAGGGGCACAGTGGATTTTATAGAAGTATTTTAAAGTGAAATTAAGTATAGTGAAAAAGATTTTTGCAGGTCATTAATGTAGTTTAATGTGTGTGGTCATCATATATAAGGAAAATAGAAAGATAAATTCAATCAAACACCAGCAAGTCATGCTCATTGTGAACATTTGTTTGTATTTTGTTCACTTTCATGACGATTCCAAAAAGAATGGTGACACTAATGTGCTTTTTGGTTTAAACCATGGATAGTGAACACCAGATAAATAAACAATAAAAAGTATGTTTGTAGTTTGTTTTAATCATTTTTATTGTAATAAACAATAATAAAGTTATTTGCCCCTTGGAGGTTTGACATTCCTTAGCCTTCACCCTTCCTCTCCCAAACTTTCTTTAAATTCACACCTAGATTTTAAGGGCCAATCTTCTGGATATGTCATCTGCAACGGGTTCCCACATCATGTACCAGTTCATGCTCATCCACCCTTCCCAACACTCAAGCAATCACCCATCTACAGTTCCTTCTTAACACTTACACTTCTCCATGACCATGTTTCTAACGACCTGATATAATCCCCTGCTGTCCGCTCAGTGAATCCCTTGGGGTTTCCACCAGTAAACAGACATCCCTACCCTGCAGTGTTTCTATTTCTGATCCATATATGTAAACCCATCATGACATCACATCAGTCTGCAAATTAGAATTTAGATTATTCTTAGCCTGCACATAGAAAGCAGAATGTCTGCTAGCTCTCCATCTGTCTATAAATGTGAGGCTGAAATTAAATAGATATCTAGCTAAGAAGAAAGAAGCCGTTCCAATTCAAATTCATCATGTTGGAAAACAAAAACAAAAAAAAAACTCTCAGCTGTTCAGAATTCGGACAAACATTTATGATGTAAAAATAAACTTTAGGTAAGTTATGGCATGTCCAGCAATGGCATGACACTTGAGCTGCTAGAATTCACTGACTGGTAAGAATGTCTCTTGCATTTTCAAGCCTCCATCTACTGTAACTAATGTCATAACTCAGAGTTGTTGAGCTCATTGAGTCATATCGAACAATCCTCTACATTGCTACAGCTTCAAAGAACATCAGTGTGAAACAGGGCTCTGAAGAAAGATGTCCGCACACACTTGAGTTTCCCAACAGCTGGCACGAGTCCGGCCAGGAATTTATATGGATAAGAACCTCTGCATGCATACATACTTACATGAAGAAGTAAGCTTTGATTTGACATCTTTTTACAAACTAAGCTAAAAAATAAGATGTTGCACACCATTCCTTCTCCAAACACCACAAACCAGTCCTTCATAGGTACTGAGGCAGTTTTTCACAGGTAGAACACTAACACCTCAGCTTTCATTCTGCTGCCATTTGTTAAAATGTCAGGGGTATTGGCAGGGTTTAAGGTCACAACTTTTCACAGTTGCTTTTGTCTGTGATACTGACATCTCTTTAAATTAAAGTCATCCAAACACCCTCAAATACTACCTATAGATGAAAAAAACAATAATGGTTGTCGGGAAAACCTGACTTTGGCAACTATATTTGTTGTAAGAGTTGTAGGCTTCCTTGAGAAGTTGATTTGGAAACATAATGCCAGTCACTGTATTCTCCTTTTTAGGTTTCATATTACATGTGACATTAAAACAAATGTATAAATTATGTTAAAACCAAATATTGTCAGGTGGTGACAGGACACTCACCGGCACAGTGACTTTGGGCATGTTGGCTGCTTGTCCCTGACACTACCACTCTTCCCGCAGAATGCTGGCTGGTCCAACAATGTTCCTCGACAATGGGGAAGTGTGTCGTTGGCCATTCCGCCAGTGCAACATTAAGCATTGCTTGCCCACTGTAACCAGAGCCATGTACCCACACTAGATATGAGCAGTGAACACTCAAGGTTGTGTGTACTCAACCCTATATTAGGTTTTTACAGATAGACAGACAGGTTCAAGTGGCAAGCACACAGATGGGAAAGCAGAGTTAGGGATATTATGTAAGCATACTCACACATGCATGCATGTACACATGTACAGTATATTCCAAATACACACACACACACACACACACACACACACACACACACACACAGAGACAATTTGTCCAGTTTCCAACTGATTTACTGATAAAACATTTTGTAATATGATACATAGGAATATTCTCCACAAAAATAAACAGTTTTAACAAGAATTATTTAGCAGAATATCTGATTAGGTAGACTCTATGATACCAATAAATTGTGCTAAACCTGCAAAAAACATCATAACTCATAAATCAAAAAAAGGATTTGGCAAATTTAGTTTGTTTGCTAGAAAACATCCCGACCTTGTTAGTGCTAGGACAGAAGGCCAAACGCAAAGCTAGTACTGATAATAAGAAAACATTGCTGATTCCATTCTTGGTGAAATCAGACCGTTTTAGACAAATGCCTTATAAATAACATGATGGTCAAGAACATGAATAATTATTTCAACTTATCGATAAAACTTCATTGGCTCTCAAGAAGAGCAACTGTCTTTGAAGTTCTTCAATTACAGGCAACGCCATTGCAATAATATGAATCTTCGACCAAACTCTATGATGATCTGTTAAACATTCCCAACAAAATAAAACTTATTTTACAGCTTTCATTTGATGATATAAGACATTATTTCAAGGGCTGAAGAATGTCATGCTGTACAGGAGGCACACAGATTTAGCAAGTTCACCAGCAGCACCATGATTTAAAAGGCCCTTTAAGTAAAATCCATCACACCCATGCTTAAAATTTGATCGACTTTTCTCTTTCTAAACTAGATTATTATTTGTCAAAATATACAATCGACATTTGAGACAAAAGGAAAAAAGAAATGAGAAAACGATGTCAAAAGTAAAATGCTAAAACTCTTTAAACAAACAGAAGGGAAAAAAAGGTGGGATGGGGGAAGGATAAAGAAATAAACAGATATAACCCCACGCAGTTCTTAAGTATTTGTGCTTTCACAGTATTCCTGAGCATTGAACCTGCAGATTAAGATTATGGGGCTTATCACTTTCTTGATTCTGAGCCCTTTACAACATCAGGCCATAGATATCTAAACCCTTAAAACAGAATTTAAGATAACAGCTTCCATTTCTAGATATAGATTATGGTGATAATCTACAACGTTAAAGCCAATTTAAAGGTGAACTCAGTAACTTTTTGTCATCTTGGATTTACAGTGACACCTAGTGGTGTGGATGCAGCATTATTCAAAATCAATAGTTTTCAGTTACTGATGCCATTGATGAAATTCAATATTCACAATCAGCCATGATTAATTTAATCCAAGAGTGAAAGTGTCCAATAACAAGACGGTTAGTAAAATTAAGCAGGTTTTATTCAGCTGATCATGTGATTCTAAAATGGCAGCCCCCATGAGGGCACCCCCGCCCCATACAGAATAAAACAGCTTTTATAAGGTTACTGAAATTACTAGAGTCCTCATCTCATGTGAGCGGTCGTGACTTCACACACGTTTCAAAATTACAATTAATTTCTTTAGCGGTAAAATTTTTTTAATGGGGTAAAAGTTACTGAGTGCACCTTTAAAGTTCCTTATCTTCGCTGAAAGATACAGCTCCTATAGTGAAAATATTCTTATCTCATAAATCTCATAAAACAATAAAAAAAAAAAAGAATGTGTTCAAGTCATATTTCACCCCAAAATCAAAAAGAAAGAAAAAAGGAATTTTATTTTGCTCTAAGAAAATGAAGAACTATTGAGATTTTTATATATAAAATAATAATCATAATAATAATAAAAAAACACTATTACAGCAATGAGAACGATTGAGAATTATAGGAATTATCAAAATAAATAAATAATTTATTTATAAAGAATAAAGAAATAAAGAATTTGTGCATCAGGAGACATGAATATCATGACAATCATATCACAATGCAAAAAAGTTGAATTTCCTTTTTAATTTCTTATTTGTTTTCTTTCATTTTGGAGTGAAATGTCACCTGGACATGTTTTACTGAGATTTCATGAGAACAATAAAAATAATGATCTTTGTGAAATAGGTGTCTAGACATGCAAACATTTTTACAGTTAGGTGAATTTGCAATGGGCTTAGGTGATTTCTGGAAAAAATTATTTGTAAAAACATACAAAAATGTTACTAATACCATGAGTAGACTGTCTGTATAGTAGGTACAGTATGCTAAGACAAGCTCAATTTTGTACTACCGATGTCTTCAAAAGGGCTCAGAAGTCAAGAACGAAGAATTTCATGCCTAATCCAAATGCCCATTTAACTATTTTCCCCCCTCAATGAGATAAACAAACCTTGGTGAAAATTGTAAAATCTAAAATGGCCTCACTTTTCTATCACAGCCTGCCAACAGGTAAACGGATGGCTGACCAGTTGTGCATTAATCCCTTTTAGCCAGCAGAGGGACCACTCTGCAGTCACTCATTACAGAGAACAATCTCAGGGTTTAAAAGCAAAAACCGAACCTGAGATTTACCACTTAAAAATCATCTTCCTTGAGTGCTGGTAAGACTTCCAGCTGCCTGGTCAACAAACTGCTAAAAAAGAAAACAAAGGGGTGTGGCACTGCAGTCACATGACTTCACAAGACACGCCCAGGCAGCCCTGTTTCCTGTCCTCTCTGCTGTTCAGCTTTTTCATGCGGTAATGCCGAATCTCACGTACAAGAGTGTAAAAAGCATCCTCAACTCCCTGGAAAAAAAAAATAAGAAATCCAATGCATTTGTAGAAACAAAATAATCCTCCACTAAAACATAAGCAAATGCTACTAACACACATCCAAATGTTTATACTGTGCATTCTTGTAGCACAAAACACATAGATGATTCACTTTTGAAAAAAGTATGAAAGCAAAGAATTGATGTTCAGCCTTTGCCCACCTGTCTGGTCTTGGCAGATGTTTCTACAAACTCTATCCCATAGCTTCTGGCAAGTTCCTGAGCTTGCTTGGTGTCCACCGTTCTAGCCAAATCACACTTGTTCCCAACTAGGACCATGGGGACGTCATCAGAATCCTTCACTCGCTTGATTTGCTCTCTAAAAAGCACAGTAAAGGAATAGTTCACCTCTCATCATTTACTCACCCTCATGCCATCCCAGATGTGCATGACTTTCTTTTTTCTGCTGAATATCAATGAAGATTTTTAGAAGAATATCTCAGAACTGTTGGTCCATGCAAGTGAATGGTGACCAAACAAATCACATAAAGTCAACATAAAAGTAATCCATACAACTCCAGTGGTAAAATACTTGTCATGATAGGTGTGGGTGAGAAACAGATCAAGTCCTCTTTTAACTATAATTCTCCACATTCAAACAGCCCTCTCAAGAGTTCTTTTGTTTTTGGCAATTCACATTCTTTGTGCATATCGCCACCTACTGGGCTCTTGTGCAAATATGATTTATTTATTATTTTCCTTTCCTTTATTCCTCCCTTTTTCTTTCTCCTCCCCACCTAGTAGGTGATCTAGTAGGTGGCGATATGCACTGTGAATGTGAACTGCCAAAATCAGAAGAAAAACTCTTAGGGAAAAAAAAGTGCTTAGGAGGACTGTTTGAAAGTGGAGATTAATATTTAAAAAGGACTTAAATATTTATCTGTTTTTTTAACCACACCTATCACATCACTTCTGAAGACATGGATTTAACCACTGGAGTCGTATGGATTACTTTTATGCTGCCTTTATGTGCTTTTTGGAGCTTCAAAGTTCTGGCCACTCACTTGCATTTAATGGAACAACAGAGCTGCGATATACTTATAAAATCCCCATTTGTTTTCAGCAGAAGAATGAATGTCATACACAACAGGGGTGGCATGCGGGTAAGTAAATAATTAGAGAATTTTCATTTTTGGGTGAACTATCCCTTTCATTTTAAAGCACAAGCTAAATAAATGAAATGTTCAAAATAGTGTTGCAAAACAAATTTAACTGAAACTGCTTTCACTGGCTACAGACCTGTACAAATGCACATCGGCGAAGGATTTGCTGTTGTTTATGGCGAAGACGCAGAGGAAGCCCTCTCCTGTCCTCATGTACTGGTCCCTCATTGCACTGTACTCCTCCTGACCGGCAGTGTCCAGGATGTCCAGCAGACATGTCTCACCATCAATGACCACCTGCTTCCTGTAAGAGTCCTGCGGAGACGGAAGTAATCAGCACTCTAACTCTGCACTGGATTAAATATTTCAAGTCTAATGACATAGATAAGCGACCTAAGTATACCAAATATTAATTGATTCAAATATTAATGCATTCATTTATTCAAATGTCAGAACCGTAGCCAAATCATACAGCCAGAAATCTTATGCATCAGAAATGACATCTACCTTTGGAAAAAGTGAGTTTGAATGGTCGTTTTACGTACCTCAATAGTGGGGTCATATTCATCTACAAAGTGATTCTGAATGAGCTGAATGGTCAAAGCGCTTTTCCCTACACCACCTGCTCCCACAACAACCAACTTGTACTCGGTCATCTTATAGTCCTGAGCCCAACCTGTAATGAAGAGAGAGAGAATTCAACATTAATACTTCAATGAAAGTTAATACTTGTATATACAGTATTTGTGAAGCACAACTTGAAACTTTCTGTCATTGTATATACATAGGCTAATATGTTTATTAACACTTTGGCAATATAACCCCTTGTGTGATTCTTAAACCTTTGGCGATAGGGAATATAAAACAGCATGAAAAACAATGGATGCACTTTTGAGTCCCAGTTCTGTGTGTCCAATGTCCCAACTCCATTGGTTGCCGGCAGAAACTCTACAAACGTCATCCCTGCAATCTATTTTGAGAATAGCTTCTAAATGTCAAAGTTGTTCTCAGGCTTCAGCCAGTAAACTACATTAAACTGAGAGACGAGCAGAACTCATGACACCGGTCTTTTTAACACAACCTTAACCTGAGACACAGGTTAAACACCTTGACTTGAAGATTTAAGATGTTTATTAGACATAATTGCACAATTCTAAACTACTCACTTGAACATATTTCTATACTTATGATGTTAATAGCTTCAAAACAAATACAAACTAGATTTTGACTGACAAAAAAAACTCTAAACTTACATGCAGTATGATGTATAAATATTGTCTGAAAATTCAAAGGTACAAACATTTTAGGCAAAATCAGAGTTCAATTAGTTTTCTTCCTGCACAAAACAATGTAGCAGTGTGTTACATTATACAGAGATTACATTATTCTAACTTATTACACAACGCTCTGGAATACTCTATTCTGATTGGTCAATGGCACCATCTAGCGGTCTGATATGTCTGAGTAACAACCACACATCTGGGGATTAAGACATATCAGACCGCTCATCCGGGTATTGCGAGTCATCTTTCCTGCTTCTCGGATCACTGTGATCTCTACAAGTAAGCTAATAAAACAATTTTAACTCAAATCAATGTTTCATGTCCATATATTTGTTTATTTATTTGGCAAGTAGTCTTGTAATAAGATGCTTTAATGTTCATTTCTAAACATAGTATTGCTTATTTTTAGTTCATATCAGTTCATAATGCATTCACTGATGTTAATGATGACAACTTAATGGTAAACATTAGACTTGCCAAGATATCATAATTATCACACTGATGCGGTGTTCACCGACTAACACCGGTATTATCGCTGGTTTAATGCTAAGTGGTACTATGGGGTAATTTCGTTAAGCAATAGCCTACACAATAACGCAAGGCAGCTTGATTTCAAACTTTTAACTTTATTTTCTATTTATTTTAACTAAATATTCAAATGAAACTGAAAAAAAAATGAAGTGCAATTAAAATGTGTGTTGTTAAACTTTTTTAAAGATGGCTTTTCAACAGTTGTGAAGGGCAACATCTGTTTGGCAACAAACCTACTTCATCCATTCATTCTCTCCATCATGGGGAACTGGTCGGTTATTTCGTTGTCCGGACAAATACATCACTTATTATGAGTTGTTGCGGGTTTAATGTTGGTGCTTTATTACTTTTCATCCCAGGACCCAGTTTAGCTGCTTTGGAAGGGTAATGACTCTGAATGTGTGTGAATAAATTATTTTGTTCCCTCCTAGGGCTGGGCAATATGCAAGAAATATGTTCACGATATTTTTATTAGGGATGCAACGATCCGATACCTGGATCGGTTTCGGCTCTGATACTGAAGCTTTTAGACGGATCGGGTATCGGTCCGACGAGCCTGATCCAAATCCGATACTGTGTGTTAGTCATGTTCGTTACTGTCAAGCTCCAAAAATGACATATAAGAACCATAAAAACAACATTAAAGCAGTTCATATGACTAGTGCATTTTATTCAAAGCCACTTGAAGACGTGCGATAGCTCTGTGAATCATAAAAGGCTGTGTTTAATAAGTCAATATATAGTATGTGCAGCGCCAGCGCATTAGTGAATGGTGCTGCTCTGTTGACACAAACTCACGCACAGGCTGGTGATGCACTAGCGGATATTTATAGCCTTCACAGCATTATGCAATATTTGAGCACTACTCAAGAACAGCAGCTCAGCTGTAGATGCTCAGTAGTTCGGTTCACTTATAGTATGCATTTAGAATGGCACCGGAGGTGCATTTTACCAGAATTTAAATAAGAAGTGAATTAAACTACTGTGAACTAGCCTACAAACACACACATACAGGACTTCCTGGAGAGTTTAGAATGTCAAAATAAAAGCGTGAGGGTTTAAAAAGTGTGCAATTTAAATATATTACTGTTGTATTTAAAATTTAAATTAAAAGTCAATATTAATATTAATAATTTATTATTATTATTATTATTATTGTAATCATTAGTATTGGTTTACAATTTATAACAATATTTAAGTTGAATGGGTTCCAAAAAATAACTGTGTGAATGAAAAGTGGACTGATGTCTTACAACTAAATTGAACAAAAAAAGAGATCTGAATCCTTTAAAGTCCAGATGCAAGTTGAAACATTTTAAAAAAGGCAAAAATAAAACACTGGTTTCTTTTCTACTGAAGACTTGAAGACTGGAATTACTGTTAATTTTGCTGCTACATTATCCAGTATACTAGTTAATAATAAAGTTTTTCTTAATAAGCTATACATTTATATTGAAATAGTAGTTAGAGGTTTGTGTTTCTTTACATATTAAAGAGTACTCCCAATTAGTTCCACACAATAAAGATATTCTAAACTGATTATGCAAAAAAACAACACTGGTATCGGCTTGGGATCGGTATCGGCCGATACTGAGATTTCCGATATCGGAATTGGAAGAGAAAAAGTGGTATCGGTGCATCCCTAATTTATATATATATATATATATATATATATATATATATATATATCACAATATCCAATTACAACGTCATTGGTGAATATTCTTGCTTTAGGGATTTTGCATTGAAAATTAAATTTATTTAAAAAACTAAAAACTTAAACCAAAACATTTCTAAATTCAAATTGCACTTCAAACTAAACGAAAAAGCAATTAAAAAAATTAATTGGTCCAAAAAAATAAATGATCAAATATAATCACCTTTCACTTACCATCACACAAGTATCCGTCTATGACAACAGGCGGAAAATTACTAATACAAATTAAAATCTAAAAACAATTATAAATGTAAACATAATAATTACAATGATGATAATAATCACCAAAATATAAATCATGGTTCGAGGTGAATGTGTTTTTGTATTATTTTATGATTTATTGGAAGTTCCATTCATAATGTTTCGCTCTTTTACCTGGTATAAACTTTCACACCGGTGTTGTCCCTTGTACCGAGTAAAACCGGTAACACCGTACACCATGGCAACCGTGGTAAACATATATTAGTATTTGTTGAAAATAAATTTTACCAAAATTAATAAGTGCTGTAAAAGTAATTGTTCATTGTTAGTTAACTACATTAGCTTACATGAACCAATATTAATAAATATAACCATATTTTTAAGTGCGTCACAATCACAAAAAGCAATTTTTTTGCCAATGAAATATTTTAGAGCTAAACATAACACATATCTATATATACTGCCTGGCCCAAAAAAAAAAAAAGTTGCATACTCTAATATTTCGTTGGAAAGCCTTTAGCTTTGATAACGGCTTGCATTCGTTGTGGCATCGAGTTGCATTCATTTTTGGCCAAGAACTTGTATTGATGACGGGAGAGTCGAACCACTCCATAAAGTCTTCTCCAGCACATCCAAAAGACTTTCAATTGGGTTAAGGTCATGACTCTGTGGTGGCCAATTCATGTGTGAAAATGATTCCTCATGCTCCCTGAACCACTCTTTCACAATTTGAGCCTAATGAACCTTGGCATTATCATCCTGGAATATGCCCGTGCCATCAGGGAAGAAAAAATCAATTAATGGGATAACCTGGTCATTCAGTACATTCAGGTAGTCAGCTGACTTCATTTTATTAAGCCTAGATCTGACCAACTGAAGCAACCCCAGATCATAACACTGCCTCCAGAGGCTTGTACAGTGGGGTACTATGCATGACGGGTGCATCGCTTCATGCATTTCCAGTGTTTCCCACAGGATTTTGTGAGACTATGGTTGGTGGACCTCAGACCCTCTAAGGTGGTCCGGGGGCATGCTCCCCCGTAAGAAAATTTTGTACATTTTAAAGTTAAATACATCAATCTGGTGCACTTTGAGAGCAAAATTAAGAGGCTAGATCTATGAAGAACTTTGTGCTCTTGTAAACAATTTTGTGCTCTAGTAGTAATTTAATCATAAATACATTGGTTGTATAGATATGAATGGTGATGACACGGCAAGAAAGTCACAGCGACAAAGCATAAACAAGACGGAGTTTAACGCAGTTCAAAATGCAAAATCGACTAGAGCAAACATCTGAGCCAGAGCTCAACATTAAGCATTGTCATGTGCTTGGTCATTCACTTGTCCAAGTAAAAAAGTTACTTGTCTGGAGAGAAAAAAGTACATTTAAGTTACATGCTCAAGTAACATGTCAAAGTTTATGTTGTATATTTTTAAAAAATTATGACCGATGCCCAACCTAACAGTGTACCTATGCAATCAACTCAATTCTCTGTGACAGAAATGTAAACTGCACTGGGTAGGGGAGGAGACTATTATCATATGGTAATTATTTTATGTTACGTATGGTAGTCAAATAAATGAAAGCCTCCATTGTCATCATTTACAGCAAGGGTGCTCACACTTCTATGGAATGAGATCTATTTTTTCATCATGTTATTGCAGCAAGATCTACCATGTACAATAAAGGCTATACATTATCACAATACCAAAATTTCAGTAGTCAGTAGTGAAATTTGATGATTCTCAATACCAGCTTCAAAACCACAACAAATAATAACATTAACTAATATGTTAATTATGGAATAATGGTTTCAAGTTCTTAAGTAATTATTCAAGACTAGTAAACAGTTACTAATAAATTTAAAAAATAAAAAAAAAAAAGAAGCAATGAATAGAAATAGATTAAAAATAATAGAACAAAAAATACAAATTAAGACAATTCGGTGCTTTTTTAACAATTTAAAAAAATTTTAACAGCAGTTGGCTATTAATTATTCAAGTAAACATTAAGAATTAAATGCAACATAAAACTACTACTGGTCTTTACTGTATGAACATAATACATTCGTTTGCAGTGATTGTTTTCTCGTTTTCTTGTTATGGTTGTTTGATTATTATTATGACAAAATAGACAGCAGCAGGTCTATTAGCTTACATTTACAAGTCCGATATTTTAATACAAATCCGCTGTTTACGTTCACTTTAGACATCACTCTCTGTGTTTACATGAATACTTCACCAAGACGGGTATTTTTGCGGAATTTTAAAATGTATTTGACCGCTCAGGTGCTCATTAGCGCGAGCATTTTCGGAACACACGCGCATGTTCAGCACACACACATACGCTGCCATTAGCGAATTATAAAATTACATGCTCTTGAATACTTTCAACAGCAAAATAAGAATATGAATTTCTAATAAGTGACACAAGCCTAAGATATCACAAATATAGCTGGTTATTTTTTTGTTATTGACGTTTTAATCAATATGCTTGTTCGGTTGGGGAAGTAACATTCTCTTTCACTTGCCCCTTCCAAAATCCACTTGTACCGGACAAGCATTAATTTCGAGCCCTGTGAGTTATCAAAGAAATTAAACAAAAGTGGTTACCTGTGTTGAACTTGCTCCTCAGATGTTTGTTGACTGACTGGGAGTGAGAGATGCTTTGCCGAAGCAACGGCGCAAAACACTACATTAGAGATCTTTTATGTTATTATGAGGAATGTAAAAATATTTTCAGCTCATTATGAAGCTGGCGGGCCGCCACAGTCTAGATAATTAATAGGAAACACTGGCTTCCCTTCTTACCCTGACGCGCCCATCACTTTGGAATAGGGTAAATCTGGACTCATCAGACCACAAAACCTTTTTCCATTGCTCCACAGTCCAATCTTGATGCTCCCTAGCAAACTGAAGTAATTTTTCCCAATTAGCTTCACTAACAAGTGGCTTTCTTGTGGCCACACAGCTATTTAGTCCCAATCCTGTAAGTTCTCATTGCATTGTGCATGTGGAAATACTCTTAATTTCACTATTAAACACTGCCATGAGTTCTACTGTCGATTTTTTACAATGTGACTTCACCAAGATCTCCAATCACGATCATTCGAGATTTTTTTTCCGACCACATTTCTTCTGCGAAGCTGACGGTTCACCACTATCCTTCCTGGTTTTAATAATGCGTTGGACAGTTCTTAACCCAGTTCCAGTGATTTCAGCAATCTCCTAAGTTGTTTTCTTTGCATAATGCAGGCCAATAATTTGTCCCATCTGAAACAGAGTTTTCCATGCCACGGGATACGTCTTCCGACATTGTTGTTTAAGAAATGAGAAGCTACACACTGCATCAGTTAGGGTTAAAAGAATTGTTGCCAGTAGAAACATATTAATCACTGCAATAATGATCCAACTATAGGTTCTTAAGTATCTGCTTATTTAAATCCAAATGACGACTTTTTTTTTTTTTTGGTCACGCAGTGTATATACAGTATATATATACACACACACACACACACACACCGACCACTTTATTAGGTACACCCGTACACCTTCATATTCATGTGATTATCTAATCAGCTAATTGTGTGGCAGTATGCAAAGCATAAAATCATGCAGATATGGGTCAGGAGCTTCAATTAATGTTCAAATCAACCATCAGAATGGGGGAAAAATGTGATCTCAGTGATTTCGACCGTGGCATAATTTCTGGTGTCAGATGGGCTGGTTTGAGTATTTCTGTAACTGCTGATCTCCTGGAATTTTCACGCACAACAGTCTCTAGAGTTTACTCAGAATGGTGCCAAAAAACATCCAGCGAGCATCAGTTCTGCGGACGGAAACACCTTGTTGATGAGAGATGTCAACAGAGAATGGCCAGACTGGTTCGAGCTGACAGAAAGGCTACGGTAACTCAGATAACCACCCTGTACAATGGTGGTGAGCAGAATAGCATCTCAGAATACACAACACGTCGAACCTTGAGGCGGATGGGCTACAACAGCAGAAGACCACGTCGGGTTCCAGTTCTGTCAGCCAAGAACAGAAAGCTGAGGCTGCAGTGGGCCTACCATCTGTGTACCTCAGCAGAAATTGAGATTCATCAGACCAGGATATGTTTTTACAGTCTATAACTGTCCAGTTTTGGTGAGCCTGTGCCCACTGTTCCCTCATTTTTCCCCATTCTGTTGGTTGATGTGAACATTAAATGAAGCTCCTGACCCGTATCTACATGATTTTATACATTACACTGCTGCTACACGACTGACTGTTTAGATATGTACACCTACTTATTCATGTGATTGTGTATCTAATAAAGTGGTCAGTATATATACTGGGTGTATGTGTGTTCACTATAGACCTACACCTCACCTCTTCATTACTTAGGATTAGGTGAGTTAGGGTTATATTTTATTAATTAACCTGATTTTTCCACGACAGGAAATTGCTGTTTGTAAATTCCCTGATATTTCCAGGAATTCCATGACCATGGGAGCCATTATAGAGCTTTAGATGAATCAAACAAATCAGATCTGCCCACAATAGGGACGTAAACTACATGTATTAAAACATGTTGTCTAGGTAGGCAGCTCACTTGAGGTTTGTACACTGCCTTGATGTCGCACGAAGAAGGAAATCAGTTCTTAGAAAAGATCCACATCGCGTTTTCCGAGACAAATAAGCACAAACACGAATGTAAACAGTCAATGACGGTCATAAATGTGAAGGATATTGTTTTATAAGACGTGTATGTTGAGAGAGGGAAACTCACCGCTTACACTGCACTTCTGCGACCTCTGCCTGATCTGATCAACAGGGCGCTGCTAATTACTGCTTTCTAGCCCAAAATAATGCCATGAGGAGCAATTATAGTTATTTTACACTCGTCTGGTGGTAGCGTAACATGTACGAACTGTATTAGATAAGAGGTTGTTTGTTCACGGCGTAAAACTGTAGTTAAATAAGTCTATCTAAAGTTTTGATTAAGAGTTGACCAAACAGCTTCCCTTAAACCTTCAGAGGGGACTTCCGGCTTCAGAATTCCTCAAACGATGTCAAAATAAAAGTCCCACCGTTGACGCTGCAACACGGCTAAAAAAAGAGTGTCTTGCCCCAATTAAATATAATCTTAAAAATTATCTATAAAAACAAAAGAAATTCATAAAATATTGATTTCTATTTTTTTAAGGTGAAATATTGTTTGTATATGAATACGTTTTACGCCGCTCTGTGCTCTTATTTAAATAAGAAATATACTGTTGATAGAAGACCAACTTGATATTGAGTAAAACAAAAACAAATGGAATTTAAACTTAAATTTGTAATTATTTTCTATTCCCATTTATTTTATAAACAATAATAATACTAATAGCTCTAAAACATTAAACCATGTACAACAGAAGAAAAAAAAATATGCACAGCGTATTAATGTGTAAACACATTTAAATGAGAACTAAGTAAAATAAACAATTTACATACCTCATATAAAACCTGATTTACAATAAGACTTTTTATACTGTTCAGTGCATTTACAAATCTGAATGTAAATTAAAACATACAATACAAACTATGGAACTGATTTTGGTCTACCATCAGAAAACAAGTTGCTCTTTGTCTTAAGGTGTGCAAGATGTGTTGGCAGCAAAAAGGTGCCAATGCATATGCTAGTTCTCGTGAAAGGTGCTTCTTTCCAAGTCAAACAATCAAATTATTCTAGATATTCCGGCAGTAAACTGCATCCATACCAAGTGAGCACGTCTTCTACTGGTTGCCTGCTGCAGCAGGGTGGGAAAAAATATAGACAAATATGTGACAAATACTGAGTGCAGCTGTTACAGTAACTGTGCTTCACAAAGAGAAATCTCATTCCTCCTGGAAACCCATTATCTAAGCCCCTTATTCTTAAACACAGTAAGTTTTGCATCCATTATTGATGACTTGGACAGAAACAGAGCAGCAGATTGTCAAGAGTGGAAGAGGTCTAGGGGAGGGGCTGGTGAATAAGACAGGAAACAGATGATTCGATTTGGGAGGCCCAGTTGAGTGAACACCCCATGTGATCTTTTCCCAAGTGCATTTCTTAGAGCAATTCTGCTCAACTGCTGAAGACTCAGGGGTGTGGCTGAAAGAAGTTAAAACTAGAAGTTAGCACAATAAGCCAAACTAATAAAACATATTTGATTCTTACATTTCAAACATCTATTTACTTTTAAAGGGGTCATATCATACAATTTGTTTCACAAAATTGTTTTTCCATGACCATTTTCCACCCTCTCTCTGGCCCTTAATATTAAACAGGCTGTTTTTGCCTCTCTGCTTTTAGAATCGCCCTCTTCACAGACTGAATGTTATATTTTTCCATTTCTGAACAGCGAACAGGCATTGTTGACATGCAAATGTGGATGGACAAGTGTGCACACATTATGTATTAATTTGTCTGACATTAGAAAGTTGTGCAAGTTAAAAAACAAATCATTTTTGGAGGTTAGTTTTAATGAATGGTCTTTTTTTTTAAATTGTTGTTTTTCTCAAAAGATGAAGAAAAATGTTATTCTGCAAGTGATGACCCCTTTAACATACTTAATGTTATCTTTATCATACCAGATCCAAAATTTATAAAGCAGTATAAAGTGAGTAGGTCTTCTCAAACTTACATTCATAAAACTCTAGGCATAGGGAAGATGGTGAACCAGCTCTGGTGTACTGAATGGGCTTTTTGCCAAGGTTGTCTTTGGCAAAAACGTTTCCCCCAAAATCTACTAGAAGCTCAATCAGTTCCAGATTTTTCACTTTGGCAGCATGATGCAGTGCAGTCTCATGAAGCTTGGCAGCATTTACATTTGCACCTTAAAGCAAGAAGATATTCATAAAAAATAGGTTAACCAAAAATGATAATTCTCTCATTATTTACTCATCATTATGCTGTTTCAAACCCATTTGACTTTCTTTTCTGCAGAGCACAAACAATTTTGAAGAATGATGTCTGTCCATACAATGCAATTCAATAAGGTCCAAAACTTTCAGGCTCCAAAATGGACATAAAGGCAGCATAAAGGTAATCCATACAACTCAAGTAGTTTAATCCATGTCTTCTGAAGTAATACGATCGAATTTAGTTGAGAAACAGACCAAAATGTAACTACATTTTTACTTTAAACTTTGCCACCTGCAGTCCTTGGCACAATCATAATTTGAAGCTCCTTGCACTTGTGTAACAGAAGTGTTCAGAAGACATGAATTAAACCACGTGAGGATTACCTTTATGCTGCCTTTGTCCTTTTTTGGAGCTTGAAAGTTTGACCCCACTGACTTGCATAGTATGGCCAAACAGACATCATGGGCATATTTTGTGATGGTGCAAAGCGCAGCTCAACGACTGTGTGCAACGGCGTATCTTATTTTTGTGAGACCGCTTATTCTTAGCGCATGAAAATACCAAAACCTTACTGTCATGCCCACATACTTTGCACATATGACATATCGCATAGCACTGCATTAAGTGCTTTTAAAATAGCGGCCCATATATCCTTCAAAAAGTATTTGTTTGTGATCTGCACAAGAAAGACAGTCATACGAGTTTGAGATCGTATAAGAGTAAGTAATGAGAGAATGGTCATTTTGGGGTGAAATATTCCTTTGACAATCACCATTAAAAACTAAATTTACCATGGAAATGGAAAAACACACCTGCATTTAGCAGAACTTTTGCACAGTCTAGATGCTGCCTTGCACATGCCACATGTAAAGGAGTGCCAAAGTGGCAGTCATGGGCTTCCATAAATGCACCTTCATCGATCATGAGCTGTACGCATTTAGAGTTACCTGCCAAAAATATAAAAAAATTCTAATCAGTCTGAAAGAATTTATCAAGCTGTTTACACAGCACACTACTTCATAAACATATATGACACATTTAAATTTACACAATACTATAATGTAAAAGGTTGTCTCTGTGCTGCTTTAAAAGCACTGCTGCTTGTTTGAGAGCCCCGACCAGCCTGACCAGCAAAACTGTCTCAACCAATGGCAAGTTTGTTGCGAGAGTATCCAAATAATGGCAATGGGATAAGCATTTAGTGTTAGATTGCCTTACCACCCATGCAGGCTTCATGCAGGGGTGAGAAGGTGAAAAGGGGAGGGTTAACCATGGCTCCATGTTCTAACAGCAACTTAACACACTCCAGACTACCAGCAGCACAGGCGTCACATAACGGAGTGCTGCCATCAATGTTACGAGCATCAACCTATTAACCAATAACACCAGCAAATAAACAACTGATGAGCAGATTCATAAAGTCCACAGATTAATATCATCATATCAACTAGAGGTAGACCGATATATCGGTTTTACCTATTAATCAGTGCCGATAGTCGCTTTTTGGAACAATCGGTTATTGGCAAAAATCTATGCCAATAGTTGCTGATAGCTTTTTTTTTTATTACTCCATGTTCCTTTGTGGCCGGAGATGGAGGTGGAGGATTCTACAGTTATAACGGCTTGATTCTATAATATAACAGCGACCTTTTAAAGGTGAAATAAAAACAATCACTGATGCCTCATGGGATTTATATAGCCTATATATTCACCAGATGAAGGATTTTGTGTATACGTATACAGTATATTAAATACTTCATCTGGTAATTATATAGGCTATAAAAAGCTTAATTTGGTAAATACTTAAATATAGAGCATTGTAACAGAGCCAAGTCTCCTGCATTTCAAAATAAGAATCCCCAGTGAATTTCGGTCTTATTGGGTAAAATTTCTGGTTATTATTGGGATTTTGGTTGCACAATACAATGCATCTGGGATTTTATTCATTATGGACTCTTGTAGACTCTATGTATGCAACCATCATAGTAAGGAAAGACTAAGAACAAATTTAAACATTCTATAAATCGATTTAAAAACTATCGGCCGGTTAATTGGTTATTGGCCTTTTCCACCACCTTAGTTAATGGTATCAGCAAAATCCACTATCAGTCGACCTCTAATATCAACAACAATATGTCATAAAAAAAAACTGTGTACAAAACAGGGTCATTTTTTCTTTTTCAAAAAATGATCAATGAAAGGTGCTTACATTTTTAGAAAGTGTTGATTGTCAATCTCAGGAGGTCAAACTAAATATCATACGAGTCATTTTATTTTACCACAGGTGGGACCAAGTCATTGTTTTGTAAGTCACAAGTAAGTCTCAAGTCTTTGCATTCAAGTCTCAAGTCGAGAAAGGCAAGTCCATGTCAAGTACCAAGTCCTCAACTTTAAGCGTCAAGTCTTAAACAAGTCATTAGCACTCTGTGTCCAAATTAGTGTCTATTAGAGAGTATTAATTATTATAGTAACTACACCCTCCATAGTATTACCACATTTTAGCACAATGTGTGGACTTTTGAGATGGTCCCTTACCACACCCTCCACAGCATCAACATGTTTTAGCACAATGTGTGGACTTCTCAGACGACCCCTTACACACCATAGCCTAAATTTATTTCTTAATGTTAAATAAACGATCTGGAACGATTTCCCTGTGACACCATCTGACCAGTTTAAATACAGGAAAAATCATGTCCCGTGTTGTTTGATACGGGACGCATCATTTCATCTTTAAATACAGGGTATTTTACGTCTGTAATTTTTGTTCTACATGCTGTAATCTTTCTGTTGCCTTTGATATAGTATTCTTTATATCCAAATGAAATTACCATTGGTACCATTTTGGCTGTGTCATCCTTCAAACTTGGTCCTGTTCCCGTGACATTTGATTGGCTGGTTCTCTGATTGGTTGAATGTGGAGCGTGGAAATGCAGATTTGAAAATCGGATTGTTTATCCGGGAAATGAATCGATGATTTGCTGCACATTTTTAAATGTACAACTCTGATCTTTGGTTTTATAAGGTATTAAAGTCTTTCCAAGTCAGAGTGCTCGAGTCCAAGTCGAGTCCAAGTCATGTGACTCGAGTCCACAACCTTGTATTTTACATTTATTTTATATGAGGTCTACAATTTTTTTTTGCAACAACCCAAAACAAGCTAGTTTGTGACCAAATGTTGTTTTATAGTTATTTATTGATTTAAATCTCCCAAAAGTAAAGAAAAAAAGCATTTGTTTGATAATTTTTTCATACAATAATCTCTACAGACATTAGATTATGATTAAAATGACCTACTTTTCATGCTATGTCCATGTTATGTTAAATAATAGTTTATCTAACACACATTACATTTCTTACTATGGAATTAATTGGATTTGTGCCTTATATGCAATATAAATGTAACAGCACACCTAATCGTGGAAAGTCCTGTATATGCGTGCAGGGTTACTGTCCTTACATGAGCTCCAGCGTCAAGGAGTATTTTGACACACTGTGTTTGGCCCTGTATACAGGCCTCATGGAGAGGTGTAATGGAGTCCACGGCCACAATGTTGACAGATGCCCCTTTCTCGATCAGCTTTTGAAGCTGCACAGCTCTGCCTTGAGCTGCAGCTTCATGCACTGCAGAACGATCAGTCCAGAAGCCCAAACCATGTGCTGCATGAA
Organism: Myxocyprinus asiaticus; assembly: GCF_019703515.2. Lineage (NCBI taxonomy): Eukaryota > Metazoa > Chordata > Actinopteri > Cypriniformes > Catostomidae > Myxocyprinus > Myxocyprinus asiaticus. The sequence goes on along the minus strand of NC_059376.1, from coordinate 37,015,096 downwards.
GCCAGAAGGAAAGAGAGAAGCAGAACTTCAAAACACATCTTAACAAAGATGCTTTTGAGTGAATATATATGATTTCTAAATAATGTAGCCCCACTGCCTCCGATCTATATTCTTTTGCACTAGCAGTTGACCACTATGGGGTTTTTTCAGTTGCAGATAGCGATACCTAGAGAGCAGATTGGACAATGATACAATAAAATGCAATAATAACAAATGAGACATTCTTTGAAATTATATAGACAGTTAATTTTACATAATCGTTACAAAAATAACTGAGTACAGAAAGTGTGCATCATCCACTGACAAGGCTGTAAAAAGTATCAAATTGTTGAGGAATGATATATAATTCTTCACTTACAATAAAGTACCATAGTACTTTAATTTCATAAAATAACTGTACCATGGTACTGCCACAGTAATTTACTGTATGGAATGTAACAGTGTTAAACTGTCATGTATTTATTCAAGTAGAGAGGTACAAAATTTCAATGGTTTAGTTACATTTTTAAATAAAAAAATAAAAATAAATGAACATTTACACAGGCCATGAACAAGACAGTCACACTGACTCATGCATATGTAGACTCAGGTGAGGTCACACTGATCCAGGGCTTTAGTAACCTGCTAATTGTCATTGGTGACTGATTCAAGGCCAAACAGCATGTGGTCACACTGCAAGCAATTTATGTTATCAAAAGCCTTGATCTAGACAACTATATAAAAATGTGTCATACAGTTACAGTGAGATCTTTCGTGATAGGTGGCAAATGATTATCAGGCTGCTGGTTACTACAATGTAACACGTTTCATTTAATAGGATAAACTGTTAACTAAGAACGCAGTCTACAATGTAAACAAACGACTCTTACCAATATCTCCAAACAGCGATGGCCTTGTGCGCGTTATTTCAAATTCCATTATTTCTTCCTATTTACAGGAGAATAAAGGTGATATAAGTCACATATGGAAGAGGCATGATTCAGTCATTAGCCATAGTTTACAAACACTCAACCTCTTTCTCTATTTGGGTGGCAGGTGTCATATGCTATCAACTGATTTCATGTTGCTCGTGCACTGGTTTTACTCCAGGGGGCGCTTTGTGGCTCAAAAAGCCAAATCTCCCTTTGAGCCGCATTCAAATTTTAGAATATTTGTACATTACAAAGTGTAACCATTTACATTTTTTAATTCTAATGATTGATATTTGGCATTTAAGAGTAAATATACCCCAACAATCTCTATAAAATAATTGAAGAAAAATCCCTATCCTAATCGTCACAATCAACAGTGATTGGTCTGTCCTATCAGCGCTGAGAAAAGTTACATGTACCACGAGATCATATCGTCTACACGCGCACATCAAGACGGTGGCCACTTAGTCCCGCCCCATTTGAAACCTTGCATTCTTGTTAATTGCCATTCTGTCGCTTATAATATATATATTTTTTAATATTTTATCTTCTGGTTTTAACTTCTTTCACTTCACTGTCAATGCGCGCCACGTTCCGGACTTAAGGAGGAACTAGCAAGAGCTTTACAACGAATAAACAAAGTCAGTGGCTTATTTTACGTCACAGACTGGTTTATGTCGTATGCAAAGCAACGATGCATATTAGCATATTAGCAAATGCGCATACATATTATTAGCCTAATCAACATTACAGACTTCTCAACATGTAGTACCATTCACAACAACATCAAAAGAAAGCATTAAATGAAGGTTATTCAGTCATTTCAAAGAAATCAGTATGAAAATATGGAATATATTCACTGAATGCCTGGAAGTAGTCAGGCAAGACCACTGCACTTCCACAATGCTTCAAGTGACTTCATTAGTGATATTGAAGCCAAAATGCCTTCAAAATAATATAAACTCAAGTCCAGTGCCTTGACTGATTTCTACCAGATGTACCAACAAAACTTCCAATTATAAATGGGATCCAAAAGTCTGAGTCCCTGTTGAAAATCTGGGAATATATACAGTTGATGTCAGAAGTTTACATAAACCTTAGCCAAATACATTTAAACTCAGTTTTTCACAATTCCTGACTAATATATATATATATATATATATATATATATATATATATATTTTGTTTTTTTTTTCCTCCCCTTTTTGGTTTGCCCAATTCCCAATGTGCTCTAAATCCTTGTGGTGGCTAATGACTTGCATCAATCCAGGTGGCGGAGGACAAATCTCAGTTGCCTCCACGTCTGAGACCAACAATCCGCACATCTTATCACGTAGCTTGTTGAGCGGGTTACCACTGAGACCTAGCGCGTGTGGAGGCTTCACGCTATTCTCCGTGGCATCCAGGCACAACTCACCATGCAACCCACTGTAGCGACCATGAGGTGGTTAACCAAACGTGACTCTACCCACCCTAGCAACCGGGCCAGTTGGTTCCTTAGGAAGCCTGACTGGAGTCACTTAGCACCCGTGGATTTGAACTTGCGACTCCAGTTGTGGTAGTCAGTGTCTTTACTTGTTGAGCTACCCAGGCCCCCTCACAATTCCTGACATTTAATCATGGAAAACATTCCCTGTCTTAGATCAGTTAGGATCACTACAGAATAATAGTAGAGAGAATGATTTATTTCAGCTTTTATTTCTTTCATCATATTCCCAGTGGGTCAGATGTTTACATACACTTTGTTAGTATTTGGTAGCATTGCCTTTAAATTATTTAACTTGGGTCAAATGTTTCGGGTAGGCTTCCATAAGCTTCTCACAATAAGTTGCTTGAATTTTGACCCATTCCTCCAGACAGAACTGGTGTAACTGAGTCAGGTTTGTAGGCCTCCTTGCTCGCACACGCTTTTTCAGTTCTGGCCACAAATTTTCTATCGGATTGAGGTCAGGGCTTTGTGATGGCCACTCCAGTACCTTGACTTTGTTGTCCTTCAATATATCCACATAATTTTCCTTCCTCATGATGCCATCTATTTTGTGAAGTGCACCAGTCCGTCCTGCAGAAAAGCACCCCCACAACATGATGCTGCCACCACCATGCTTAACAGTTGGGATGGTGTTCTTCGGCTTGCAAGCCTCACCCTTTTTCCATCAGACATAACGATGGTCATTATGGCCAAACAGTTCACTTTTTGCTTCATCAGACCAGAGGACATTTCTCCAAAAAGTAAGATCTTTGTCCCCTACTTGCAAACTGTAGTCTGGCTTTTTTATGGTGGTTTTGGAGCAGTGGCTTCTTCCTTGCTGAGCAGCCTTTCAGGTTATGTTGATATAGGACTCATTTTACTGTGGATATAGATACTTGTCTTCCTGTTTCCTCCAGCATCTTCACAAGGTCCTTTGCTGTTGTTCTGGGATTGATTTGCACTTTTCACACCAAACTACATTCATCTCTAGGAGACAGAATGCGTCTCCTTCCTGAGCGGTATGATGGCTGTGTGGTCCCATGGTGTTTATACTTGCGTACTGTTTGTACAGATGAACGTGGTACCTTCAGGCATTTAGAAATTGCTCCCAAGGATGAACCAGACTTGTGGAGGTCTTTGCTGATATCTTTTTATTTTCCCATGGTGTCAAGCAAAGAGGCACTTAGTTTGAAGGTAGGCCTTAAAATACATCCACAGGTACACATCCAATTGACTCCAATTAGAATATCAGAAGCTAAATTAGGTTTGACATCATTTTCTGGAATTTTTCAAGCTGCTTAAAGTCACAGTTAACTTAGTGTATGTAAACTTCTGACCCACTGGAACTGTGATATAGTCATTTAAAAGTGAAACAATCTGTCTGTAAACAATTGTTGGAAAAATTACTTGTGTCATGCACAAAGTAGATGTCCTAAACGACTTGCCAAAACTATAGTCTGCTAATATGAAATCTGTGACATGGTTAAAAAAAATTAGTTTTAATGAATTCAGACTAAGTGTATGTAAACTTCTGACTTCATCTGTGTGTGTGTATATATATATATATATATATATATATATATATATATATATATATATATATATATATATATATATATATTCTTTCATTTTACATTGAAATAAATGTTGTAGGATTGACAAATTTAAAACAATGAAAATGTATTATGTAAAATTAATAAGTAGTATTTAGGATTCTTATTTCTAGGACACTAATCAAATGTAAACAAAAAAAATATATATTTTAAGAGTCACGCATTTCAATTTCATAACAAAAGTCCAGCAAATTGAATAATAACTATTAGATTCATGTTTTTAAAACATCCACTGCTATTTTTATTAATTATTATTAAATATTTACATTCCTTTCTGGAGAACCTGTGGCATTTTTTTGAGTACCAGATGCACTCTTGGATATAATTTCTTTCCATAATAATATTTAATTTTAATTTTGTTAAACATTACAAAATTTGATGGACTTTTGTTATGAAATTGAAATACATAAATCTGAAAAAGATATAGAGATATATATATCATGATAGGTATCATTAACTAGCAATGAACAATCATTTTTAGAGCATTTATTGATCTTGGTTAATGTTAATTTTGAAATGTTCTAATGCATTTTATAAGCTTATAATGCATTTACTGATGTGTTATGTAGAAATGAACATTAACCAGCATTAATAAATGCTGCAAAAGTACTGCTCAATTGTTAGATCATGTTAACTATTGCTAATGTATACAACGTAATAGTAAAATGTTACAAAAAATGTTTGTGTTATATTAGTACAATGCTAAATAGAAGCATTTTCAATAGTGATCTCATACTTTTGGACTTGAATAGTGAAAATACAGACATTTTACTTAAGTCTTTCCTGAAAGAAATGTAACACATAAAAGTCTGTCTATTCACCAGCTCAGCCTTCCAGCTTTTACATTTCTAAAAAGAGACATTCCTTTAAGGTGGGTGAACAGCAATGCAATGATCGCACACAGGTTTGCACAGCTTTACTTGTTTGCAGTCTTGCTGCAAAATTGTGTGTGCTCCATTAAACAAGAAAAAGCACAATCAAAGGAGTAAAATCATAACATTATCTGTGTGCAGGCCAGCAGTATCCGTTAAAGCAACTAAACATCAGTGGTGCGGAGATTGTCAAGGCAGTCTGGAAAGTCTGTGTCAGTGGGAGCGAGTTGAGGTTGGGAATGGTGTCGTTGGCGAGTTTGTGACTGAGAGATATGGCCTGGGTGTGTGAGAGAAGGGAGAGAGCTGTATGGGTCCTCTTCCTTCAAACGCTTCTCCTGATTGGGCACAGGGGTCCAGGGTTGCCACGAATCTGCCATGGAACATGACTTGACAAGCTGAGGTTTCCTTGGCGCAGAAAAGACTTTTCTGGAACCACGACACTGTCAATACAGAGAAGAGAACTGTGAGAAATCCTGAAAATGTATATAATCTGATTAATTCACTTTTAATAGAAGTGAAATACTCAATGAATACATTGGAAACTATGTTTATTGTGAAAAGCACTACACAAATAAAATTAATTGGCTTGATAACAAGTTTACCTTAGATGGTCCTCTAAATTCTTGAATTTTTGAAGCGATATCCTTGATCCAGACTTTCATTTCTTCTGGGGTGTCTGTCTACACACACACACACACACACACACACACACACACACACAGAGCAGATAAGCTAAGATTGTATTTTTAGAGGAATGTTTGGGGTTTTAAATAAATTAAGCTCTACCAAGCTCCAAGTTCCTTAAAAAAAAGAGTGTTTACAGTAATGCACTTACAAAGGAAGTTTATGGGGGCTAGGCATTTCGGAGGGTTTAAAAACAGTTGTAAAGCTAATATTTTAACACTTTAATCCTTATGTACAAATACAAAAATGTAATCAAATATCACTTATACTCTATACATTTTAAATAAGTTATAGTTTTTGTAACTGTTAAAACAAAAAGATAAATTTTAAGCTGAAGTATGTAATTTCTGTGACACTAGCGCCACCGAATGGAATTTCAAAAATAAACAATGATTTCAAAACAGCTTTCCAAATAGTCCCTTCATCTGCTGTTGCTGGAACTGTCAGATAGTCCCGCCCCCAACTCACTCCATTGGTTGAGTAATGTTGTTGGGGTGGGTCTAAGTTATTGTTCCACAGAGACAAAGCGTGTACAGTTTAGGAGAAAATTTACCTCTGAATGACTATATTCTATGACAATATAGTTGTCTCTTCATATTTAGCTGGGATAGAAGAAAAAATTTGAAAACTGAAAAAAATACATACTTCAGCTTTAAAATGAAGAGCTGTGTCAATGGCAGATTTTTTTTTTGTTTTCTATTTTGTCCCCCCTCTTGTCATAAAGGGCAAGGCAGGCCAAATCAAAGGTCATCATGGGCCAACTTTGGCCCATGGGCCCTGGTTTGGGCACCTCTGATTTAAACAGCTCTTTGCAGATTGTTACATCACGTCTCTTTCTGGTTCCCTTACGTGTATTGTGTAAAGGTTTAGTGGATTTTCGTGAGTAGAACAGAAGTTGAATATCGCACAATACAATGCACAGGCAATGTTAGTAGGCGATTCTATCACACTATTCTCATGTTAACATATAAAGTTTATGTCTTGTGGCTGTACTTTGAAAACAATGTGTATTTTGACATTTAGCCCATTGCAATATCTTGCCCTATAGACTTCCATTGTAAGTGTATTAGTGTAAACATGATTTTTGGTTGTTTTTACGAGTCGGCATTTGTTTTCTGAGAGTTCCAGTACCCTGGGATCGGCCACACTATACCGATTCACCGACAAGCACCATCTCCTATAAGACATTTTTGCATCGGCTCCAGCATTTTTACAATCCCTTGTAGCGCAACCGAATGTATGTTGCATCAGCAGCATGGGAGACCTGGGTTCAGAATCTACGTTGAAACCAGTAAGTAATCGTGTTCACATAATCAGTGATGAGCACGATTTAGGTCTGGGGTTTAGGTTGGGGGGTTAAATGGATAGTTCACCCAAAAATGAAAATTCTCTCATTATTTACTCACCCTCATGATATCCCAGGTGTGTATGACTTTCTTTCTTCACCAGAACACATTTGAAGAAAAATAGAAAAATTTCTTAGCTCAGTAGGTCCTTAAAATGCAAGTGAATGGAGATTTCTCTTTTGAAGTTCCAAAAATCACAGACAGTCAGCATAAATGTCATCAATACGACTCCAGCTGTTAAATTAATGTCTTCTAATCGCATTTGGTGCGACAAAGATAAATATTTAAGTACTTTTTAAAATTCAAAATCATGCTTCCGGTCAGCAGCGGTACGCATGTGTGACGTAATCGCATTGGCATTTGAAACACGCGAGAACTGACACATGTGCATCACAGCGGAAGAGCAGTGCTGTTTACAAATGAGAAGGAGGAATGCTGAACTGTAGATTGGTTGATTTTGGTTTAGATCTGTTATTATCCGTTTCTTTACTCACAATGGTGCATTTGTGTGCTTAACCTGGATGTCTCAACCAAGTGGAGAACGTGAGATTAGCTCAGTATCCATGGCAACGCGAACACGTCACATGAGAGACCGCTTGGACTCCACCCTCTCCTGAAGCGTTGGATTATAGTTAAAAAGTACTTAAATATTGATCTTTTTCGCACCAAAAGCGATTGTATCGCTTTAGAAGACTTTAATTTAACAGCTGGTGTCGTATCAATGATGTTTATGCTGACTGTTTGTGATTTTTGGACCTTCAAAAGAGAAATCGCCATTCACCTGCATTTTAAGGACCTACTGAGCTAAGAAATCTATTTTCTTCAAATGTGTTCTGGTGAAGAAAGAAAGTCATACACACCTGGGATATCATGAGGGTGAGTAAATAATGAGAGAATTTTCATTTTTGGGTGAATTATCCCTTTAAGTTGATAAAATATGCATTCCTCTTCACTGTATTATATCCTGTACAGCTGAAAACAACTCGCTTCACAACTCGCTTTTGGCGCCCCTCTGTGGACATTCACCTGGAAAATGGAGCTCACACGTGCCCATACACCCAACAACACTCACTGCTTAGCTGCTGGGGGCAGTAATTCACATTTCACATTGCTAAAGAAAAGTCAACTTACTGCTTCCACTTTCACTGTGAGATCAGTCTGGTTTTTACAAACTGAAGTCAAATTTATTTTCTGTGGTAACTAATAGCACTTCACAGATAATGTCCATAGAGCTTACAGTAACTTGTGTTAAACATGGAAATATGTCCACAAATGTCATTATGTACTTGTTTTAATTTATTATGATTTGAATCACCCTGCTTACAAATACTGCTACATACAGGACTATAGTTACTACGTGTATGCATACAAAATTATATGAGATCCCATTTGCATTTACAAAATGCCTCAGCAGAACAGTAGCCGCACACACCTGCTACATACATAAAGAGTATTTATAATGAGTTATTTACGTTTTGCTTGAGTGACAGAGCATTTATGCAAGGCTGATTAAAAAACAGTTGTTCTCAAAATACATTCACACACAGCTGCAGATTTGCTTGCTTTAGTCAATGAGATGAACCATCTATGCATTATGCAGACAACCTCATCCAACATATTATGATTTATTGTTCAACGTATTTTTTACTGATACCTGAATTATTATAAATTAAATGACTCCTGAGTTACCTGGATGTAGAAGGTTCTAGTATTTGTTATGATTTCAAAAAGGTTATCACGGCACAGTAGATCCCTAAAAGAGCAAACAAACACCAGTATTAGTATAAAAAAAAATTACAAATATCTCAGTGGGACGAAAGCACAGAAACACATTTATTTTAAACACCCCAACATGAATTCTGCTGTGGGGAAAATCACATTGTCCCCTTCTTTAAAGTAACAGTTCACCTAAAATGAAAAATGTACTAACTCTATATTAATTAACATTTTTTTTTTGTGGAACACAAAAGGAGAAATTCTGAAGAATGTTCAAACAGCTCCACTCCATATAACATCTATAATACAACTCAGCTCTGCAAAATTTCAGGTCCTCAGAAGCCATACAACAGTGACAACCATTATAGAACTTTCTATTTTGGATGAACAATCCCTTTAATGCACTCTGCAGTTTGTTTGTATGGAACAGAGATTAATATTGACCAAGACATCCTGTTTGTTGTGAAACAGACCTGTGAAAAAAGAAATGTTATCTTACCCTGATTTTACAAGGCACTCATTAACTTTAAGCACATCCCTCAGTCGGATACTGCGCAACGGATCCTTATCCTAAATACAGACAGAGGATAAGTTGATATATCCTTTCGTGATTAATATAAAATCACTTGCATTCTGTCAAAGAGTTAACCATTTCAGTGTCTTACCATTTCAGTTTTATAGTAGCTCACAGTTTGGTCATCTAGAATGAAAAACCTCCTCTTCCAACTCTTCCTCTGAAAGAACATTGAATGGAATTGTGGTGAAGTCAAAATGTGGTTGTAAATAATAGTGGTAACAACATGATAATAAGCACAATTAATTGTTTACGACAGCAGTTCTCAACTGGCTTTTCTTCACGACCTAGTACATTGGATAGTGACCTAACACAGTACCAAGATAGTTTATCATACAAAAGTAACAGAAATGTCCTTAAAGGTGAAGTAATCGAATTCTGAAACTGATCTTTTAAAAATTACATAACTGTGGCAACATTTTTGCAAAATGATATTAGGTGGCTCCTTACACATGCAGAGGTTGAATATCCACCATTTGGCGCTAAAAGCATGTAAAACTGCCTCTCACACAGATGAGGTTTTTTTAATTTTATTTTTTTATTGATTCATAAATTAAAACAAAGAAAAAACAACATATATATATATATAGTGAATCAATCACTTTTAACATTAAACTCCCACTATATCCCCTCCCCCCACAAACACCCCTGTGGTCAATAGAATATAGACACACACAAAAAAACACAAAACTAAAACAACAACAACAAAAAAGAAAATACAATAATCAAGTATAATAATAATAAAAAAAAAAACTAAACTCTAAATTACTCCCTCCACCGCCCCTCCTCGAGATTCCCCCAAAAATGCTAAATACTTGCCCCATTTCTTATTGAAAAGATCCCTAACTCCCATCCTTCTGCTCGACCCCTTCTCGAAGGCAGCCACCCTCCCCACCTCTGCGCACCACTCTGGGAACGAGGGTGCTCTATCCAACTTCCATCTCCTCAAAATAACCTGCCTACCAATCATCACACTGGTCAAAACCCAATTTTTTTATGTACTTATCCTCCAAATTTATGACCTCCCCATTTCCCAGAATACAATGGCTGGGGCAGAACGAGATTTGAGTGTTCAACACATCACATACAAAACTTTGCACCTTCAGCCAAAATTCTTGGATCTTATGACACCCCCAAAAAACATGGGTGTCTCCATCTTCTGAATGGCATCGCCAGCTGATGGGTGTGTCCTTAAGACCAAGCCTATACAATTTAGAAGGGGTCCAATAAAATCTATGTAAAATCTTAAATTGCATAAGGCGAACCCTTGCATCTCTAGATGCAGACTTGATGTTCTTTAGAATCCTAGCCCACACTCCCTCCTCCAATAACAAATTTAAATCTTCCATAATCGTTTGAGAGAATTTAAAGCTCCATCCCCCAGACCTTGAATTAGCAGGGAGTAATACACTGATGCCTCATGACCTCTCCCAAAAGCAGCAATCACCACTCCCAGAGTATCTGCCGCTCTAGGGGGGTGCGTGCTACTCCCAAAAACAGTGCAGAGCAGGTGGCGCATCTGTAAATACTTATAAAATTGAGATCTGGGAATCCCAAAATGTTGAATCAAATTTTCAAAAGATCTCAATATTCCACTCTCATATAGGTCACCGAGTGTATTAAACCCCTCACAATCCAATCTGTCCAACAGAAAGGGGACTTATTAATACATAGTTTAGGGTTCAGCCATATGCTCGAGGCTACGTTTAAATAAATATCCGAGTTAAAAACTCTGGACACTATTGTCCATATCGAGTGTAAATGCGAGATAACGGGGTGTGACTTAACTTCTCCAATTAATTTGACAGAAGGGCTTTGCAGTGACAAGATAGGGGCAAGAACTTCCTTTTCAATACAAAACCAGGCAGGGGCTCTCTCAGGTGGAAGCGACCAATGAGCCAAATTTCTGAGACCGAATGCATAATAATAAAACAAAATCTTGGGTAGGCCTAGCCCACCTTTGTCAACTGGCCTATGTAACTTGTTGAAATGTAACCTGGGATGCTTTCCATTCCAAATGAACTTTGCTATGCTATCAAATTGCTTGAAATAAGAGAGGGGGACATCTACAGGGAGAGATTGTAGTAGGTAGCTGAATTTTGGAATACAATTCATTTTTATAACATTAACCTTCCCAGTCATAGATAAATGTAATGAAGCCCACCTGCCCACATCGCTCAAAAACCTTTTTATGAAAGGGTCAAAATTAACTCTGACTAAACCACATAAATATGCTGGGAATAAAATGCCCAAATACTTAATACCCTGTTTGGGCCACTGAAAGGCGCCCGGTTGAAAACCCGTTACCGGGCAGTATGCAGTCAGAGCTAAAGCTTCGGGTTTAGACCAATTAACTCTGTATCCCGAAAATTTTGAAAAGGATTTGATAATTCTGTGGAGGCTAGGCACAGATCTAGTGGGGTCGGAGACAAATAATAAAATATCATCTGCATAAAGTAAAAGCTTATGCGCCACACCTCCCACCATCACCCCTGGAAAATCATCCTCCTTTCTTATTGCGGCTGCTAAAGGTTCCAGGGCAAGACAGAACAATAATGGGGAAAGAGGGCAACCCTGCCGAGTGCCCCTATTCAGAGTAAAATAATCTGAAATTAATCCATTTGTTTGTACCACCGCTACCGGGTATCTATAAAGTAACTTAATCCATCCAATAAAAATATTTCCGAACCCATATATTTCCAAAATCTTAAAAAGATAATCCCATTCTACCATATCAAATGCCTTTTCAGCATCAAGTGAGATGGCAGCGACTGGAGTCGGGTCATTCGCCACTGACCACATGATATTAATGAAACGCCTAATGTTGTCAGAAGAGCTGCGGACCCGAATAAATCCCTCCTGAACTATATGTATAAGAGATGTTATAACTTGACTTAATCGATTAGCCAGAATTTTTGCCAAATTTTTTACATCTAGCTGGATCAGGAAAATTGGACGATAACTTTTACACTCGCTTGAATCTTTGTCCTTTTTAAGAATCAGACTGATCTGGGCTTGTGTCATGGTTGGCGGAAGCTTTCCATTCTTTAATGATTCCCTATGAACTTCTAACAAAAGTGGAGCCAATTCTGTAGTATAAGATCTAAAAAATTCAGCGGCAAAACCATCTGGCCCCGGAGCCTTGCCTTAATTACCTCGCCAATCTCCTCCAAAGTTATCTCAGGATCAAGAGAATTTTTTTGCTCAGTCGTCAGTTTAGGGAGTTCTAATGGTTCCACAAAATTTCTAATATCTTCATCAGTAGACGAAGATGTGGAACTATAAAGATCAATATAGAATTCTTTAAAGGCATTATTGATATCAATGGCCGAGGTAAAAATTTCACCACCAGCAGATTTCACTGAGGGAATGGTAGAAAAAGACTCTCTCTGCTTTGTATATCTTGCCAAAAGCTTCCCTGCTTTGTCCCCCGACATAAAGTATGACTGTCTTGCCCTGAATAGCCAAAACTCCACCTTCTCCGACAAAAGTATTATATCTGTATTTCAAATGGGTCAATTCTCTGAGGCCATCAGACGACATCTGGTACTTCAGCTCTGCCTCTGCACTTTTAATATTCCCTTCCAACTCCACGAGTTCTCACGCTTTGGATTGTTTGATGAATGAGGCATACTGTATGATCCGCCCCCTAAGAACTGCCTTAAGTGCCTCCCAAGCCACACCCACAGAAGATACTGAGGACCAGTTGGTCTCCATATAAACATTGATTTCAGTCTTTTACATTTGTTGGAAATCAGGATTTTGCGCATTAAAGCGGCAACTATATGATTTCTTTTTCTCCGTATGTGGCAACACCTCTAAACTCACCAGGGCGTGATCTGAGACAAATATGTTTCCAATTGAGCAATCAACAACAGATGAAATGAGGGACTATATATAAATCAATTCTAGAGTAAATCTTATGGACTGGTGAAAAAAATGTATAGTCCCTACCAGATGGGTTCAAAAGTCTCCAAATATCTGTAAGACCAAGATTTTTACACATCCTGTGAAGCGTCAGTGTTGCTCTAGGGGGCTTGCACACTTTTGCTTCACTATGATCAAGGACTGAATCCATCAAAAGATTAAAGACTCCTCCCAATATTATATCATGAGGGGTGCCAGCAGCTTGCAACATCCCTTCAAGATCTATAAAAAATCCCTGATCATCAGCGTTAAGTGCGTAAATATTAGCCAAAATCAACCTTTGCCCCTGAATTTCTGCTAAAACAATAATGACTCTTCCTAATTTATCTTTACTCTGTTTGAGACATTTGAATTGTAGATGTTTATTTATCAATATAATGACCACCCTACTCTTACTTGAGCCAGCACTAAAGAAAACATGTCCACCCAATATCTTCCCAAATTATTCAGCTTCCTGCAAGGATAGATGTGTTTCTTGAAGAAACACTATATCATATTTCTTACGCTTAAGAAAAGAAATAACCTTCCTTCTTTTTATGGGGTGCCCCAACCCATTCACATTCCATGTGGAGAGAGATAGTACACTCATATTAACATTTGACATATTGGTATAATAAAAAAAATTAATTGTGTGTCAAAAACAAGATTATACAGACCACATTCCCCAATACTGCAACAATCAAACCCCGAAATTCCCCCCGAACAAAACAAACAGAAAAAAGAAAAACATGCGCATTAACCCCGCGCACGACAGCGCCAACCACCGTCAATCCCTCTAAACTCAAAAGGTCCATGTATGCATGCTCAAGCCCCCGTGACAACTTTGCCATCGGATTGCTCAAGCCCGGTGCTGCTGCACACATTTTGTGAGGCAAAATTACATAACAGAAAATACTTTGTAAAACAGACCCCAGCCAACAGGCAGAATAAACACAAAGAACATGTAGATTCATTCACAGAACTGTCTCGAAGGTGTGTTCCTTCACAAAACAAACTCCAGCTGATATAAAGCCGTTCAGTTTCCCGCAGCAGATCTGCGAGCCGGGACTCTATGAGCTCGCTCAATTTCCAGTTTATGGCCTGTTATATCGACGGGGCGAGATCTTCTAAGTCAGCAACAACCTTCGTCAGCATCACCGAGATGTTGGACAGTTGACGCTGAATTTCTTCTCCAGACGTGCTTTCGAAATCGAGTCCCCGGCTCGCAGGCCCGTCAGAGGCCTCAGCTTGAACACGTAAGTGTCTTTTATTGTCTCCAGAGTCTGAGGATTTTGACTTCTTTGCCATGTTTACCTCATAAAGCAAGTATGTAACTGGGTGTATCGAATCTCACCGGATTATAACATGAAAATAATTGAAAAAACTAGCAAAGTGTGCAGAGCTAGTCGCTCACATGTCTGCTTCTCGCATGGTGTCACTTGTCCCCACCCACAGATGAGGTTTTTAAGGTTAATGCTCTATTGAGTTTAAATCAACAAAACCTACCTGTAGGAGCCATTTTGTTGTTTGTTTTGTATTTTACATTTTGTATGTTGTATTTTTAATCTTCTGTAATTCCATTGTTCCACTGTGGGCATAGCAAGGTGGGCACAGTAAGGTGTTGTTGGCGGGAAAGCACATACATTTTTGACCGTGTTCAGGAGATCATGGTTAACGTGTGTATTAAAACATATTCATGGCAAACGTGTTAAAGGCGTGTGCATACTGTGTCATTAACCTGGCAAATGGATTATCTTTACATGTGAGTGGAACATTTAACTCTTTTTATAAATAAAGACATTACTTTATGGAACATTATTGGAGGAAACTTAACAAAACACGCATCAGAAACTACTCCTGTCAACAGCCCCTATGTCACTACACTACCTCCCTAAACCTAAACCTAACCGATAGTGTCAGAAAAAATTAACGTGAAATGAAAAATACAATTGCAGAAGCAGCCCATCATTTGTGGTGATTACACTTTCGGCTCACATGTTTAGATGTCATAAGACAGCATTGTTTAAGGAACAGGGCGAAAAGTAAGTGTTTATGAACTAATAATCTGCCGTTTTACTCGTGATTTGTGTTAAAGTGAATAAAAGTAATTGTTGTAGCGCCTCTAGTGTTCATTTCACCAAGATACTGTTGCGATATGATGAGCCACGTAACAATCACTTTGCAAAAATGTAATTATAGTAACGCGTTTTTATTAGACCGTGTAGCATCTTTTTTCCCTGCTGTCCGTACGCCTATCAGAACAGACCTGCAACCTATTTTTAGGTCGTGGACCCACCAATTGAGAACCACAGGCTTAGACTGTCTGCAAGTAGTCATGCTTTATATGCTCATTATATCAAAAATTCACAGACATTGGTCTTACCACATTGCCTTGTTTGACACAGTAGCCAGACCTCACGATATTGGGACGCACGCTCTGGCATCTCCTTAAAGTGACATGTGACCCTGGCTCACACGTAAAAACATTCTCAGTATCGCTCTGATGACAACAAATCAGATCCATGTTCATATTTTTCTGATCAATTCAACCAAGTTAAAAACGTGAATAAAGAACATGTACAAATACTTCACCTGCTGGACAGGTGTGTGCACAACAACACCTCCGACAATTTCTGTTTTGTAAGCCAGTCGAGATGTTGACTGACTTGGGTTTGAGACATTTGTAACATCAGAGGTGTGAGCCACTGGTGATACTTTTGGAACCTTTAACAGATATTCATTGATTAATACCCACATACACATAAACCTTTATTATTTCATACAAACCAAACTATCCTAAGCAAACTAAATAAATACAGACCTAACTGGTTTTCCAATGGTTCAAATAACGAAATATGCTTATTTGTGGTTAAAATAGTGTCACTTTTATTTGCATATGGAAGAAGCTTGTTTTTTAAAGGAAAAGTTCACCCAAAAACTAAAATTCTGTCTTTATTTTCTCACCCTCGTGGCTTAAATTTCGATCTGTTTGAACCAATTTTATGATCCTTTTATGGTGCATTTACATCCTTTTTGAAGCTTGAAAGCTTCAGTTTCCATTCAACGTAGCAGCATGGAAAAGAGCGACCAGAACAATCATTAGAATCTTTCCTTTGTGTTCTACAGAAGAAAGAAAGTCATACGGGTTTGGAACGAGGGTGAGGATGAGTAAATGATGACAGAATTTTCATTTTGGGGTGAAATATTCCTTTGAAAACAAGATATGAGACAACCACGAGTCTATCTTCATGGAAGACTGTGTAAAAGCTCGACATACTGTTATTTTGGTAGCATTATTCAGGGCAGTGACCCATTCCTTCAAGTCCACAGGATCATTTGCCTGCAGGAAGTACCGTCTGGACAACGCATTTATTACTGTAGGAAAAATACGACAGTGGTAAGATGATACTGTGTCAACCAAAACAAAATCCTAGCCAGTTTCTGTACTTACCAAAGCAGAACTCTGCCTTTGGTTTCTGCTTTACTGATGCTTCATTAACCTACAATCAAGTGGATGGGCAAATGAAAGTGTACATAAGTAAATAAAGAGGCAATAATAAAAGTGCATTCATTGATTCGTATTTCTTTACATTCTGCAGTCTGGGATGCATTTACCTTTGAAATGTAACTGAGTCGCAAACTTCCAACACAATCTGTTCCTACAGGTAAGTTCTGTGTAGAAACAGGCAGAGTAATGCAAAATATGGAGGATAAAAAATGTAGGATGCAAATTAGAGGTTTGGGGTGTAAGTAAATACACTGTTACAGTAAATGTGAAAATGTGTAATTGCTTGCTACCTTAAAGGGATAGTTCACTTAAAAACAAAAATTCTGCCATTATTCACTCAACCTCATGTTGTTCCAAACCCGCATGACTTCCATTCTTCTGCAGTACACAAAAGGAGATGTTAGGCAGAATGACAGCCTCAGTTACCATTCACTTTTTATTTCATTTTTTGTTTGTTTTTTTTGTTCTATACAATGAAAGTTGAATGGTGACTGATACTGAACATTCTGACTAACATCATATTTTGTGTTCTATGGAAGAAAGAAATTCATACGGGTTTGAAACTACATGATAGTGATTAAATTTTCAGGTGAACTATCCCTTTAAGTAGCTACTGTATTTCTACTTGATCTGACCCTTAAAAAGGACTTTTGCTGGTGTTACCTAATACTGTGTGGTCATTTTAGTCATATAAAATTGTAAACATACTAAATCATGTGCAAAACCATAGAAAAAACTCATGTGCAACTTCATAAAAATAAAGATATTGGAATGTGCTAGCACACTAAACAATGTGAAAGGAGCAATACCTGTGGATTGTCCATGTACCATAGGAGAAAATTATTTTGAGTATCCAAGATAAAATAACGGCGGTAAAACTTGTCACTGTTTTCATTTTCCTCAATATCCAGGAATCCACAGGTTCGATTTTGTCTGTCCAGGTAAGGCATGTCCCAAATCTGCAAAACAAGACAGTTCCTGTCTCACATATGCACACAAAAACCTGTCTTAACAATGCAAAGAAAAAGAATGCAAATACTAATCATGAATTCCTTTATATATATATATATATATAGTAATAAATGGCTTCATATGATAACTATCCTTAAATCAAAGACAGTTTTTTTTTGCATGATCAGTCCTGTTTTCAAAATCAATACCAAAATATCTGCCAGGGTATGCAAACTGTATATATATATATATATATATATATATATATATATATATATATATATATATATATATATATATGTATGTAAACAGGGTTGGGGAGTAACAAAATGCAAGTAACAGGAATACATATTTAAAATACAAAATATAAGTAACAAGTTACAATTTAAAAAATTGGTATTTAGAATACAGTTACATTCGGAAAGTATTTTGATTACTGAAGAGATTATTTTGCATTTTATTGTCATTTGTTTCATTTAATATTTAGTCCTTTCAGATGGAAAACATTTACACATATAAATGATGTGATCCAAAGTGCATTTGAACAGCGGTGAAACACTTTCTTATGATGTGTTACATTCATACGAGCAGACAGAGAAGTAAGCTTGAAGTAAGTTTGGAGCAGAAGAAATACAAATAAACCTTGTGTACACTGTCAACTTTACGCTAAGCTAAAATGCTATTTCTAGCCATTTTACATGCACATGTTACCAGGCACGATCATATTTTTTTATCAAGAAAATTCACGTTAGATCATAATTTCTTTTTTTCTAGTAAGATCTTTGATATTAGGGCAAAAATCGTATTCTTGATAATAATTTTGTATTGTTTTTCTATAAAAATATCTAAAAATCCTTAAAACAAGATCAGTTTGATTTATCTTGTTTTAGAAACAACACTGCATAAGATATTTAGGTTTTTCAGAGAATGTATTTTTAACATGTGTATTTTGTCTTACTGTACAAAATAGTTTTTATAGTCAAAACAAGTGAAAAAATCTACCAGTGCTGAAGAAGTAATCCAAAGTATTTAAAATACGTTACTGACCTTGAGTAATCTAACGGAATACGTAACAAATTACATTTTACAGCATGTGTTCTGTAATCTGTAGTGGAATACATTTCAAAAGTAACCCTCCTAACCCTGTATGTATATATATATATATCATTTTTTTTTTTTTTTTTTTTTGCCTGCTGCTCTCATGGGAAAGTCAGTTTAAGGGAGCATCTGTCATATACAATGTTTGACAATTATAACTATAACTGGCATAATTCAGATGGCTATCCCTGTCTTTACATTCACAGATTCTAGATTCGGCATGGGAGGAATAATAATAATAATAGTAAAAAAATTTAAGAGCGCTCATGGCAGGTGGATTCAAGTGGTGTGCAGCTAAACCAGGTTTCCATAAACTCCCCTGCAAATAATGTATCATGAATGTATGAGATCCAGCGTTTGGAGAGGAAGTGGCAATTGCGCACAACTGCCACACCTAATATCAACTTACTTCACTTCCAAAATCCCAAAGGCTCGTGACTCACCCGCGTTCTCCTGTCTGTGAAATGCTCGGCGCGCGTCAGGACACAATAACTGCACACGTTTATCCGCGAAAACAGATGAAAGCGCCGAACTCTGTGCGCTGGCGCATGATAGAAATGAGCTCAGCCTCTTTCCGGGTTGACAGCAGGTTGAGTTAAAACCAAAACTGAACGCATCCGGTAGTGTATCTTTATTTATTTTTTTCACATGCGCAAAGCGGAACCCAGTAGATGTCAGAATCGACGCAATACGAGGCAGTGACAACTCTGAAAACTAACTGTGATATAAAACTCACAGTAAACGACTAAACATTACTTTAACGTTTTCAGGGGAACTACGTTATTAAAGGTGTATAAATAGGGCCTAGCTGTACTAAATAGTACTAAAGAGCAAAACATGTTTTGTTTCTGTTGTTATCAAAGGGAAACGTTGACGTGCATGAAAATAATCTTAAAACTCTAATATTTGCTTTGTTTTTTACATGAAGTGATGCGATAACTGTGCTTTTTAGGATTAAGTCGGATAAATATGCACATTAAGTATTTTCTTGTTGAATTTGCACACACTTGCATTTTATTATAAAAGTGATAAAAACGCCACATAAAATGTTACAATCTATTTTTAATGTGATCAACAACTCTTTGGTAATTGTTAGAGTCTTTTGTGAAATGTATGTTTATTTAACTAAATAATAAAAAAAAATTCCTGAGAGAGTAAATAAGCATTCTTCTTGTCCTCTTTTTTTTTTTTTTTTTTAAAGATAAAATGCCCAATAAAAGACTTTGAGGAATAAAAGGTAACATTTTAGAATAAGGTTCCATTTGTTAACATGAGTTAACATGAACTAACAATGAACACAAAAACAGTTTTCAAATATATACTGTATATATATATATATATATATTTTTTTTTATTGATGCAAAAATGTTTTTCAACACCTATATCACCCATGTGAAAAACTAACTGCCCCCTTAAACTTAATAGCTGGTTGTGCCACCTTTAGCAGCAACAACTGCAAGCAAACACTTCCGATAACTGGAGGTCAGTCTTTCACAATGCTGTGATGGAATTGTGTCCCACTCTTCTTTGCAGAACTGCTTTAGTTCAACCACATTGGAGGGTTTTCGAGCATGAACTGCCCGTTTAAGGTCCTGCCACAACATCACAATAGGGTTCAAGTCAGGACTTTGACTGGGCCACTCCAAAACTTTAATTTAGCTTCTTTTGAGCCAATCAGAGGTGGACTTACCCCTATGCTTTGGATCATTGTCTTGCTGCATAATCCAGTTGCACTTGATCTTCAATTCACAAACTGATGACCGGACGTTCTCTTTTAGGATTTTCTGGTAGAGAGCAGAATTCATGTTTCCCTCAATTATTGCAGTCGTCCTGTCCCTGAAGCAGCAAAGCATCCCCACACAATCACACTACCACCACCCTGCTTGACCGTAGGTATGATGTTCATTTTGTGGAATTCTGTGTTTGATTTACACCAGATGTAACGGGAACCTCTGTCTTCCAAACAGTTCCACTTTTGACTCATCAGTCCACAGAACATTCTCCCAAAAGGTTTGAGGATCATCAAGGTGTGTTTTGGCAAAATTCAGATGAGCCTTAATGTTCTTCTGGGTTAGCAGTGGTTTTTGCCTCGCCACTCTTCCATGGATGGCATTTTTGGCCTGTGTCTTTCTTATAGTAGAGTCATGAACAGTGACCTTTATTGATGCTTGAGAGGTCTGCAGTTCCTTGGACGTTGTCCTTGGCTTTTGTGTGACTTCCTGGATGAGTTGTCGCTGTGCTTTTGAAAGAATTTTGGAAGGTCGGCCACTTCTGGGAAGGTTCACTACTGTGCCAAGTTTTCTCCATTTGGAGATAATGGCTCTCACTGTGGTTCTTTGGAGTCCCAGAGCCTTTGAAATAGCTTTGTAACCCTTCCCAGACTGATGTATTTCAATCACGTTTCTCCTCATGATTTCTGGAATTTCTTTCGACCTTGGCATAGTGTGCTACTGGGTGAGACCTTTTAGCCAACTTCATGCTGCTGAAAAAGTTCTATTTAGGTGCTGATTTGATTGAACAGGGCTGGCAGTAATCAGGCCTGGGTGGGTCTAATTCAGCTGAACCCCTTCATGAATGCAGTTTCATAGATTTGGGGATTTAGTAACTAAGGGGGCAAATACTCTTTCATACAGGCCCAGTTGGTATTGGATAACTTTTTTGCTTCAATAAATAACATTATTGTTTAAAAACTGCATTTTGTGTTTACTCAGATTGCATTTGTTTTATGTTAGATATTTTTATTTTTGAAACAATTTAGTATAAGATATACACAAAAACAGAAGAAATCAGGATGGGGCAAATACAACACTGTATATATATATATATATTAGTTCATATACACATTTGAATAACCTAGTTCTTATGTAAATGCACTGTAACATAGTCAGTTTGCAAAAATGTATATAGAGTAACGTTCATTTTATGAGAATGCTTCGCCTTTAGCACAAACACGATTACCTGTACTGGGTCTTAGGCAACAAAATGACATTACATACACAACATGACCAGACTTATTTGAACACCCCTTTCTAATTAGCAGGTTTGTTTAGGCACCTTAATTCAATTAAGGACAAATCTTAATGCTACAACAATATTCTACAGAAGGGTGTGGAAGAACTTTACTGGTCTACAGAAAGCCCAGACCTGAACCCTTTTGGGATGGATTGAAACACCGACTGAGAGGCAGGGCCCAACTTTAGTCCCTGACCTCACTGATGCTCTTGTCCCTGAATGGGATCCCCTCAGCCATGTTCCAACATCTAGTGGAAAGCCTTTCCAGAAGAGTGGAAGCTGTTATGAAGAACCAACTCCCTATTAATGCCAATGGATTTCAAATGAAATGCACTACAAGCACATGTGGGTGTGGTGTTCAGGTGGCCACATACACTTTGGCATGTACATTTGTTTATGTAAAACCTTTATAAATAGCAATACTGAATAATGTATTAAATCTGAAAAACTATACACTATCTTGGATTGAAACATATACAAACCAGAATCTGTAGTAGGTTACCTTGTCTGTTATATACTCTGTTCCATCATTGTCCTTTAGGTGATATAATATATATATATATTTGGAATCAATTTAGGCTTTGCTTCCAGACCAACACAGCCCAGCATTTTAATTTAGATGGGTTTGAAAAAAGATGGACCTACATTAGGACCTACACAGTCCACAGGGTGAGCACCCCCTGCTGGACTCCCTAATACCTCTTCCAGCAGCAACCTTAGTTTTCCCAGGAGGTCTCCCATCCAGGTACTGGCCAGGCTCAGCCCTGACTTAGCTTCAGTAGGCAACCAGTCTTGAGCTACAGGGTTATATGGCTGCTGGCATGAATATATTATTCAAATTCTTTACAAATACACAATCCTGAATAATAAACAGCCATACTAAATCAGTTTATTTATTAGTTTTAGTCAAAGTGATATATAAAAATGTGAAATCATGTTAAAACTTACTAAAATATTTTCATGACCTATATATGTACATACTTTTGGGTTTTCGCAGACAGTTTAGAAATGATGAAAGCTTTTACATTGTTTATACGAAATTATATGACAGAGTAACATACTTCTCTATTGCAAAATTTACACTAAACAATAAATTATTACTATGAACAACGGTGTACTTACCAACTGTAAGTAATTTTATTTTGTTAAAAACAAAAACAAAACAAAACAAAAAACCTACACTTCATGAGACAGAACAAGTGTCATTTGAGAGTATCCGTGAGAATGTGTAAACGTTCATGGTTAAAATGCCATTTTTTCCAAAAGAATCAGCTGGTGTGTCTGAAAAATAAAAGAAAAAGAGTTGGAGGAAAAAGTCAAATCCAGCCATTATTAAATAATATCAAACTGAAGTTTAAACAGAACAAATACAAGCCATATCAGCAGGTTATTAAGTCTTTAAAAATAATATTGTTATTATCATATCATATTCTTACATTCACTACATGAACAAAATTTATGCATTTTTCAAAGAAAAGTCTGCATACGATAAACAGAAATAAAATATATTCTCTTCTTATTTCATATTGAAAACATAACAATAACAATGTCATAATAATCATTCTTTTTAACTTGTGCAATTTAAAAATAGGGGTTGTTACAGTCTAGAGTTCAAAGATTAAACTTGCTACCCATTTCTCATTCGTCACAATATAATAATTTTACACAATTACCAGTACATATTCAAGAGACCAAAAACCAAGAAAGAGAAATAGAACTTAAAATAACAGGGAACAATTTTTCATTACACCCCCCCCCCCCCCCCCAAAAAAAAAAAAAAAAAAAAAAGACTGGTGCACTTTAACTTAACTTTAAGGCATGTGGACCAAAAAACTCACCTGTAATAAACACAGGAAACCGAACAGTGGCATTTTGGATCTGGAGACGAGTTACACAGAAGAGGTAGTCTGGTCGATCCCGTGATATGACATCACAATCATGATAGGGCAATACCTCGACAATGCCAGCTTCCTGACAGCAATCTATAAATTGCTGCTTCTTCCTCGACTCAGGACTGGACCTGCCAAGGACATCATATGACTTATACATTTTTATGTCAAGAGAAGAGTGAAGTTTATTCTTTTCCTCTATAACTGAGGAAGAGTTAGTATTAAGAGTAGTAGCTTTTGTTGAAAAGGAATCAGTCCTTGATGGTTCCCACATCCAGTGGGGAGATAGGATTTTGCTTCTACAGCTATGATATATTTCAAAAGTTTAACAAGCTCTCTTTGATGAACAAAATGCAGTATACATGACTGCAGAATGAATTTACAACTATGTTTTGTAGTTTACTTGTGAAGAAAGTTTTAAATGGATTAGATTTGATAAAAAGATCTGAATGATAGCACCAGTTGTCTGTGTCCGAAACCTTCAAAATAGCTTTGCTCCAAAAACCTAGTTTGCTGCCTCGCTGTCTATTGCCTACAAAGGCAGCTGCAGGCTCAGTCACATTTACTTGCATGAAATTCTACAGCCAAAGAAGGAATGGTCGGATGTTAAGCATGTGAAACCCGCAAAAAGAAGCATCCTAAAAATCCTAGAACCTCATAAGTGACTGATTCGGAACGCTCAACATAGGTAGCAACTCCAACTGTGCACCACACAAATAGTTTTCTGCACTGATGACTTGACTGATTTTAATAGGAGGTAAGAAGCTCTAAGCAAACCATGTCTGATAAGCATACAAATACATAGCACACAAAAACTGGGTAAAATCCAGCAGTATCCAGAGATAAGAAGGTATCGAGGTGCTTTAAATTTGGCCAAGAAGGATGTATTCCTGGATAAACATCTTTTATTGGTCCTGGAATAACATTTCTGTGGAAATAACATAGTCCTACTACTAACCCTTACCCCAAAATCTAACCATAACCTACCACTAAAATTAGAGACAAATGATAGGTTGATAAGAATGGTGTTCCAAACCCTAAGTCTAACCTAACATTAACCCTAAATGTACTGTAAACCTAAAATCTGACTGATTGATAGAAATGTTGCAGGACCAACAAGGATGTTGATCCACGGACATGTGCTACTCGGTGCTACTCAAATCACAGTAAATCGCTTTGGTTTTGGACTCCCTTGTTTTCGTCATAGCTGTGAGCTTACCTTGCACTTTCTCGAAGCTTACGGCTGTCCCTATAGTGCAAAAACCATTTCCATTTTCCTTTCTTGTCTAATTCTTCCAGGATCGCCACAACTTTCTTCATGTTGCCTTCATACAGATTTGACAAAAATAAGAGTAAATTAAAATGTCTTAATGCATCATTCCATCTCCTGTAAAACATGCATAATTTCTGTAGCAACTTGACCAGTACCTAGACAAAGTGTGTCAAGAGCCGTTTCATCACACACTATGAAGCCTCCCTTAGCAAAAAGCTCTTGGTGAGTGAGGTTCACCACGTCATCAGGTCGGTCAATGGCAGCAAACAGGACGCTGGATGACTTTTTCAATTCCAGCAAATAAGGCACCTGGATAAATGGAAACCTAGAGTCATTCTGAGGGCAACAATGTTCAAATAAGCAGTTCTTCTGAATCAAATCTCTGAACTCCTTGCTTTGTTCCCTATCTCAGTTTATCATACACATACTTCATTTGAATTGCATGCCAAATTTAAACTATACTGCACCATATAGCCTTTTCCTATTATGCTGTCAACAATTCTTCTGAGAGCATTTGTGTCCGTCCTCGGGTTGCTTTAGAACTCCTGAGTAATTGGGCTGGAGTCAAAGCATTTAAACATGCCTTGTGAATTGAATGATTTAATGCAATGTTTACATCTGCCATCTCACATCTGGGTCTAATCGTCCGATACAAGGTTGATTAAGACAAATTTACAGCTAAAATAAAAAAATTATACTGAGGGATTTATCCAGCATTTAAACCCTCTGGAGTGCCTTGCCCCAAAGGCTTCAATTCTACTGTAAAATGACTGTAAACACATTTTTCATTTGTTTTAATAAAAAGGAACAAATCAAAACAGGTTTAAATTATTTTCTGTGGTAATCCACAGCATGCCACGTATACAGTACGGTCCAAAGAGCTTGATTGTATAGGACCCAAAACATTCTGTTAAAGACAATTACAGGCATCCATAATCCTCTTACCTCACATACGTGCTCCAGAATATCCTCATTCCTCAGTACAATTAGAAGGGGGGATTGACAGTTGCCATTGAGGTCAAACTCATCTGGCTCTACAGGTATGTGGCCATTAATCTCTAACATGTTCTACAAATCACAAAACAATATGACAATCTTTATTCATTGTTTTGGACCACCACACGGTTCTTGTAAACGTCTGCAATATAAACTTTCTTACCTTGGTTTCTTCAAAGAAGGGATCTTTGGACGTGACAAGAATATAAAACCTATACTTAATGTTGCATGCTTGCCTCACAATAGAATTGAGATTGTCGTGAAGGTTGTCAAACATGTCTTTCTTGATACGTCCACAGAATCCAGACTGTTGGTTGACACTCTCTTGATCCCTCTTCTTTTTGATTGCTTCAGTTTGGTGCCGAAGGGTCTTGCCAGAGCAGACATCATTCATCATGGACTTGTACGAAAAACCACACTGCTCTGTTATTTCTGAGATTCTGGAGCACTCTACCTCATTGCCTTTTTTGTAGAAAAGTCTTCGAAGATTCAAGGGTTTGCTGTTTCTCGCAGGCTCCCTTATCCCTTTTCTGTCTGGCATTTCCACTTTAATCTTCAACTCAGTAAGTGCTGGTTGTGGTTTACTAAGTTCAGTGGAGCTCTCAAGTTCATCGAAATTTGAAAACCGAACGGTCATTGGAAATTTAGTAAGATCAGTATTTGACCTACAGTGTGATGTGGTACTGAGAGAACTCTTACTTTCTTTGAGAATCCGATTAAGTTTTTCAGAGAAGATAAGGTACTCGAGATCCACTGCGGACTGGGTCACGTCAGCCTTTCTTTGCTGATCTTGCCACTGATTAAACGAGTTTTCAAGTCCTGGTTTCATACTACTTACACCTGATTGTTTGGTGTGAGAGTTATCGAATGTAACTCGGTTTCCTTTCTTGTCAAGAATGGTGACAATGGATGAGGGTGGAATGTCGAATTTTTTATTCCCCTCACTGGAATCAAATACTTGCCTGGAAGCCGCTTCTCTTCTGAAATACCTACACCAGTCAAATCGCTCCTTGCTTCCCCTATCATGTGGAAGGTTATTAACTGTGACTGTAACAGTCGGCCTTATTCGGTATGTCTCAAAGCATGTTTTTCTAATGCTGTAGTCTGGAATAACAATGGAAGTGTCTTCTTCATCCCACTCAGCATTTCGACAAAAGGCACCTGTGAATTTGCTTTTTCTAGACCGCTTTTCTGGAGTTCGATCTGACTTGTAATTCTTTTTTGCCCCCAAAACGTTACCCATCACTTTCTCTGTAAGCTTTTTTGGTCTGTAGGAATCCTCTCTGAGCTCAGAAGTACTGTACAAGGAACAAATGGGGGGATAAGTGTCACCTTTAGAATTCTTATCATACGGATAAGTTTGACAGCTATCTGGTCCATCAGTTTTGCAATCACGCCATAGTAAACCTCGATCAGATGGACATTCAGGGTAATATCCATGCAAATCGTCTTCATCATTGTCTCTGTATAAAAGTTTAGAGTCATTTTGAGGAGCACCCTCTGTGAAGCTACTGTACTCTTCATCTTTTTGTAGGGAAGTAGAGTTATCTTTAGCTTTAAAATTCATTGTGCCACAGTATTTGCTGTTCTTCCACCCTGGCTCTTCATTTTCTTCACAATTTTCTATAAAGTCAGAGAATGGTAATTTGGAACAGACATGGGCATGAGGGCTCACTAGACTTTTTGGTGACAACATGGTGACATCATGATCAGTGTTGTCAGAAAACAGATCTTTATTCAAATCCTCCTTCAAATTAGAGACTTTTCTGAAACCTTCATTTACTTCTGGATCATATAGAAATTCATCCTGAGTGGGAGTAGAGCAGATGCTGTTTACCCCAACTTCTGATGTTTTGTTCATTGTCAAAGCAACCATTTCATTACAATAGATATTAGTGCTATTGTGGAGTGACGCACAAACTTTAGGAGACACACCTTTTTGGTGCATACTGATCAATTGAGTTTTGTCTTCACATGAGTGTGACATTTGACTTTGTGTCTCATTATTGTTAACAAGTGTATCGTCATCACCACTGACTGTTTCAGTCAAATCCTGTTGGTCTAAATCACTTTTTTCATCTTTTTCTGTGTGACTAATATCTAATTTTCTGGGTTCAGTGTTATTTGTAGGTTTTGACTCATCTTGACATATATCAAGAGCCTCTTGTTGTACCACTATGCTCTGCTTAAGGGTTATGTTTTCACTCCCATTTTGAATTACATCAGCATTTTCATTATTAGGAGTTGAGGTGTGTTGCTCTTGAACTGACATGAGCTGAGAGGTCACTGAGCTCATGTCTCCTAAACTTGAAACAGTGACAGTTTCTTCATAGGCATCATCTCCTGGGTTTACCTCCTCATGAAATACCACTTGGGCCTCAGGTTCTGTTTCATTCTTTTGCATCTTGACATCATGGTCTTCACTGATGAAGGCACAAATTATGGGCTCTGCCACAAATGATTTGACACTGGAGGAGTTGTTTTCATAAGCTTCGATTTGTGCCTTGTCATCTGAATCATCATCACAGACTTCCATATCAACATTATTTGTATCATACCTTAGACCCAAAACAAATTCAACCTTATGTTCCACCATCGTTGTGGATATCTCAGATTCAGAATCATTGTCATCCAGCTTAATCCTTTCCTTAGATTTACTCTGATCTTCTTGCTCACCTATATAACTTTCATTTCTCTCTTCCGATGGATCTTTAGTGTTGTTCCCTTCAATGACATGGGATGATGCATCAACCACATTTGCGTGATCTGTTACATCAAGCAAAGGTTTAAGTTCTTCCTTTGCATTAACAGTCTCAATATGCTCTTCAATTCCAATTTGATGTGATGAAACTTCTCTCAGCTCTTCAACATGATGTTCAATTGCATTTGTGTGATCTTTTACATCTACCAAATGTTTAAGCTTCCCCTTTGCACGAGGAGTCTCATGATGCTCCGCAAAACTAGCCTGATCTCTGCTAGAACTTTTGGAAGTTATGTTTTCCTCAACATTTTCATCTTCCACAATAGCCAGGGTGGAAGTCTGACAATCTTCACCAGAAACTTCTTTAGAGTCTTCCATTTCAGAAACATTTTCATTCTGTACCAAAACAGGTGCTGCATCTTCAGTTTGAAATGCTATGGTCTTGTCAACATTTCCATCACTCACAGTCACTGGGCAACCATCCTGGGTTTTATCTGCTTCCAAAAGCACTTTACTCTCTGCATTCTCAGACACAGCCTCCTTCTGCAGTACTGCAGGTGCTCCATTTCCAGTTTTCTTCTTAAAGCTCTGATCAAAACGTTTCCTATCCAAAACCGAACTATGTTGTTTTGAAAATACTGAGGGTTTTATGGGACAAATGACTTGATGGAACACGCCAATTTCTTTTGAAGGGGTAATTCTGATGGGTTGTAGATTTTTTGAAACATTTATTAACTTTGCTATTTGTAGATGTGGTTGAATACCTATGCTCATATTTGATGCTTGCTCACACAACTGATTGTATGCACTGTTTGTTTCCAAGTGCTGAGAGTATGAACAATCAGCAATGACATCATTTTCTTCATCAGTGTCATCTTTGTCAGGAATTGAATTTTCCACTGGTATGTGCACAGATCTATAATTCTGCAGAGAAATATAAAAATGAAATCAATAAATCAATGTTAACAGCAATGTTAATATTGTCAACTATTGCTGTCACTATATCTTGACACTACTTTGATGATGTGTTACCACATATTACTGGGTTATTCAGTGTCAAATCAACCAAATTTCTGAAACTTCCCTGGCTAACATTTTTTATTTTGGTAATAATTTTTCTAAAGAAAAATTAGGAGGTCCCCAAACTTGATGGGATGTCCCCAAGTCCACTTTTGACATTACTGTTTTAATGTGAATAAATGGAGGTCCATTTCTAGACTCATCATTATTTGTAATGCAGATCTGTGTTCTGTTGAACAAGAAAAACTAGCTTCATACCATGTGACCCACATTTGTTTTTTGACCATTGAAAAAACAATTTAACCATTTTTGGATGGATCCACTTTGACATCCCCATATCTCTCGGATTTATCTATATAGGGCCTTAGAAATGAAGACACAAAAAGGAACATTTATTCAGAACCAGAATCTAAAAGGATATTAAAATATTTTTAAAATGTCTTTTTTAAATATATTTTTTATATTAACATATCTTATAATAGTTACAGGCACTCAAACTTTGGAAAAACAAGACAAAATGTTTTCATTTTTATACTTTTGGACACACCACTGGTTTATAATGCAACAAGGGGTACTGAAGTCAACTGATTTTAGTAATATATTTACCTGCGTAAGAAATAAAATCATGACACTGTCTCCTTCCTAAGGTTATTTTCTACCTGTAGTTTTTGAAAATAGTAATTTTGAAAAAATAAGTTATTGTGCACTAAAATATTTACATGTAATTGCATTTACAATGTAATTAACAATTACAGGTACAGCATATAATGATTATTTGTGAGTTTTCACTGCAAATCAACCCATAAAATACTGCAAGTTGCATCACAAAATTTGAGAAAAGCCACAGCAAATTCTGTCATTTTGAGTGGCAAAATCAGGAAAAAGTGCCGCGAAACCCTGATGGGACTAATCAGTAAAAAATTACTGTAAACAAAAATTGAGACGGGGACCTTTGGTTGAGATGACACAGAATGACACTACTATCATTTCAAGATATATAACATTACCATCAATGCTGTAAGTGTTGGAATGGAGAAGGTGACTTTTGTTCCAGAAGATAAATGTCTTGGTGCAATTTCATGCTTATGGAATGATATCACACCAGAATGTAATGCAATGTTATCTTCTTTGCTTTGTTTTGAGACTGGATGGAGATTCACAGGCTCACAGTTTTTCACAGAAAGATCCAAAATATCTGATGAAAGAGGCAAGGCCTGGGCTGGGTCCTCTTTCGAGCTTAACTCAACACTGAGCAATGATGGAGTCTGAATGGGGTTTCTATCCTGCTGAACATTTGCAGTCTCCTTCCTCTTTGGAAGTGCAGTACTACTGTCAAGAAGAAATAACCTGGAGGTGGATTTACTATAGAAAAGACCAATCCACATGTGAAAAATGAGATGGACCTCCTCAAACGTGTCTTCAATGTCAAAGTTCCATTTGCTGTTAAAATAATAATAAGAAATTTGGTTAACATAATATGTGGTTAAAAAAGGATATATGGTTTTGAGTTCTAGTTTTAAGTTGTTGTCTATTTATGGGTTGTGATGACTCAAAAACTTTTACAGAGGGTGCAAACCTCTGTTTCAGCATAAATTATGTACTGTATATGGCAATGTCAGCAAAAACACACCAACGCTTTAGGATAGTCTAACAGAGCGAGTAAGAGTGGTTCCATATGGGTACTCTTTCAAAAGACTTAAAAGTTCTGTATTGCCTTACCTATTCATCAAGTAACTATAGTGCTAATATTATTATTTGTACATATCAGTTACTATTTGTTACTTGACACTGTGTATTTTTAACAAAATGGATCACATTTAAAGTGTTTTAGATAACAAAATGAAATGTCTCATGCTCCACACATAAGGATGTTAAGCATAACATTACAGAGCATTACAGAGAATAATGAACCTGATTTTACCCATGAAATTAGCAAGCGATATCATATGAAAGTCCAACCGCAGGCAAAATATTTTTGTTAAATATTAAAGAATTATGCTATTTGTGATGCAGTCCTCATATTCCAGGCCTTTATCAGGATTGAAAGCATCAACGTAGTATCACGGTCCTGTCACTGTCAGTCTGGGTTTTGGTCTGACAGGACCGTGGCATTATCCGCCCATGTCTGTCTTTGTGCGAGCACGCGGTCTCTGTTTTATTCCCTGCCGTGCGCTCTTCAGTCTGTTATGTTTTATGTCTGGAGTGTAGTATCTGGGTCCTGACTTCCTTTCTAGTTCGGTTTCAGTCTGTGTCGGGACCCAGACATTCATACTCCTTGTCTGTCTGTTATTGATGTGGGTGCATCACGCTTGTGTCATCTTGGATGCATGCACTCGCATCAATAATCTACGTTGGTCTTTGTGTCTATCTCTCGAGACCGCGGATGTGCGTTGCGCTCGGATCATGAGCCGTCTTCATGTTTGTGCTGAGGTTCAGTCACTTCAGTAAAGGTGTCGGGTGCGTGTGTGGCCGAACTCTCACACAAGTGCCTTCTCTCATCTTGTTTGTCGATTGGCATGAGTGTATATCGCCTAATTGGTTTGGCGAAAATCACTTTTGCTCTGATGTTTCCGGCCAGACTGAGAATAAAAACCAAGGACGGCGGCAAAGTATTTACATGTCCCAATCAGGCAATGTCTTTTATTGAAACAATGGGTGAGTAACCATTGGGTGTTTTTCTTGTGAGTGGATTGACTCACTGTACATACTCTGGCTTTCGGAGGAAGCTGGGCGCCATTTTTGTTTCTTTATGCGTTGGCTCCGCCGAGCGGCTGGAGTTTGTTTTGTTGATTAACACTTTTCCTTAAAGAAACTTTTGCATTGACGGAATTTCAATTTTACAATGAAGTTCCCGGGCAGATTGAGAATAGACACTATGGATGACTGCAAAATATCTACATGCCCACACAAAGGATGTCTTTTATAAAGTTGGCAGACTGCGTAAATCATGGGATATACTTTTATGCGGCCTCCGAGTGAATTGACTCTTGACCATCCGAGGAACCGGGATGCGTTTCGTTTCTTTTTGTGCTGGTTCCTTCTAGCGGTTGGAGCTTGTTTTGTTAAATAACACTACTTTGGGACAGTTATGGATGAATCTGTCAGTTCCTTGTGCTTATGCCTCCTGTTGGCTGGAGTATGATTTGTGGAGTATTTTCGTGGAACATTGGAATGATTACGTCATCTGCTGCACTCATCAGCTGGCTCACTGAAGATTTGTTTGTCTGTCCGAGGAAAATGAATGGCTTTATATCGGCTGGAATTTGTTTTGAGAAGGAACACACCTTTGAGACAGTTCTGTGAATGAGTCTACATGTTCTTTGTGTTTATTCTGCCTATTGGCTGAGGTTTGTTTTACAAAATATTTGATGTTATGTAATTTTGCCTTACAAATTTGTGAGGCAAAATTGAGCAATCCGATGGCAAAGGCTCTCGTATGCGTACATGGACTCTTTGAATTTAAAGGGATTGATGCTTTTGTGCACGGGGTTAATGTGCACGTTTTCTTTTTTCTGTTTGTTTTGTTCGGGGGGAAGTTCGGGGTTTTATTGTTGCATTAATGTTGCAGATGATATTTTATTATTTGTCTCAGAACCTACTAGATCTATGCCTTGCCTCCACAGAATTATTAATTCCTTTCTCAGGATACAAAATCAATTGGTCTAAATCCGAAGCTTTGGCTCTAACAGCGTACTGTCCAGTAACGGCTTCCAATGGCCCACACAGGGCATTAAGTATTTGAGGATTTTATTCCCAGCAAATTTGTCTGATTTAGTTAGTGTTAATTTTGACCCTTTAATAAAAAGTTTTTCGAGCGATGTGGGCAGGTGGGCTTCGTTAAATTTATCGATGATTGGGAAGGTTAATGTTATTAATTGTATTCCAAAATGTAACTACCTGCTACAATCTCTCCCTGTAGATGTCCCCCTTTCTTATTTCAAGCAATTTGATAGCATAGCGAAGTCCTTCATTTGGAATGGTAAATGTCCCAGATTGGATTTTAATAAGTTACATAGGCCGATAGACAAAGGTGGGCTAGGCTTACCCAAGATTTTGTTTTATTACTATGCGTTCAGTCTCAGACATTTGGCTCATTGGTCACTTCCACCTGAGAGAGCCCCTCCCTGGTTTGTTATTGAACAGGCAGTTCTTGCCCCTATTTTGCCATTACAAAGCATCTCTATCAAACTAATTGGAAAAGTTACACCCCGTTATTTCGCATTTACACTTGGTATGGACTAAAGTGTCCAGATTGTTTAAATTGGACACTTATTTAAATGTTGCCTTGAGCATATGGCTGAACCCACGATTGTGTATTGGCAAGTCGCCTTTCTGCTGGCCAGAGTGGATTGTGAGTAGTGTTGCTACACACAGTGACCTATATGAAAGTGGTGTGTTGAGATCGTTTGAAAACTTGGTCCAACATTTTGGGATCCCCAGACCTCAGTTTTATAGGCATTTACAACTGTGCCACCTGCTTTGTACTATTTTTGGGAGTTGCACACACCCCCAAGGAGGCAGATGCTTTGGGAGAGGTGATTGCCGCTTTTGGAAAAGGTCATGAGGCATCAGTGTACTACTCCCTGTTAATTCAGAGTCTGGGGGACGGAACCTTAACTTCTCTCAAGAGAGTATGGGAGAAAGATTTCAACTTGGCATTGGAGGGAGTAGTGTGGGCTAAGATTCTTAAAAACGTTAAGTCTGCATCTAGAGATGCAAGGGTGCGTCTTATACAATTCAAAATTTTGCATAGATTTTATTGGACCCCCTCTAGACTGTATAGGCTTTGTCTTAAAGACACACCCACCTGCTGGAGATGCCAATCGGAGGACGGAGACATGGCCCATGTTTTTTGGTGGTGTGTCGAGATCCAGAAATTCTCGTGAAGGTTCAGAATTTTGTGTGCGACGTGGTGGGCACTTGGGTTTCATTTTGCGATGGGGCGGTCATCGATGTGGGGGATGGCCATACTGAGAACTGGGTTCTGACCTGTGATGATCGCCAGGCAGGTTATTTTAAGGAGTTGGAGGTCAGCTGGTGCGCCCCCATATCCGGAGTAGTACACGGAGATGGGGAGGGTAGCGGCTTATGAGGAGGTGTCATTGGGAAGACGGGGTGATTTAGATTTGTTTGTCCAGAAATGGGGCAGGTATTTGGAATTTTTGGGGGGCTCTCAGGTGGGGTGTGGAGAGAGTATCGTAGTATAGTTTTTAAGTGAGTATGATTATTATGTGTGTATATGTATGTGTGTAATATATATATATATATATGGGGGTTGGGGGTTTTAAATGTTGTGTGTATGTGTGTTCCTTGATTTAATTAAAAAAAAATATTACAAAAACAATAAAAATGGTCAAATTAATGCTATGACTAGTAACTAAAATTAGGTAAGCTTTAGTAACTAAGGCAATGTTATGATTTTTGTCATAAAACCAAGATTACTTTTTCAACACTGACCAATATTGATTACTTACAACCAATAAAGATATCTTTGTGTTTAAGCATCCTATAGTCAATATGCAGAACCATTTGTTTTATAATTTTATCTCTACTTTGTAAAACAATTATACACTTATTATCATTATATTACAATAATAAAAACATATGCATTATATTTCAATAATTATTATAATAATGTGATCCTAAAATGCTGTGTCAAGCATTTCTGCAACATCTCAGATGAAAGTTCGCATGAAATCAAAATGGACCCTTTTAATTTTTTTAATGAATGTGGAGCCCCGTTTACACCGCAAACAACATTGTCGTTTGGTGTCGCTAGACTCTGCGATCTGTGTCACTTGGTGGGCATTCCTCCTGCTGTCGCTTTGACGTTATTGTATTGTTATATGTATATGGTTACAGACAAAAGATATAGCACAGTAAAATCGCTCACAGAAACTTTCTCTTGCCTGCACTCGACTCCATTATCTCATACTCAAAGCAGACGGGTGACATAATCTCCACTGTCTTCACTCTCACTGGTAGTCGCCCCCCGATGTTGCTCGTCATTTGCCTAAAGTTGAAATTTTCTCAACCTTGTCTTTTTGCTTGCCAAGTCGACCTCTGTTGCCAATGGTCACTGCAGCTAGTGTCGCCGGAAGTCGCTCTGCTCTCACTGAAAATTAATGGGATCGTGTCACTTTGTCGCTTTATGCCACCGGTGGTGTGAACGGGGCTTTACTGGTCTTGTTGTGAACAATTCATCCATACATTAATTTTATTTTTTTTATAAAGTTTTTTTGACATTGTAATCTTTAATCAAAATGTTATAACTTGCTCTACCACTGATATGACTGACTATTCTCTGCTGACTTATGCAAGACCACAGTCAATAGTCAAAAGTTTTTAATCAGTTTTAACACTGCCCTTTTTAGAGCCTGTCAAGTACATAAACCTAGTGCAGAGGTGGTGAAGAGGTGTTTTTTCAGCTGTTTACCCAAACTTTCTCGAATAAGGGCCCGCTGACTTAAATTTGTACATTTCGAAGGAGGAATAACTGCAAATTCACTGTGAATTCATGGAATTCAGGCATGAATGCTTCCATCTGATGTATCAGTCGGATGGGGAGAATGTGGGAATTTATTCATATTTTTAATGCAGGCATTTTTGGAGGTATCATGGGATGTACAGCACAAGTAAGTGTTCTTTATTCTTTGTATTTAGTTTATTGTGATTCAAAACGTTGATATATTGTGTTTTTTTACTCGCTTGTTTCTCATTCATCTGCACTGAACTTGTACAATGGCTCCAGCCTTGACATAAGCAAAGACCACGATGTGATGTGTGCATTTGTGGGCTGGTTATGTATTAATGTTGTCAGTGGAAAAGCTGTCCGAGTTGAGATTAGTTCTCGGTTTCCCTCGGTTGCTCTGACATGAGCAGCAGAATGGTAGAAAGGGGTATGTGTGTGTGTGTGGCTGAAAACTAAAGCATATTGGCTATTTTTATAAAAACAAAAAAGGGACAAGCCATTTGACACATCACCGCAACTTCCTGATTCAGTAGGAAATAAGTCAAAACACCAAATAGAACTGTGCTCGCCAGGACACTTCGCTGTGACTAAGTAGAAAATTCTGAAAATCTGTAAAAACATTTTGGACAAACCTATTATCAGTCTTTCTCTAACTACAACAATCACATACTTGACAGCATAAGATGCACTTGAATTTGAATGTAAATACTTACCCATGAAGTGCTCGTGATACAGTTTTGTCTAAATTGTCATTGGTGAACCTGCTGTCATATTTAAACTCATATGTTTCTCTCCAAATCCTCATCACTTGAATGGATCCCTCCTTTTCGATTATGCGTCTGTTGCGGAATATTTTGGATCCCCGCTTTTTCGTCTTGAGGGTTGATGGGACTGGCACATTTTGAGAAATCAGATGCTTCCACTCAGCTTTGTCTCCTTCCTCTTGATAAAAATTGGCTGCAGTGTCTCTGGGCAGGTTCAGATGCAGCCCAGCCTTCAAGGACAGTGGAGATTCTACAGATCCAGCTGGAGAGGAAACCTGAGGGCATGTACCTGACAAACCTGATATTAGAGAGGTGGGCTGTGAGTAAGAATGCTCTTTTGATATTTCCAAAATCAACTCCCCAGTCACAACAAGACCCTCTGGGAAAGGAGACCTGGGGGGTAATTTAAATCTGGTGGATGGACACCGAAGAAGAGCATGAAGGACTGACTCTGGGGAGCCAGTGCCCTTGACTCCAGCAGCGGTCTCCTGATCAGGCTTGGCTTCTAAGTTTGTTAACATTTTATTGTTACTTGCACCAAGGGCCAAGTCAGCAAGTAAACTCAAAGCATCTAAGGGCAGCGCTGTACCCGTGGTCAGTTTCTCTGTACTGCCATTGCCATCAGAGCTAATTCTTGTCCTTCCCACCCCTTCCCCAATAAGTGATGATATAAGCTGCTGATCAGCTTGTTTAACTATTTCAAAAGGTGCTGATGTGTCAAAATTGAGGGACCCTGTAAGGAATAGACAAAAACAAAGACAATAAAGCATAAAATAGCAGCAATGGAAACAGCAAAAGCACACAATAAGAAACTGAAGTACAAAGAAATGCAAAAAAGAGGAAGTAGTATAGTGTTACGGCAGTCTGAAAGGTGAAGTGTGCAATTCCTGTGCCTCAAGTGACAGCAAACAGAATTTCAAAAATAACAATGTTTTTAAAACAGGTTTCCCAAACTCTCCTATCATTTTCCATTTGGCAGAGAGAAAGATAGTCCTGCCCCAAACTCTAGCCATTGGTCGAGCCAATGTCCCTGTGTCAAGCTGGTCAGGATGTTCAAACAAAGAGGCCATAGGTTTTTAGCACCACAGTGTTTACACCTCAGGGAAATCAACCAATGAATGGAATACTTATTCTTGTCTCTGCATATTAAGCTGGAATAGGATAAAGTATTACAATATTTTTTTTAAATTACACACTTTGCCTTAAAGATACGGAAAAAGATGCACACGAATGACAATGACAGACAGGGAATACGTGGGGCCAATTTTAAAACACCAGCATAATCATGCTTATTTGTCAAGCCAGAAACCAATCATGTTTAATCTACAGATTAGTACGTTAATGAAATGTGTTCACATAAAGCTTCAAGAGCACCTATCTTGAAATTGTCATTAATTACTACTATAGTACGTCATTCGCCCACATGACCTAAACATGCACACTGCGCACTTACATGTTTGTACACTTTGTATATAAACACAGTTGTTTAATGACAGAATACAAAAATAATTTTACCATTTTCTTTTGAGGTCTTGTGAATAAGACCTCTCCAAGACACAGTCTGTTTGGTTCTCTCAAAGGCTCTCATTGGATCATGGCTTCCATTTGTGTGCTGTCCCTCATCATTGATGGATTGTGATCCTTTGTCTTTCAACTCTTTATTGCTGTTATTATCCAGCATTAGATCCATGATGAAGCCAGGCTTTCCTTTTTTTGACTCTGGTTCTGTGTTGTCTGGCTCAGATATCCCATTGTCACTGGGGGAAGGTGATTTAGTCCTCTTTCCCCTTCTGAGCACCGTCTTTAATTTACTTATAGATATTGCACTGTACACATGTTTTGCTTTCTTTTTGATATTCTCAGGAGAGGATACATTAGGGTCAGAGTGCATGGACTGGTCAGGAACTGTGAGTAGTCTGGTAGCTTCATCTGCTTGAATAGCAGCGGATTGATCTTTGATAGTGTCTTGAAGGCATAACGCCTCATTCAGTGTAGTAGTCATGGACTCTGATTGTTTTGAAGATAAATGCTGACATTTGTCAATTTCTGATGGGCTATATTTGTTTTGTTTGCCCAATGTTGTTATTGGTGAAACTTGCTGAACACATGGCTTATCTTTTGAAGGCTTGTCTTCACCTTCACAGACCACTGGATCTTTAGAGGGGTATTCATCCTTTGCCATCAAGGGAAATGCTCCCCAACTTTCCACTATTTCTGTGGATTTGTTCTCCACGGGATAAATAATTTGTGCATTTGTGTCAATGCTTGTCTCAACAAACATTTTCTCAATTGTGCTATTATTTTGCACCTTGTTTGAAGTTTCTATGTCCTCACAAGCTACATCTGAGCCGTGAGGGACAAAGACCCTGCCACAGTTTGTGATTATGGTCTTAAGACCATATCGTTCCCTCATGCTTAATCCCTCCATCTTTCTCTTGGGCGCACTAGACAAACTCCCTTCTGTGGCATCGAGTTGTGGGTCATTATCATCACTCTTTACTGCATCTGATCTCAAGGAACGCTTCAGATTGATATCACTA
This sequence comes from Myxocyprinus asiaticus, assembly GCF_019703515.2. Classification (NCBI taxonomy): domain Eukaryota; kingdom Metazoa; phylum Chordata; class Actinopteri; order Cypriniformes; family Catostomidae; genus Myxocyprinus; species Myxocyprinus asiaticus. The sequence goes on along the minus strand of NC_059376.1, from coordinate 36,975,782 downwards.
TTCCACAATCTTTTATGCCTTGGAAGAGACCGCCAGTCTCCTTTTGAAGGACTCGGTGTCTCATTTGTCATACTTTGGTTATGAATAGTTTCGGCTGACACACTTGTAGGTATGGCTGTTGTTTTAAAAGGGGATTGCTCTTGTGTGGCTTTGCTCAGATTTCGAGTCACACACTTTTGCCTGCGTCCCCTGCCCCTACTACTTGACTGGGGTCTCTGATTGGTGTTATTAGCAGGCACAGTCTCAGTCCGAGAGTGTTTGTCAGTCTGGTCATTTGTAGGGTCTACAATAATGGCTTCAGTGAAGTCCACTGGTAAAGTGAGAGGCAAACTTGAAGTTGGTAAAGCAGGCTCTTTTTGAATGTCTTTTTTAACCTGCATGGCTTTCCAATGCCTTTTGGGCTTCCTACCTCTACGCCTAGGAAGAGACCTCCCATCTACTTTCTTAATAGAATCTGCCTTTGTTTTATCAGGATGTTTATTATTCTCCATTCCCCCACTTGAGGCAGTACCACCTTCTTCCATTGATAAAGTTAACAGTGTACTGCTAGTTTGGATGAGAGTTTCCTGGGATGATAAACCTTCAACCACTCCACTACATTGTTCAGTACTGACTTGTTGTTGAGTTGTTTTCTCTACATCAGTGCCATTACTTACACAGTGTTCTGTAGGCGCACCACCCAACTTGGGCGACACTGTAGGAATTGGGTTCTCCAACACACCGTCAGCTGTAACTACAGCTGTTCCCAAGGTTCCAAGCTCCTCTGTCAAATCTGGTTGAGGCTGCTCTGTAGACAAATGCTTCCCCTCATTTTTTAGATTCTCAACTTTTTGAACTACCACGTCAGAGGCACTATGACCACCACTGATGGCCTTGGTTTGCTCCGGCACCTCCATGTCCAGATGGGCATCAGCAGGAGTCTGAGGCATCTCCTCTGGTGATGATATACAGTAGTATACATCATCATCATGATCATCACCCCGATGCTGTCGACCAGCAGCCAGTAACTCCAGTGCCCTTCCTACAGGAATTGTAAAGCCACAAGGCTCATCAAAATAGGATTTTAATTGAGTTCCAGTCTCTTGTGACCATTTAGGGGCTATTAGAGTAAAACCGCCAGGCACGTCGTATTGGTCTGGAAACATTGTGGCTTCCCTGGTGGGATTGTCCATTAGCCCTGGATGAATAAGAGTGGCATAGTTTTGCAGATGCTTCTCTAAAACTGTATGAGGGGTCCCCTTCTGGCTTGGAGGATATTTTTTCATCTCTGTTTCTGCATAGTTAATTGCTGGGATCACTTCCATTATATCTGTCGACACCTTTGGCTTTTGTAGTCCACACTTGGTATCTTGATATAAAAACAGAGAGAAGTTAATAAGACATGGATGGTTTGCAAAGATACATGAGATAGGCTAATTTAAAATATTATAATAATCAAATGAATCCCCTTGTTACCTCTTGGTACAGCTCTAGAGTCTGGAAAAATAAACATGCCTTGAAGTGCTGCTGCCTTACCGGACCTTGCATCTAGAATAACAAGTTAACAGGTACTCAGAGGTTCTGACTGGATAACATAAATAGCATCAGAATTGGGCAACACCTTACCTTCATAAGAGAAGAGGTGTGAAGAGTGTAACAGTATAAGGAATCCAGAACCATCCAGTGGTATAACAAAAGCCTGGTGAATTAAAAACAGCATAATGCATGGTTACAAACAACATTTGTTTGGACATCTGTTCATTGGGTGTTACAAATTGCCCAGTTTTTCTTATTTACCATGTCTTTTTCTTTCAGCTCCTGGGTTATTTGAGCAAGGTCATTTTTTGCCTCAGATGAGACAACGTCATACAAGTTGAAACATCTGCCATCAATACAAACTGCGAGCATATGGAGAGAAATACATTTTAAGATGCTGCCCAAACATTAGCAGTTATTCGAATCTTAGCACCAATTTGGGCAACATACTGTCATTGTCAATATCAACTTAAACACACCTTCACCAACAATGCAAGTTTCAAAGATTTCCTGCGGTAAGGTCTTCTTCAGTTCCGACACATCAATTGCACAGTCAATTTTAACCATTTTTGGGCTGAAAGATACAGTTTGCATGTTAGTCCTATAGTTTATAAGTAGGGCATACATGATGCACGAGCAGTTTTTAGCTCATTAACAAATATTTAATAGTATCAAGCAAGAGGCAATTTGTTCAATACAGTACAAAAACATACAGTTTTGCTGGGAACCAGGCTCCGTTCACAGACTCAAGTCCAACATCATAGACAGCTGATTCAATCTTGAATTGGCCAGTCCATGGTTTGTAATGAAACACTACAATGAAAGGTAAGCATTTATAAAACATTGCTTATCATCAAAAAGATGGAACAGTCAAGGGTTTAAAATTATAACAAAAGAATAAAGATAATCAACAAGAATTTGAATAAAACAAGCATCCCAAATTGCCCCATTCAATTAGTAGTTTCCCCATAAAATGAGAAAACATGCACAATATAATCCATAATCCATACCTGTTTTTTGTTGGCTTGAAAAGAAAGAGCAAACAAAATATCTTTAGTTGTCATTGTCAACATTTGAACATTCAGCTAAAGATATTCAGCCATTAAAATTTTTTTAATCAGATCTCAAAGAGCAAAGTTGTAAACCTCTTTTCCTCCAACTCTAAAGTGGTGGAAGTCTTCCCATATGAGAATGCCACGATGGCAAATGGACAAGTATGTCTTGGACGTGTTTCCATTTCACTAGTTCCATCAGCAAATTCATACATGTAGTACTGCAATACAAACCAACCTTGTTAGACATGCAGGTTGATACTAAGGAAGGAAAGCAATTCATTTGAGATATATCACCTGTGTGCGCTCATAGGCCAAGAAAGAACTAGTAGTTGAAGATACAGCACCAATCTGCTCTGAGACATGGCAATCAAAGCTAGCTGAGGGAAGGGTGAAATTCTGGGTGTAGTTGTCGGTAACCTCTTTCACTCTGCCCTGATTTCAGTCAATGAAATCGATAAATCAATATGCACATAAGGAAAACAGATCTCAATATTTAATAACATTTAAAAAACACAAAAAACATGTAGTACATCAAATAAACTGCGCAAAGCAACAGAATTTTGATGGAAGAATAACAACAGCCAAACAAAACTTGTTAAAATCTGTACCTTGGTTAGCTTCAATAGGACTATGTAGCCAGTCTTGCCATCATACCAGCGCTTCAGGTCAAGGCAGTCTGAGTATTTTGAGATATAGACACCTAATTTTAGGGTAAAAATTAGATCAGCACAAGCAAAAAAATAAAACAATTCCAAAATAATTTTTCACTGCACCAACAGAACCCTGTGCAATATCTAGATTTCACACAAACATACTAAAGCTGTATTCAACACATTTTGAAAATCACAAGCCTCACCTCAAGTCAGTTAAGGTCCAAAGTGCTTTGCTTTATATTATGTTCAATGTAATCAAGCTGTCTTTACATTACACTTTCAACATTTTAAAAACATTTAATACAAAAAAAAAAATGCATTAAAAAAAGAAAAAACAGTATGATTACAAACTCAAAACAGATCTGCTAAAATCTGTTGAAAGTTAACTTAGGAAAAGCATTGGGTGAGGTGTTTTTCATATCAAACAAATGGATTCTCAAAAGCTGAAAAACTAGTTCCGCATTTTTGCATTGATGAGGAAAAAGGAGTGCTCAGAAAGATTGTTTTGAGAGAGCTCCTTAACATGTAAAACTGTCATGAACAGGCTAATATTTCATTGCTAATTATTAAACAAATCTTAGCCTCATGTATCCAGACCTTTGGCTGACGGTATAAAGTTTGGTCCAGTTTGCAGCTTATTCTGGCCAAGAACTGCGCACTTAGATCGAACAAACTATCTGCCTGACACAAAGCAACCAACCACTGCTTTTACTTATCATTAAGGGGCAGGTTATCTGAAATAGACTATACCAATAATCTAATATCTGATATAAAGAAAATATCTGAAAATGTGTTTAGATGTGAATTGATATTTTCTATCTTAAAGTAATAAGACTAAGAAAACCAAGAAAAATATACAGTTCTTTCTGTTGATAACTAGTTAACTTATTGTGCAACTAAGTGCCTCAAACAAAAATATCTTTGACAATTTCACAAACCTGGAAATACAGTATTTAGTCCTTCCTCGCAAAAACTCATTGTATCAACTCCGGAACCTTATAAACATGAACTTAGCCATTTTTAAAATTTTAAATATAAACCTTTTCTTACCCAACTAATGATTATTTTCCTGGGCCTTAAAATATTTTTGCAAAAACAAAAGGATACAACAACGACTTGTAGCTTACAGACCATGTGACATGGACTTTACTTGTATTTCTCAACCTCTCAACCTTTATAAAGAATAACATTGCCCACTTTTACATCTTAAAAAACTGTGTACACATCAAGATTTTCCCTCAGAGGAAGTGGTTCAAAACCACAAACTCGGTACAACTCAACAGCTATGTCATACTGGAAAACAGTCTTGAATGGAAATTTGAGAACACTCAGAAAGCCTGCATTAATTTGACTAAAATATCAGCTGAATTTTACCTCAAAATAAAAGCCATGATGACATGATTAAAGGTGCACTCCATATGATTTTCCTTATAAAATGTTTTACTCCAAAGAAAATTTATTGCAATTTTGAACCATATGTATAAAATCATGAGCAATCACATGAGATGAAGAGTCCAGTAATATCAGTAACTTTATAAAAGCTGTTTTATTCATGGAGAGGGTCCACTCATGGGGGCTGCCATGTTGAGATCAAATGACCAGCCGGATGCAACTCTCTTTGTCTCAGTAACCACCCTGCTATTGAACACCTTCACTCATGGCTGACTGTTAATTGTGAATTACTACAATGGCATCGGTAACTAAAAACTATTGTGTTTGAATGGTGCTGCATCCATGCCCCTAGGTGTCAGTATAAGCCCAAAATGACTAGCAAAAAAAAAAATAATAATAATAATTATATATATATATATATATATATATATATATATATATATACACACACACACACACACACACTATATATATATATATATATATATATATATATATATATATATATATATATATATATATATATATATATACACACACACACACACACACACACACACACACACACATACACACACACACACACACACACACTTTTTTTTTTTAAATTACAGAGTGCACCTTTTAACAAACAGCATTTTGTCTTCACAAAACTGCTTTAAGTCAATGATATTTTGTGGCTGCCTTGTTTCGATGAGAGTTTAGGTTTATTGTTATTATTAGTGCTGCATGACTCGCAAGTTCTGTTGTTTTTGTTCTCCACCAGATAATCCCATGCAAATTTGTCTCTACAATCCAAAGTTAATTAAAAATGCCTTAAAGGTGCTGTAAATGATTTTAACGTTCTGAAGCTTTCACGTGACTGAGCCGTTGAATTAGCCACGCCCCCTCATTCCAAAACCCTGCCCTCCAAAGAATATTTTGAGACCAAGACAGAGCAAATGAGCAGCACTGTTTGTTCCGGTGGCTGTCAAATTCATCAGTGGCACGACAGCACCCTCAACTGACAAACATTATGAATCATAGCCTCAATGATCCACTTCAAATGTAACATAAGGATGTCTGTAGTCCGCAGACACATTTTTGTTTGCTGTATACAAAGTGTTCAGCTGTCACAAAGACCGGTGAGATATCTCAAGACACTTATTTCTTTAATATCTTTAAGGGAGTAGGAACTTTTTTTTTACTTTTCCCAAGAAAAAAGGCGCACAGCTAACCGTTTGCTCATCCTCGAGCTATTATACTCCCACCATGTGACTGATAGTATAAGATTATTTTCTTGAACACCCAGTTTTGTTTTGCCAAAACTTGTCTCATTTACAAACCTTACCTTATTTTTCCATGGTACATTTTTCCACGAACAGTGGTCAGTGGTCTCTGGCAAATTCTAAATGAGTAGCAATATATAACATGGACTGCAGGAAGTAATTAGCCACCTGGGTTATTTGATGTCAGAGAGATACACTAGTGTTAAGACCTTCGTAAAGGCTACCTTCACTTTCTCTTTCTATAGATGAGTTATAACATACTGTAACTGTATGTACTATAGCGGTACAATTCATAGTTTCACTTTTCCTATACATACAGCATGTAGGTGTAAAGACTGTCAACTTGACGATACGAGTACATGTCATCTTAAACATGCAAATATTATGATTTAAAATGACAATTATTTTAGTAATCTGTTATTATACACCTTTCATGTAAAAATATATTATTAAAATACGAATAATTTTTGTGGAAAGTGGGGCAAGTAAAAATGTGATCTTCAGGCCTGAGCAAGCCAGCAGAAAAAAAATAATAACTGTTGAGCCCAGAGTAAAATTTGCACTGAATCAGTCCACTGAATATTGGTGCCAACGACTGTCAGTGACAATAGCACCTTTTTTATAGCACAATACCCCATAATGACAAAGCAAAAAAACAGATTTTTAATAACTTTGCAAATTTATTAAAAAGAAAAAACTGACATAACACACTGACATAAGTATTCAGACCCTTAAGTCAGTACTTAGTTGAAGCATCTTTGGCAGCAATTACAGCCTCAAGTTTTTTTGGGTATGATGCGACAAGCTTTGCACACCTGGAGTTGAGGATTTTCTGCAGATCCTCTCAAGCTCTGTCAGGTTGGATGGGGACCGTCCGTGGACAGACATTTTCAGGTCTCTTCAGATAGATTCGTTTGGGTTCAAGTCCGGGCTCTGTCTGAGCCACTTAAGGACATTACAGAGTTGTCCCTAAGCCACTCTTGCGTTGTCTTGGCTGTGTGCTTTGGGTCATAGTCCTGTTGGAAAGTGAACCTTCGGCCCAATCTGAGGTCCTGAGCACTCTGGACCAGGTTTTCATTAAGCATATCTCTGTATTTTGCTGCATTCAGCTTTCCTTCAAGAACTGTACACTTCCAGAGTGAAGAAAAAGGCTGGAAAAATCACTCTGGACCCCACTCACCCTGCCCACAACCTTTTTGGACTGTTGCCTTCTGGCACCAGAACTGTCAGGCACAGGAACAGTTTTTTCCTTCAGGCTATCAATCTCATGAACAGTTAAAACTGCCCCACTGAGCAATAATTATGTGCAATTCACAGTTTAGTCTTTTTTTATACTTATCCAACACATCCTACCTCTTCTGCCATCACATTCCCTTGCATTGTATATAACAGATTTGTATTTAAAATTGCACTACGTATGTGTATGTGTATGTGTGTGTGTGTGTATGTATATATATATATATATATATATATATATATATATATTATATATACAGGTGCATCTCAATAAATTTGAATGTCATGGAAAAGTTCATTTATTTCAGTAATTCAACTCAAATTGTGAAACTCGTGTATTAAATAAATTCAATGCACAAAGACTGAAGTAGTTTAAGTCTTTGGTTCTTTTAATTGTGATGATTTTGTCTCACATTTAACAAAAACCCACCAATTCACTATCTCAAAAAATTAGAATATGGTGACATGCCAATCAGCTAATCAACTCAAAACACCTGCAAAGGTTTCCTGAGCCTTCAAAATGGTCTCTCAGTTTGGTTCACTAGGCTACACAATCATGGGGAAGACTGCTGATCTGACAGTTGTCCAGAAGACAATCATTGACACCCTTCACCAGGAGGGTAAGCCACAAACATTCATTGCCAAAGAAGCTGGCTGTTCACAGAGTGCTGTATCCAAGCATGTTAACAGAAAGCTGAGTGGAAGGAAAAAGTGTGGAAGAAAAAGATGCACAACCAACCGAGAGAACCGCAGCCTTATGAGGATTGTCAAGCAAAATCGATTCAAGAATTTGGGTGAACTTCACAAGGAATGGACTGAGGCTGGGGTCAAGGCATCAAGAGCCACCACACACAGACGTGTCAAGGAATTTGGCTACAGTTGTCGTATTCCTCTTGTTAAGCCACTCCTGAACCACAGACAACGTCAGAGGCGTCTTACCTGGGCTAAGGAGAAGAACTGGACTGTTGCCCAGTGGCCCAAAGTCCTCTTTTCAGATGAGAGCAAGTTTTGTATTTCATTTGGAAACCAAGGTCCTAGAGTCTGGAGGAAGGGTGGAGAAGCTCATAGCCCAAGTTGCTTGAAGTCCAGTGTTAAGTTTCCACAGTCTGTGATGATTTGGGGTGCAATGTCATCTGCTGGTGTTGGTCCATTGTGTTTTTTGAAAACCAAAGTCACTGCACCCGTTTACCAAGAAATTTTGGAGCACTTCATGCTTCCTTCTGCTGACCAGCTTTTTAAAGATGCTGATTTCATTTTCCTGCAGGATCTGGCACCTGCCCACACTGACAAAAGCACCAAAAGTTGGTTAAATGACCATGGTGTTGGTGTGCTTGACTGGCCAGCAAACTCACCAGACCTGAACCCCATAGAGAATCTATGGGGTATTGTCAAGAGGAAAATGAGAAACAAGAGACCAAAAAATGCAGATGAGCTGAAGGCCACTGTCAAAGAAACCTGGGCTTCCATACCACCTCGGCAGTGCCACAAACTGATCACCTCCATGCCACACCAAATTGAGGCAGTAATTAAAGCAAAAGGAGCCCCTACCAAGTATTGAGTACATATACAGTAAATGAACATACTTTCCAGAAGGCCAACAATTCACTAAAAATGTTTGTTTATTGGTCTTATGATGTATTCTAATTTTTTGAGATAGTGAATTGGTGGGTTTTTGTTAAATGTGAGCCAAAATCATCACAATTAAAAGAACCAAAGACTTAAGCTACTTCAGTCTGTGTGCATTGAATTTATTTAATACACGAGTTTCACAATTTGAGTTGAATTACTGAAATAAATGAACTTTTCCACGACATTCTAATTTATTGAGATGCACCTGTATATATATATATATATATATATATATATATATATATATATATATATATATATATATATATATATATATAGGGTTGGGGAGTAATGGAATACATGTAACGGGATTACGTATTTAAAATACAAAATAAAAGTAACTGTATTCCACTACAGTTACAATTTAAATCATTGGTAATTAGAATACAGTTACATTCAAAAAGTATTTTGATTACTGAAGAGATTACTTTGCATTTTATTGTCATTTGTTTCATTTAATATTTAGTCCTTTCAGATGGAAAACATTTATACATATAAATGATGTGATCCAAAGTGCATTTGAACAGCTGTGAAACACTTTCTTATGAAGTGTTACATTCATACGAGCAGACAGAGAAGTAAGTTTGAAGTAAGTTTGGAGCAGAAGAAATACAAATAAACCTTGTGTAAATTGTCAGCTTTACGCTAAGCTAAAATGCTATTTCTAGCCATTTTACATGCACATGTTACCAGGCACGATCATATTTTTTTATCAAGAAAATTCACATTGGATCATAATTTATTTTTTTCTAGCAAGACTTTTGATGTTAGGACAAAAATCGTATTCTTGATAATAATTTTTGTATTGTTTTCCTGTAAAAATATCAAAAAATCCTTAAAACAAGATCAATTTGATTTATCTCGATTTAGAAACAACACTGCATAAGATATTTAGGTTTTTCAGAGAATGTATTTTTAACATGTGTATTTTGTCTTACTGTACAAAATAGTTTTTATAGTCAAAACAAGTGAAAAAATCTACCAGTGCTGAAGAAGTAATCCAAAGTATTTAGAAATTACTGACCTTGAGTAATCTAACGGAATAAATTACAAATTACATTTTACAGCATGTATTCTGTAATCTGTAGTGGAATACATTTCAAAAGTAACCCTCCCAACCCTGTATAAATATATGTGTGTGTATATTCAGTACTGTGCAAAAGTCTTAGGCACATTAGATGTTTCACAAAAGCATTTGTCTTAAGATGGTTATTTATATCAGCTACTTTAGTGTCAATAGGAAATATACACTTTATACTCCCAAACATTCCTTTTTCAAACAGAACAGAACAGAAGAACCGGGAGCCCTGCAACAGATGTTATGGCCCTCACAGAGCCCCCCACTGAACATCGGGTCAGTCTGGGATTACACGAAGAGACAGAAGTAATTGAGACAGCCTAAATAAATAAAAGATCTGTGGTGAATTCTCCAAGAAGCTTGGAACATCCTATCTGCCAACAACCAAGAAAAACTGTTTCCAGGTGTACCTAGGAGAATTGGTGCTGTTTTGAATGCAAAAGTGTTCACACCAAATATTGATTTAGCTCTTTTTCTGTTTACTGGACTTTGTATGACATTAATAGATTAATGAAATTAATTGATTGTCTTATTGTGTATTCTATATACAGTGGTGTGAAAAAGTGTTTGCCCCCTTCCTGATTTCTTATTTTTTTGCATGTTTGTCACACTTAAATGTTTCAGATCATCAAACAAGTAGGGCCATGTAGGTTTGGATTTTGTTTTCCCTTAATAATAACAACCTTCATTTAAAAACTGCATTTTGTGTTTACTTGTGTTATCTTTGACTAATATTTAAACTTGTTTGATGATCTGAAACATTTAAGTGTGACAAACATGCAAAAAAATAAGAAATCAGGAAGGGGGCAAACACTTTTTCACACCACTGTATATATATACACTTTATTTTCTATTCAATTTTTATTTTTTCTATTTTTATTATTATTTCTGTCTTGTTGCTGTATTGTATTGTTGTGCACTGGAAGCTCCTGTCACCAAGACATATTCCTTGTATGTGTAAGCATACCTGGTAATAAAGCTGATTCTGACCAGTCCCCCAGTCCCTGCCGCTGAAAAACATGAGATGGTATTGCACAGGTGATGAGCAGTGCCTGGTTTCCTTCAGACATGATGCTTGGAATTGAGGCCAAACAGTTCAATCTGCGTTTCATCAGACCAGAGAATCTTGTTTCTCACTGTCTGAGAGCCCCTTAGGTGCTTTCTTGCAAATTCCAAGTGGGCTTTCATGTGTCTTACACTGAGGAGAGGCCTCCGTCTGGACACTCTGCCATAAAGCCCAGATCGGTGGAGTGTTGCAGTGATGGTTGTCCTTCTGCAAAAGTTTCTCCCATCTCCACACATGAGCTCTGGAGCTCAAACAGAGTAACCATCGGATTCTTGGTCACCTCTCTTACCAAGGCAAATCTCCCCTGACTGCTCCGTTTGGCCGGGCGTCAGCTCTAGGAAGAGTCCTAGTTGTTCCAAACTTCTTCCATCTAAGAATTATGGAGGCCACTGTGTTCTTGGGAAACTTCAATGCAGACGAATTTTTTTTGTAGCCTTCCCCAGATCTGTGCCTCAACACAATCCTGTCTCTGAGCTCTGCAGTCAGTTCCTTTGACCTCATGGCTTGGTTTTTGCTCTGATATGCATTTTCAGCTGTGAGACCTTATACAGACAGGTGTGTGCCTTTCCAAATCATGTCCAATCAATAGAATTTGCCAGAGGTGGTTCAAAGTGTTGAACATCTCAAAGATGATCCAGAGAAATGGGATGCACCTGAGCTAAATTTCAAGTGTCATAGCAAAGGGTCTGAATAGTTATGTCAATGTGATATTTCAGTTTTTTCTTTTTAATAAATTTGCAAAGTTATCAAAAATATGGTTTTTGCTTTGTCATTATGGGGTATGGAGTGTAGATTGATGTGAAAAAAATAATAATAATTTAAAGCATTTTAGCATAAGGCTGCAACATAACAAAATGTGAAAAAATGAAGGGGTTGAATATTTTATGAATGTACTGTATGAAACATTAGATCTTTGACATTCAAGTAAAAACACAAGAATGTAATGATAAAATCATCCTCATTTGAAATGGCCAAATTTAAGTCTTTACCTTTTGAGAAATCTCCTAAAGTAGTGCATTTTGCCTGTCCAACTAACAAGCCTGTTTCCCCAACTTTCTTTGCCTGTTGGAAAATCAACAGTTACAATAATAGTTTGACAATTTAAAGTACAGTTTTGAAACCATGCTGTGTCTGCATAGGTTCAGTAAAAAAAAACTCTGAGTGTTGGGTTTCTGTACCTTGTTTTCATCATTAAACAACAGGAAGCCAAATGATTCTTCAAGTTCCTGCTCAGAGTAACCCCTTTCCAGTTTCTCAGCACGGAATGCAGCATACTGTTAGCAGAAAACATTTGTGTTATAACATGACACAAATCAGAAATCTGATGCCCAACTCTAAGCTTAGTATGGACAGCATCCAGATGCAACTTACCCGTTTTTGTAAAGTAGGGTTGTTGATTAAATGGGCAGAGTTGTATGTGAAACATTCCCTAGAATCCTGATACAAATAGTTGTTACGAAGCGGTGCTAAAATCCTCTCATCAAAGGTTACAGAGCCAGGAAGCACAGGCTCCAGAAGACCTGGTAAAACAGGACATTCTTCTGAGTTATAATAATAACTATTCCACAGCTAACATAGAAATTCATGTGATGCAGGATGACACAGGTACTTTAAAATGTTAGCACTGTATTTGGGAAATATATAAGGCTGCAGAACACTGCAGAATTTTAGAAATGGTCTTCAGTTAGATGCCAAATTAAGTTGACAGGCATGTTTAAGAATTGTACCAACTTGTCCAATATCAGGAAAGAGAGAAACACTTTTAGTGTAACTGGAGGCAGATAAAACTGGGGATTTCAAACACATCCAAAACAATAACTTGAAAATTGCAAGTGGACATATTTGTGAGCTATGAAACCTTTTTCATTTAGAGGGCAATCAGAAACATTTGAAAGTTATCAAATCTCTAAATTTTGAACATGAGCCTAGTTTTCACTTATGTACACTGAACATTTTCTTTACAAACTAAATGTTTTATATGGTTATACTAAGACTGGGTAAAAATATCAATTTTATTGAAAATTGAGAAAGATTATACGCGCAACTCTCTACAATAAGAGTAAATCGTTTGCAGATGAGACCAAATTGTGCGCTATGCGACTAAAAAATTTCTGTGATTAGCCACAGGCTAGTATGTTCATATTTCACTCACCAGTGTTGAGTAGTGTATTAGCTAAACATTTTAGCATCTTTCACTGCGTGTTGAGACAAGAAGTTTGATTTGTCTCGATCCGTGTAATGTGTCCCAACACGAGATCCACGCAATCCATTTGTCACTGCATAACTTCACTTTTAATACCCTTTCTGTACTTTACAGGCAGTTGTTGATAAAAAAACAAACAAAAAACATTTATTTTATAATCACACTTAGCACGGATGAGGTAAAGCCATTTGAGTCCTCTCTCATTAATATGTGCTCATATATACAGATGCTGTTTACAGAACTGCCGTTTTCTTAAAGAGAGAGTACCAATTTTTAGCACAGTCAAAAAATCAATGTAAATGCTTGTAACTAGCATAAATTATGCATTAAACAATAAACATGTGACAAAATATATGCATTATAATATCATATTTACTGATGGAACACATGGATGTGCTGTGAAAAGCTAAAATGTGACAAGAACTAATCAAATTTAAATTGTAAAATTAATATTTTCATAATGTACCCAGTTAGAAAACCCCTTGTATAATCAAAAGCATAAGCTAGATTGCATATCTTTCATATGCAAGCAAAATGGCCATTATAACTGAAAAATACCCATATGAATCGATAACTAAACAAAACAGGAATAGGAATTTAACCGAAGCATGTGAATCGGAAATCAGCATCAATACCCAGCCCTAAATTATACAGATAAAAATATAATGATTAGCCAAATTTCTCTAAACCAATCAAGTTAAAATCCAAAGGTTTGTAGGTAGGACACTTTGTCTCACTGAAGAACAGGTCTTCAAAGGGTTAAAGTCATCACAAGGCACATTCCATATCTTAGGATCAATGATCAGGAAAACCAACCAGGCTAGTGCATAACTCTCCATACACAATGAGCTCTTTAAAGCACCAACAGTTTAAACAAACTGGTTAGACAACTTTTATTCTAGAAAAAGGCAAAAGTTATAAAGGTCATTGCACAACTTTTCTGCTGAGGAAAAAAACAAAACAACACATTATTTATGGGAATTATCACTGTGCAACACTTAAAACGTGTCCCCTTATATCATGGCCAGGATGTCAGTATAATTAAGACTTTGTTTCTTAACAACCTCGTTTAATTATATACTAATATGAAATGTAGCCAAAATTCTTCTTCACATGTTAACCATTTTCAATTTCTATACATTTGTACCAAACCCATTTAAGCCTGTGTTTTGTCCAATAATGCCCTATTTCATTTGGAAATATTTAAAATCACTGAAGGACAATGAGAATAACACCAAAACAAGGGGAAGGTCTTTCTTATATATATATATATATATATATATATATATATATATATATATATATATATATATATATATATATATATATATATTTAAATGGACACATAAACATCTATAAAATAAAATGCTTTAAAAAAAACTGATATGTAAAAAGGGGTCTAAGATAGGCTATTTATATTTCAAAGTGGATAGAAAAGTGATTGTATTTACCTGTGATTCATATTAACCAAAAAGCTGAGCAAATTGGTAATACTATCACGTGTAGATTTGCCAAGCCCATGTTGACTCAACAGTACAACTGATCTGAAGCTAAGAAGAGCATTCAACCAAACCAGAACCAGTGACTTCTTTCAACCAATATAGACTGGTAATTTAAAACATATATACAGTAATGCTGCAACTTCGTAAATACCTTACACAAATATATAACTGAACCCCATAAATTAACAACTAGAGAGTTTCGTTGGCTGTCAGCACACAAAAAGAAAACAAACACGTGAGAGAATTTTCAATAAATACACATACTTCGGCACATACCATGACATATATGGCATATATTATACGAACACTAAAACAAAACGTGTCAACACGTCGACGAACACAAGTCACCTTCTTTTTCTTGTGTAGTCTCATTCTCCATGAAGACGAGGCATAGGTCTCCTCAGGCTTTTGCTTTTCACTCGATATATTAGATATTTCGCATCCTCGGTGGCTCACGATATTCTGTTTACACGGATAAAAATATTGTGTCTTTTACGTAAAATAGTCAAAAAATGTCTAGTCAACGCGGTTCGGCTTTTTTGTAGACTCGACGACAGTTTTCTCGAGCTGAACTGCGTCTTGTGGGACTTAAATGCAGTGTGTGTGACTGTGCTGCAACCAGGAAGAGAATCCATATACAGCCAGCAAAGGTTGGGCTGTGAAAACGAAGGGCCGCTAGCGAATCAGTCCGAGTGCTCCTTTTTTAATCGAATTTGAGTTCTGACTGGGATTTGAATTCATCCGCCGGGTGCGCGCTTACTGTTAGAGGGTTGCCGGGAGACCTTGAGCGCGCGACTGAGCCGAAGCGAACCGAAAAAGAAACAGAAAGTCATAAGTTTGCGTCCATCTTTCGTCCATCTGCAGTTTCGATTCGCGTCGCTAGTAGTCGCAACACTGCATCCTGACGACGGTGCAAACTTAAAATATGTTATACGCTTATTTAATAATGGTTTAATAATTAGCGAGAACGTATTTATGTGTAAATATCGATGATCCGTTGAAAGTGACGCCACTATTGCAAAGGAACATGTTGTTCGTTGCATTGAAGGGTTGTCATTTACACTTCCCGCCTCTAAGTGGAGCTATTCAGTTTTCTGCATTCCTGAACTCCCTCCTCCCCCACTAAACGCCCACAGAGTGAGAACCGTTCATTATTGTTCTGCAGAGATCTATGCTTCTTCTGTTTCTGCCAAAAACTTTTATTGCAGTACTACTGGTCAAAATATTTAAACATAGTCTTCACTTGGAGGAATGTATAAAAATACAACATCATTTGACCCTTATGAAACAATGGCGAGGTTACACAATGCAAATTCTGTCACCATTCGCTCACCCTCATGTTGTTCCGTATTCATTTAACTTTCTTTCCACTGTTGAACACTAAAGGTCATAGGCTGAATGTTGGCTTTTTAATACTCCCATTACTAGTAGTAATAGCATTTTTACTAGTGAAAGTTTTTTATTTATTTTTACTAGTACTACTTACAAGTGCAATTACAGAGCTCTGCAATTACATAGGCTACTTGTAAGAATTTCAATGAAATAGCTCTAAAATTACATTCTTACTAGGAAGAATTCCATTTACAGAGCGCTGCAATTGCATTTGTACTAGTAAGAATGCAATTGCAGAGCTCTCGAAATTAATTACAGAGCTCTACGATTACATTCTTACAAGTAAGAATAGCAATTTAAGAGCTCTGGTGGTAAAATACACTGGCTACCACCCCTGGAGTTCGCTAGTTCACTAGTTCGAATCCCAGGGTGTGCTGAGTTACTCCAGCCAGGTCTCCTAAGCAACCAAATTGGTCCGGTTGCTAGAGAGGGTAGAGTCACATGGGGTAAACTCCTTGTGGTCAATATAATGTGGTTCGTTCTCGGTGGGGCACGTGGTGAGTTGCTGCGGTGGATGGCGTGAAGCCTCCACATGCGCTATGTCTCCGTGGCAACGCACTCAACAAGCCACGTGATAAGAGGCACGGGCTGACAGTCTCAGACGCAGAGGCAACTGGGATTCGTCCTCCGCCACCCGGACTGAGGCAAGTCACTATGCCACCACAAGGACTCAAAAAGCACACTGGGAATTGGGCATTCCAAATTGGGAGAAAAAAAAAAAAAAATAAATTCCAATTACAGAGCTCTGCCATCTCTTTTTTACTAGTAAGAATGCAATTGCAGAGCTTTCCAAATTAATTACAGAGCTCTGCAATTACATTCTTACTAGTAAGAAATGCAATTAAAGATCTATAAAATTTCATTCTTACTATAGTAGTAATGCAACTACAGTGCTCTACAATTAAACATCTTTAATGTGATTTTTTTACTAGTAAGAATTAAATTGTAGAGCTCTCTATTTGGAATTCTGACCAGTAAAAATGCAACTACAGAGCCCTCTTATTGGAATTTGTACTAGTAAGAATTCAATTGTAGACCTCTCTAATTGGAATTCTTACTAGTAGAAATGTTGTATAGCTCTGTAATTAAAAATGAATGGGGTCATTGAAAACATTACATGTAAATATTTAATTGTAGAGATCTTTAAAGGTGGAGTAAGTCATTTTAATCCAATACACTTTTTGTCAAATTCCACGAATATCTCTTCACGGTCCGTTAGCTGTCCTTTCTGAGTGTGCGCTGAAAAAAAATATGGTGTTTGTACAGAGCCCTAGCTCTGTAAGTGGGAAAATAAACAAAGTGTATCAGACTGATCCACACAACAACATTCCAGCCAACCAGCAACAGGGGGCAGTTCATGCTTGTGCACAGGATGGGGGAGAAGGGAAGGGGAGGGTAGGAGATGTGGGAAATGGGGCAGTGAGCGAGAGGGAAATTCATTAGAAGAAGAAGAGGGACGGTAAATCTGGCTAATGCTAACTTGCTGAACTCCAAGCAGGAAAGCTGGCCGAGAAACAGCCCAAGAGAAAAAGAAAGGGTATGATCAGGCAAAGGCTAGGAGCTGCGTAAACATCGGAGAGGCTTTCCAATGGTGGACAGACCTGCGAGAGCTGAAAGGCCTGAAGACGGATGTGGAGGTTGCTCTGTTTCTGCGTGATAAGTGGGTAACATTAGTTTTGCTATGTTTCACAGAACCAAGATATGCTGTTGTTGTGACGTTAGCTATAGTAGCAGGAGAGTTGTGAGTGTCGCTGTCTGGAGCTGGCTCTGGGAAACAGTCTCGTCCTCTCTGCAGGTTATCTTGGCAACAGCAACTGTAGCAACATTTTGCTAACCAACTACCTAGCTAACGTTATTAACATTACTTACTGTGTTGTTGTTCGCTCTATATCATGGTATTTGTCCATACTACATTTGCAAAGGTTTTTATAGCCACGATGGCCTAAAAACACAAATCGAAATGTTATGCTAGGTAACGTTAGCTTCTTTTTTAGTTTAACTAAAAATCTACTGTCCTCTTTGGTCACTGTAGTTTTGTATGTGTTATTGTAAAATCAAACTAAACAACTAACTCTCGCTAGTTTTTAGTCTGTTGTGTTTTGTATGCTGTGTTTTTGTGCTTGCTTGTCATTTGTTTATTAACATTTTATGTGATTGAACTCAATAAGTTTAGTCACAGTCTAGTCTTTTTATATTTATCCAACACATCCAACCTCTTCTGCCATTACAGTCCCTTGCACCGTATATAACAGATTTGTATGTAGTTTTGCACTACGTATGTGTATGTGTATGTTTGTATGTATGTATGTATGTGTGTGTCTGTGTGTGTATATGTGTATATATGTATGTATGTGTGTATATATATATATATATATATATATATATATATATATATATATATATATATATAAAATCAACTTAAACACACCGATACATACACTCACAGCGGCCGCATGTGTCTCTCTCTCTCTTGAACTGGTGCCTCCAGCTTGTCTTTATCCCCCTTCCGGCTGATTAGAACAATTCAGGGCCAGATGTGTGTCCTCACGGCCCGGCCAAGACCTCCCTGGAGGGGAGCCGTCCTTCCAGCCGTCCTTCTGCCAGCAGGTCTTCCCTGCCTCTCTGGAGCCCTGGGAGAGACGAGGGGAGGGAGATGGGAGAGGGAAAGTGTGAGGGGGAGAGACAGAGAGAGAGAGAGGAGAGAGAGAGAAAAACTCACTCACCAATGTCGCCTGGTCCTCAGCTACTCCTCCGCCCTCTGGCAGACGACAGCCGCTCCTCCTCTGGTGGACGGCAGCGAGTCCTCCGACCCCTGGCGGACGCAACGGCTCCTCCCTTTCCTGGCGGATGGCAGCGGTTCCTGCGACTCCCAGCAGACGGCAGCGGCAAGGATCTCCACGACAGCGCATCCCTCCTCCTTCCCGGGTTTTGGCACCAATGTAACGGGTAAGGATGGGCAAGGAGGAGGAGGGAGCCGGCTGAGCAGTCAACTAAACTTTTAATGACATAAATCAACTTAAATCAACTTAAACACACAGACAAACACACACACTGCGCCCATGTGTCTCTCTCTCTTTATCCCCCTCCCGGCTGATTAGAACAATTCAGGGCCGGGCGTGCGTCCTCACGGCCCGGCCATGCCCTTCTCCTCGTCACAATTATTATTTTGCTTCACTTCACCCAGTTGTTAGTGTCGTTGCCTTGGCAATGCGCGTGCATGAATTTGGGGGGCGGAACTTCTGAAGGGGCACTGAAGGGAGGGATGTGTTTGTTTGGCTGTTGAGTTCAAATATCAACAGTCTTTCTCAGGAATCGCTTAATCCACCTTTAATTGGAATTTTTACTAGTTAGAGAGCTCTGTAATTACATTTTTATGTAGTAAAATACGGTCTGGGAATTGCCACAAACCTCCCGATTCAATATTACAAAGATATTTACTTGCCAATTCGGTATGTATTGCGATTTGTAAAGTATTGCAATTCTGTAAGTATTGCGATTTGATGTTTTGATATATTTAGCGGAGTTAACTCCTTTTTCTCAGAAAGAAATGTCTACTGGAGAACAATTGTTTCTGAAATGACATTTGTTTCAACTTGTAATACAGAATTTATAGGTAAAAGGTAGGACTGTACAACTAATTGACCAGTCGGTGCGTTATCTGAGCTATTAGTCAGCTAATCGATGTTAAATAACCCATGTAGTAGGCTGCATTATGTCGCATGTTACCCAATCAGACGTGTTTCATAGGGATATATGGACGCTAATCACAGCCCTTTCACAGGGTAACTAACAGATATTCAACAGTTAAATAGGCTAAATAATTATAACCTCATATCCCACAAAGCTATTAAAATAAGAAAAGTAAAAAACACAGAAAGTTCCAATACACAAATAAACCTGTGGATTGTGCATGCATAATAACAGCATCATTACCCACAGCAGAGGATTTGGTGTCCGACAGTTAACAAGTGGCACTTTGATGGCTGCAGCAGCGGTATTAAAGGATTAAACGTAAAGAATTAAAGGGACAGAGCTTCTCAGAAGACCTGTTCATGTGGAACATTGCACAGATACAGCTTCCTATATTCACATATCAATCATTGTATTAGCATTAAGCTAAATGTGTATTTTTTCAAAGTAAATAATAATAATAATAAAAATAAAATCATCAGGGAGCGATTTTAAAATCGATTGTTTTAAGAATCAAAATAATTTTCCCCCCAACCATAGTAAAAATTCAATTATAGAGCTCTGTAATTTGAATTTGTACTAGTAAAAATGTAATTATGACAACTAATGCTGGGAACATTAAAACATAATTTGTCCTTCCATATGAAAAAACAGAATTTTTATTTTTGGATGAACTACAGTATCTGTTTAAGCTGATCCTATTACAACATGATAGAAATATAAATCGTCAGAACATTTTGAATGTGCAATTTCATAACCTTATTCTCTTGATAAATTGTTAAATGACAAGATGGAAACCTCTAGTCAAGACTGGGCTTGACAGATGTGGTCACTATGAAGTCTCATTGTATAAAAGAGCTGCGTGAAGTTCTTCAAAATTTCTCCTTTTGTGTTCCACAAGAAAAACATTGACAGGACCAGGAAGTCCCTATTGAGATGTGTTTAAATGTGTGTTTGTAAAATATATTTGCTTGCATGAAAATTTACAAATGTTACTAATCCCAATTTGAAAAATATATACACAACAAAAGATTCGTCATTTTTTTACCTCCTAAATTTTTTTTTTATCTGTAAAACAACATTTCACAAGTGCAAAGAGATGAAATAAAAAACGAGCATGTTAAATAAATATCAAATACAAGACTCTAATCATACAAACAGCCACATGAACAGACACTCTGAAATGTTTTTTATTTTAGCTCATCATATATCAAAAAAGAAACATTTTGCAAATGGTTTGCAGTCTTTCCACTTTCCCAGAAAGCAGACCATTCTCTATTCTTGTAATGAATCAGAATCAGAATGAGCTTTATTGCCAAGTATGCTTACACATACAAGGAATTTGTCTTGGTGACAGGAGCTTCACAACAATACAAAACAGCAACAAGACTTTTAAAAAATAATTAAAAACTGAATAAAAAATAAATATTGAAAAGAAAAAAGTATATATAGAATACACAACAGACAAATATATATATATATACACACACACACACACACACACACACACACATATATATATATATATACACACACACACACACGCATACACTACCGGTCAAAAGTTTTGAAACACGACTGAAATGTTTCTCCTGATTTTAAAAATCTTTTGATCTGAAGGCGTATGCTTAAATGTTTAAAATTAGTTTTATAGACAAAAATATAATTGTGCCATAATATTAATTTAATTATAAAACTAAAATTGTATAAAAAAAAAAAAAAAACAAAGTTTTTGAAATTGATGACTTGGACCAAATAATAAAGAAAAGCAGACAATTAGTGCCCAACATAGATGGGAACTCCTTCAATACTGTTTAAAAAGCATCCCAGGGTGATTCCTCAAGAAATTGGTTGAGAAAATGTCAAGAGTACATTTCTGCAAATTCTAGGCAAAGGGTGACTACTTTGAAGATGCTAAAATATAACACGCTTTTGATTTATTTTGGATTTTTTTTTTATTAATTACAAAGAATGAGTAAGAGTTTCAAAACTTTTGACCAGTTGTGTATATACATATACACATACATACATACATACATACACACACATACATACACATATGTAGTGCAAATCTAAATACAAATCGGTTATATACAGTTAGTGCAAGGGAATGTAACGGCAGAAGAGGTTGGATGTGTTGGATAATATAAAAAGACTAAGCTGTGTATTGCACATTAATTATTGCTCAATGGGGCAGTTTTAAATTTTCATGAGAAGGATAGCCTGGGGGAAAAAACTGTTCCTGTGCCTGACGGTTCTGGTGCTCAGAGCTCTGAAGCGTCGGCCAGAAGGCAACAGTAAAGGTAGTGGGCAGGGTGAGTGGGGTCCAGAGTGATTTTTCCAGCCTTTTTCCTCACTCTGGAAGTGTATAGTTCTTGAAGGGAGGGCAGGGGACAACCAATAATCCTCTCAGCAGTCCGAACTGTCTTTGTAGTCTTCTGATATCCGATTTCGTAGCTGAAACAAAACAAGACAGTTATAGAAGTGCAGAGGACAGACTCAATGACTTCGGAGTAGAACTGTATCAGCAGTACCTGTGGCAGGTTGAACTTCCTCAACTGGCGAAGGAAGTACAACATCAGCTGGGCCTTTTTCCCAATGGAGTCAATGTGGGTCTCCCACTTCAGGTCCTGTGAGATGGTAGTGCCCAGGAATGACACATCACAATGAATTGTTTTCTCAGATTTAATTGGAGAAAGGCTTAATATGAGCATTATCCATGGCTCTAGACAGGCAAGCACGTGCTGCATCAATAGGATCCTGCTTCTTTGGATTGTCCTCTAGTTTCGCAACATATGTCAGGATTTCCAGCATTTTGCTCTCAATCATCTTCTTGGCTAGTTGTTCGTCGGCATCCAGCATCTTAAACACAGTCACAAGACCTCTGTGCTGAATTTGAGAGCTGTCATGGAGACACAATCTCTGCATGATCTCAAGCCACTGCACAGTCTGTGGATGACAAAAGATAATAGCAGCAATGAATCAATGAATCGTTCATTCATTCATGTGACCTTTTAAAACCTTTCATTGCATATTGTACCTTATGATACAAATTATGTGTTTGGCCATAGAGGATCAGAAAACAGTCACTTACAAAATATAGATTATACAAAGAAGAGTTTTTTAAATTTAATTCGTTTTTTTTTTAGAGTACAAAGTTAAAAAAAAAGGTTAAAAATAGATAGCACACCTAAGGCTAAATCTACTAAACAAAGTTTGAATAGTGTCTGGACGTTAAGCTTTTTAGGCAGAATTAATTGCAGAAGTTTAATATAATAGGTTTAGAACAAATCCTAACCAAAAATCACATGGACCTGATGGCTGCTTAATGATACATACCACTTTAGTAATCTTTTAGTTTCTTCTGTGCGGCAGTGAGCATAGCCAGTGTGCCAGCTGCTGCCCTCTGTAAATGCTCATCATCTTCACCACAGAGCAGAACAAGAAGCTTGAGTTTATCATTACCATCCTCCAGATATCTGTCTTGAACCTGTCAGAAGAAATCAGGTTAACATTTCCATCCATACACACAGCAAAATAATTTGACTAGCAAAATTCTATGAGTGGTAATTTGGTACCTCTTTGCAGCAAACAAGATTACACATGCACTCTGTGGCTGCTTGTCTGATTTGATCGTGTTCCTCAAACATGTAGTTCTCAATCTCTGGAAGAGCTTTTTCCTTCAGGATTTTCACTCTGTGGAAAGATAGTTAAAGGACTAGATTAGCATTTCCTGAAGGAAATACCAGTACATGACAACATCTTTACAGGGTAAAGATGGCTATATACTGTATGATTGAAAACATGTGAGAAAACCAACCTCATTCAGAATGTTTTCAGTATGTTCTCGGACACTCACCGAAGTTTGTCATTAAAGGCAACGAGATTTGTGAGACCCAGTAGAGCTTCAAAGTTTTCCATTCCATCTCGTTCTGCGTTTAGCAAGGAAACCAATGGTCGCACAACTTCATATACCTGTTATGGAGTAGAAGGACAAAATTAGGTATTAGCTTTAAGCTTTCCTGACAAACTATTCATCCATTCATCAGGCTTTCACAGTAGTAGAGATGTAAAAATGCTATCTTACCCTCTCGCCAGGGAAGGCAATTTCAGGGTTGGAGACAGCAGCGATCTTAGCAAGAGCAAGACTGGCCTTTACTTTGCCTTTGTCAGTTCCTTCCAGGGCTAATAGGACCAAGGCATTTTAGAGGGCATTTTTAACTTCAGTAATGGGCAAAGGGATGAGTAGAAAGTCATAACTGATATCATCATTCCACAGTGTGTTACAGAACTTAACTGGGGTCTTACCGTGCAAGCATATCTTTAGTCTGTTCAGTCAGGATGGAATTATCAGCTTTGACCATGACAGTGAGTGCTGATGTGACTCCGGCTTTCAAAAGCTTCTTCACTCGCCTTTCAATGAACTCCTTATCCTAAAGCACAAGAGAAACACTTTAAAATCCATATATCACCTAATTTGCTGATGGGTTATTGACATGAAATTGGAAGGAAGGAAGGAACTAGGTGTATGTAATTACCTTAGGGTGCTGCTCAGGTACATGTTGTTTGGAGAACTTGGCCAGCTGTACTAGCTCAGGGATGACCTCTTTCTTTTCATAGCTGTTGGTGCAGTTGACCAGGGTGCAGGCTACAGCATATAGGATGGTCTTATCTCTTGACTATAAGAGAAAATGTATATGAACATTTACGTATATGGATAAAAAAAGAAAAAAAAAAAGAAAAAAAAGAAAAACGGCATTATAAATCGGCCACATAGGAAAGGTTAAAGTAATTCTGATTTTCAAGGCATCTGTCATACCTTGGTGAGCTCAAACATAGCCCTCATGGCCGGTCCATCTCCAACAAAGTCATCTTTCACATCTGCATCATTGGTAAGATAAGCCAAACCTTCAATGGCCCATTTTCTGGTACGCACATCAAGCGTAGGGTTGCAGAGCCACCTAAAATATACCACATCAAAACCAATGTGTTGAACACTATGATATGCAGTATGACCCCCATTATGTCTGAATGGAGCAATTACAAGTGAGAGTATAAAATAATATCTAATATATGCCAACATTGGGATCCTTCAGAAAAATATGCAGAGTGGAAGGTGCTACACTCAGCCAGGAACTAGTTTCAATATATGGTCTTTTTGGACTAGAGAGAAAGTTTTGAGTTCCGAGAACACTTGAACTCATAAAGATAAAAATAAATAAATAAATAAATAAAAGATTTCTCGTTATAGGACTCCATTAAACAAACAGTAATTTGGATTAGCATTCTCACTTTCTGCACTGCTTGGCCAGTTTCTCAGTGGAACCCTCAGCAAATTGTCTCATGCTGTAATCATCTCCTCCAGCGGATCCCAGCTTACACAGGCCCTGTTAAAGAGATGGGATATTACATTAGGAACTGGGTTTTTCACAATTCTTGGCACAGGAAATCTAAGTGGTGCTTGCAAAGGCAAAACTCCCACCACAATGCTAGGGTGTTTAGGGTGGTTGTCATGCGATTGGGCTTTGCTTTGGTGTTACTGTATGGTTGCTAGGGTGTTCTGGACTGTCGCTAAGTGATTGCATAGCTTATTGGCAAAAGTCAAAAGAGCCTACCACCAAGTCCCATAACATTCTGGTCCCTGTGGCTTGAGTTCCTTCCTCAATGTAAGTCTATGAGATTTTTTTAACCCAGTCTCATGACAGTTCGTAAGAAATCGTGTGTTGACTTCCCATAGAGACAAATAAACAAAGCAACGAACAATGTTAATTATGATTTTTTCCTTTGATTACTATGATTATGCTATGTTTTTTATAATGAGGTTTAATACACAAACCTAAACATAAACCGAACCATGATTTTAATAGGAAAATAACTTTTGTCTGCCACTCAAGAAAGAAGACATCAGCTTTTGGAACGAGATACAGAACGAGAGGGACAGTATATAATTGTTATTACATATATACTGTAAATATGACATGAGCAACCAAATTTGTTCACAGATGTTTAACTTTTTAATAAAGTGATGGATAGGATGCTTGCTTAAATTTGATGCCTGAACTGTATCGATTAGAAATTATATTCTCATTCTCATTTGCTGATTGGTTGGTCTGTATCGGACTAAAAGCCATACCTTTTAATAAATGCCAAGACGTACAATATCTTATGATTTTGCCATCTCATACCAACAAGTTTTCATAAGGCTATTTTTGATTTTTTTCACCCAATTACCATCTGCCAGACAAAAATATATATAATACATACATCTGAATGCTTAGAAAAGTGAAAATACACCTCTCTTCAAAAAGCAGCACCATTTGAAATATCATTCGTGTCTATAACACAAACAGATATGCACCATTTTAAAACATATGTTTAGGGTTTTGTTGAAATCCTTGCCTAAGCCACTAAATATATGAGATGGACTCATGAAACCACTAATGAACATTTCAAAGCAACCACAATTTGAGAAGCATGTCTGCTTACCACAAGGGATCGGATCTTGACCTTCTAATTCTTAGTTTTCTTGTACATCTCCTTCAGTAGAGTTACACCATTGCTAAGTAAGAACTTTGCTTGTTTTGGTGGAAGCATGAATGAGGGCCTCCACTGCCACCAACTGGTCCACTTCACGCTCAGATCCGCAAAGGGCCACCATCATCTCCATAACATCCTGACGACTGGTTAGAACATTGCCTACATCGAAAGGTCACTGTAAGAGGCCTGTCAGAGTATTGATGGCATGGATGTTTCTGTCCATGTCATTTGGATCAAACTTGCTCCTGTTGATAAAAACCAACCGACATTTTGTATAGAGTTTTTAAACATTAAAAAGTCATATTGGAAAAGATACTGGAAAAGACCAGCTTAGATCAGAAATACTTTTCATGCTGGTTCAGACTGGTTTCTGCTGGTTTGGTGCTGGTCTAGCTGGTGGATCAGATGTTCACCCGCAAATCTCAGCTGATGAGGCTAATCAACTAGCATAGTCTTTCTCGTGTAGTTGGTAGTTTACACATACAGCAATCTGATATATGGCCATATATGAATCATAAAAAATTCTAATAAATAGATTTCGGCATTTATGTACATGTTCATATTCCACTAGTATTTGGGAAAATATATGTTACATATACAACCCCAATTTCAAAAAAGTTGGGACAGTATGAAAAATACTAATAAAAACAAAAAGGATTGATTTGTAAATTATATTCACCCTTTGCTATATTGAAAGCTCTACAACTACACATATGAAGTTTTTCTTATGAATTTCCTTGTTTTTTGAAAATATACAGTAATTTCGAATCAGATGATTGCAACACGCTCCAAAAAAGCTGGGACAGTCAAGTGTTTACCACTGTGAAACATAATTTCTTCTAATAACACAAGCATTTGGGCACAAGTTTGTTAAGTTTAGAAAGTGGAATTTTCCCCCATTCATCCATTATGTTGGTCTTTAGCTGCACAATTGTACGGGGTCTTCGTTGCCGAATGGTGTGCTTCATAATGCGGCACACATTCTCAATTGGAGACCGGTCAGGAATGCAGGCAGGCCAATCTAGCACCCACAATCTCTGCTTACACAGCTATGCACTTGAAATCCGGGCAGCATGTGGTTTGAAGTTGTCCTGCTGGAAAACGCAGGAAAAATGTCATTTTCAAAAAACAATGAAATTCACAAGGAAAAACTTCATACAATGTGTAGTTGTAGTATTTTCAATATAGCGAAGGGTGAATATAATTTACAAATCACTCCTTTTTGTTTTTATTAGCATTTTTCATACTGTCCCAACTTTTTCGGAATTGGGGTTGTATGAAAACAGCAATTGTTGTAGTATTTTGAAATATACGGTATGTTGCATATGTAGAATGTTACTTTTATGTTAGTGAAACCTATATAATCAAATCAAATCAAATCAAATCACTTTTATTGTCACACAACCATATAAACAAGTGCAATAGTGTGTGAAATTCTTGGGTGCAGTTCCGAGCAACATAGTAGTCGTGACAGTGATAAAGACATATACCAATTTACAATAAACATCAGATTTACAACACAATTTAAAATCTAATATACACATAATTACACACAACACAATATACAAATAATAACATACAATGTACAGTATACAATACACACAATATAGAATACACATTATACAATAAAAAAAGTATATGTAGTATATATAGAATGTACAGTATTGTACTGTATTGACATTCAGGCTGTTGGTTGATAGTCAGATGTTAAGAGAGAATATAAAATAATAATCATATAATTTATGACAGTCCGGTGTGAGATATAAGAGTAATAAAGTGCAGTGCTGATGTATTTGATCGTGGGAGATCAAGATTTCAAAAGTCTGATTGCTTGGGGGAAGAAGCTGTCATGGAATCGGCTGGTGCAGGTCCTGATGTTGCGATACCGCCTGCCTGATTGTAGCAGTGAGAACAGCCCATGGCTCGGGTGGCTGGAGTCTCTGATGATCCTCCGAGCTTTTTTCACACACTGCCTGGTATATATTTCCTGGAGGGAGGGAAGCTCACCTCCGATGATGTGTCTGGCAGTTCGCACCACCCTTTGCAGGGCTTTGCAGTTGTGGGCTGTGCTATTGCCGTACCAGGCGGAGATGCAGCCAGTCAGGATGCTCACTACAGTGCAGGTGTAGAACCGTGTGAAGATGTGGTGGTTCATTCCAAACTTCCTCAGCCGTCTCAGGAAGAAGAGGCACTGATGAGCCTTCTTCACAACGGCTTCAGCGTGGATGGACCATGTTAGTTCCTCAGTGATGTGGACACCCAGGAACTTGACACTGCTGACTCTCTCCACTGGTGCTCCATTGATGGTGATGGGACTGTGTTCTCTGTCTTTTCTCCTGAAGTCCACCACAAGCTCCTTTGTCTTGCTGACGTTGAGGGAGAGGTTGTGCTCCTGACACCAGTGTGTCAGAGTGTGTACCTCCTCTCTGTAGGCTGTTTCATCATTGTCAGTGATCAGACCTACCACCGTCGTATCATCAGCAAACTTAATGATGGCATTGGAGCTGTGTGTTGCCACACAGTCATGTGTGTATAGGAAAAACATCATATAATGTGTAGTTGTAGTACTTTCAATATAGCGAAGGGTGAATATAATTTACAAATCACTCCTTATTGTTTTTATTAGCATTTTTCATACTGTCCCAACTTTTTCAGAATTGGGGTTGTATGAAAACAGCCATTTTTGTAGTATTTTGAAATATACAGTATGTTGCATATGTAGAATGTGACTTTTACGTTAGTGAAACCTATATACTTTATGAACACAAGGTATTAAATATGTGTTTTGCATTTATTGCCCAGGGGGTGGGGGGTGGGGGGGAACCACATGAGGGAGAAGGATGTCTTCCCTGTAATGCACAGTGTTGAGATTGCCTGCAATGACAACAAGCTCAGTCCGATGATGCTGTGACACATCGCCCCAGACCATGACAGACCCTCCACCTCCAAATCTATCCCGCTCCAGAGTACAGGCCTCGGTGTAACGCTCATTCCTTCGATGATAAACGCGAGTCCGACCATCACCTGTGGTGAGACAAAACCGCGACTCGTCAGTGAAGAGCACTTTTTGTCAGTCCTGTCTGGTCCAGCGAAAGGTGATGTCTGGTAGGGACCTGCCTTACAACAGTCCTACAAGCCCTCAGTCCAGCCTCTCTCAGCCTATTGTGGACAGTCTGAGCACTGATGGAGAGATTGTGCATTCCTGGTGTAACTCGGGCAGTTGTTGTTGCCATCCTGTACCTGTCCCGCAGGTGTGATATTCAGATGTACCGATCCTGTGCAGGTGTTGTTACAAGTGGTCTGCCACTGCGAGGACGATCAGCTGTCCTTCCTGTCTCCCTGTAGCACTGTCTTAGGTGTCTCACAGTACAGACATTGCAATTTATTGCCTTGGCCACATCTGCAGTCCTCATGCCTCCATGCAACATGCCTAAGGCACGTTCATGCAGATGAGCAGGGACCCTGGTCATCTTTCTTTTGGTGTTTTTCAGAGTCAGTAGAAAGGTCTCTTTAGTGTCCTAAGTTTTTAAAACTGTGACCTTAATTGCCTACCATCTGTAAGCTGTTAGTGTCTTAACGACCATTCCACAGGTGCATGTTCATTAATTGTTTAT
The DNA here is from genome assembly GCF_019703515.2 of Myxocyprinus asiaticus. Taxonomy (NCBI): domain Eukaryota; kingdom Metazoa; phylum Chordata; class Actinopteri; order Cypriniformes; family Catostomidae; genus Myxocyprinus; species Myxocyprinus asiaticus. Next base: position 36,945,952 of record NC_059376.1, on the reverse strand, counting down.
GGTTCATTGAACAAGCATGGAAAACATTGTATAAACCCTTTACAATAAAGAACTGTAAAGTTATTCAAATTTTTACAAAATTATCTTTAAAATACAGTGTCCTGAAAAAGGGACGTTTCTTTTTTGCTGAGTTTATAAAGTGTGCCTATGTATCAATTTCTTTACAAAATAAAACTTTTATTTTGTTTTTCATTATTTTATTGTAATGTTTATTTATTTATTTCATATTGAAATGCTTGATATTATTGTAGACATATGTGTGCCTGTGTATGAATTTTGTCACAAAACAAAACCTTTTATTATTAACTTTTATTTTATTTTATTTTATTTTATTATAATATTTATTTATTTTATCTTTAAATGCTTGGAATTATTGTAGACACATATAAAGTGTAACTATATATGAATTTCTTTACAAAACAAAACTTAATTTAATTTTATTTAATTTTAGACAATTTGGACTGGATAGTAAAGGAAAAGCAGCCATGCCCAGCATACAGTACATGTTTTGATTTGTTAAACTTTTTTTGCTTACTACATAATTCCCATAATTTCATTTGTGTTATTTCATAGTTTTGATGAGAATAGTAACAATAAATAGTGAATAAAGAATGAGTAGGTGTGTCCAAACTTTTGACTGGTATTGCTGTATGAACTCAGTAACACCAAATGTAATCCATAAGGCCCATTTGTTTTGACTTACGCCATTCATACTATACTGGTGGATGACCTACCATTGTCAGCTGTGAAAAGGCTCCTAGAGTTATCAGTATCTTTCTTATTTTTTCTTGGCACATTCCTGGTCAGGAGGTTTAGAGCTTGGTCTCGGCTATGTTTAAAGGGATAGTTCACCTAAAAATGAAAATTGTTTTACAATTTTCTCACCCTCATACTGCTCTAAACCCGTTTGACTTTCTTTCTCAATCACTGTTCACTTCAATTGCATCTTGTTTCAAAACAATGTCAGTGAATGGTGACTGAGACTAGCATCCTGCTTAACATCTCCTTTTGTGTTAGGAAGAAAGCATATGGAACAACATGAAGGTAAGTAAATGATGAAAGAATTTTCATTTTTGGGTGAACTGTCCCTTTCATAAATGGAGTCAATGGCAAATCAGTTCAATTATCACAATCTGAATGCACATTTGTTCACATGCCATTCTCTTACCAAGCACGAGAGCCTCTTCTTTGCCATACATTCTCTTGTCCGCTCCGGCTAGGGAGTTATTGATGCACTGGAACATATTTGCAGTTGTCAGAGCAATCTCCTCATTGTCCACAGCCATGATGCTGCACAGTTTGTTCATTCTCACCATGTGCATGATGGCAGTTGCCTTTAGAAGCACAAAAACACAGACACTTGCTACATAAATGGCATCAAATGCAGAGAAAATTGCCAAACTTGCGGCTTCTACTGAAGTTTAACACAAAGTATGATATTATCAGTCTGCAGCAGTTCCTCACCCTTGCTCTGTGGCCAGTGCACATTCCTGACAAGGTCCGAATGGCAGCCAAAATCATCTCGAGTTTTTCGGTGTCAATCAGCTACACTAGTAAGGGCACACCGTTGTTCTAGGATATTCTCTCTGTGCCCGCATCTTCTCTGGCCAGGACAGTCAGGTTGTTGGCAGCCAATGGAACCAACCATAAAGTTGAGTTTTACTAGGAGATTTGTGAGTGCATTTTACATTCATTTAGTTCTAAGCTTTACTGTTATAGACTACATACACAGGGGTCGGGGAACATGTTCAAACCTTTTCTCTCTTTTCCTTATCCAATTCCTCTGAAAATAGGATGTCAAACATATTCTGCACTCTGGAGTCTGTCGAGAAGGATGTTTTCAGCTGTGGAAAAATCAGATATGATCTTTGGAATTCCAAATGTGTGGTTACAGCAGACAAGAGTTTTTAGGCTATCACAACTAATTTTATCTTGACGAAACAGTCCCCACCTTCTGTTGAATCTCAGCTCCAAGTCTTCTGAGGGTCTCCAGGAAGGTCTTATTTTTAGGCTCTATTGTCGCACATTTTTGGATATCTTTAAAAGCCATGTCGAGTTTGCCGAGCTTCTCAAGAGCTTGACATCTTCTGTACTGAGCTTTGATGTCTGAAGCATCCACATCGATAGCTGCAGTTGGCAAGAAAAATACAATAAGAGATCACTACTCATGTGTAATTCTTTAATGTATCATAATACAACACTTACATGATTAAGCTGTTACATAGTATTGTAAGCTGGAAGTCTGAGCAGAAAACATGCAAAATGGAATTCATTTACAAATCATTCATACCTTTAGTGGCACCTGATGCTGCATTGTTGTAGTTTTCCTGGAAAACAAGATAAAAAATAGAATGTGTCATGCAGAAAGTCTTCTATTGTGTACATTATGTATATACTGTAGATTCATACCTTTTTCAGGAAACAGGCTGATCTGTTCCTATAAATTAAAGCCAGTGTTTTCTTGTCTTTGCAAGTCTTTAAGGCTTTAGTGTAGCACTCAATGGCTTTGTCTATTTCTCCTGCCTGGAAATGTTTGTTATCCCCTTCCTTTAACTGGACTGGATCTTCCATTTCACCCATCTAACACAGGATGTTCGAATTAAATAAGGTACAGATTCATCTGTACATTAAAAATAGTCAAATTCATGTAAGCATTACTGGAAACACTTCACAATAAGGTTCCATTTGTTAACATTAGTTAACAACATTAATTAACATGAACTAACAATGAACAATACTTTTACAACAATAATTTGTCTTGGTTAATGTTGATTTCTACATATAGTAATTTATTTTTAAAATCAAAAGTTATATATGTAAAGATTAGTTAATGCACTATGAGGTAAAATGAACTAACAATGAACAGTTAATTAAGAGTTCATTGCTTCAGTCGAGACACACAAGATGCTCTTCAGAAGATTACCAAATCAAACTGGGATAACATGGACCATCAGCTGCTGTTATTAAGGCAAAAGGAGGAGGACAAATTAAATAGGCCTTCCAAGGAATTCTTTAAATTCATGTCATTTTGTCAATTCAATTTTTCAATCAAATTATGCTTTAATCAAATCAATTTATGCTGCTAATATGGTAAAAAACATCTCATTACATTTGAAAAGAATGCAAAATTGAAGGCTTTTACAGTGCTTCAGACTTTTGGACCCAACTTTATGTAAATTTCACACTGCAGGGGTACAGATCTTTAAAAAGCAGCATTTTCCCTTTAAAATTATATAACACTTGTGCAAGTCAAAAATATTAATTACAAACCTTACATCCAAACATATTCTTTGCAGCATTATTTAAAAACAAAAACAAATACAATACAGCAAAACATCCCTTTCTGTACCATTCTCAAACTTACCAATCAGGTGCCACTTATCAAAATGTTCTTTTTTTATTTTATTTTTTTCATTTGATTCCACACTCATATTTAAACAAACAGCACAAGAATACATGGAATCAACTTTTATCAATTATGTCCCAATAGACATCTCAGTGGTCAAACATTGAATAACAACAGACACACATATAAACAGACAGTCCAAAGAAAGTACTCAAGGACATAACAAAAAACATAAAAGTAACATAAAAGAAAAAGAAAAAGGGTTCCACATATTAATTTTTAATAAAAATTGTCCCTCTCCACTGCTCCTCCCTGGCAACCATCTAGGAAGGCCAAATAAGTGCCCCACTTCTTCCAATAAGCACCCAAACTGCCCAGCCGTCTATGTGACATCTCTTCAAAAGCCACCTCTCTGCCCAACTCAGTGCACCACTCATGAAATGAGCACGCACCAGCCGACTTCCATCCCCTAAGAATTACCTGCCTTCCGATCATCACGCTGGTAAGGACCCAGTTTTTTATATGTTTGTTTATTATATTAATACCCGCCCCATCAACCAAAATACAAAGTCAGGGGCAAAATAAAATCTGAGTGCTTAAGACCTCACAGATAAAATTCTGAACCCTTGACCAAAATCCTTGAATCTTTGTACAGCACCAAAAACATGGGCTATGTCCCCATCCTCCAACTGGCATCAGCAGCAAGTAGGTGTCTCTTTAAGGCCAAGCCAATACTATCTAGAGGGAGTCCAATAAAAACGATGTAGAATCCTAAATTGAATGAGGCGCACCCTTGACATTTTTTAAAATCCTACCCCATACTCCATCTTCCAGTACTAAATTCAAGCCTCTTTCCCATAACTTCTTAAGAGATGTTAAAACTCCATCCCCTAGACTCTGAATTAGCCAGGAATAGTACACTGAAGCTTCATGACCTTTTCTAAAAGCAGTAAGATCCATCTCAAGAGTGTCTTCCGCTTTAGGGGGCTGCGTATTACACCCAAAGGTGGTACAGAGTAGATGGCGCAGCTGCAAGTACCTAAAGAATTGAGATCTTGGAATCCCAAACTGCTGTATTATATTTTCAAAGGATCTCAACGCTCCATTTTCATACAGGTCACCCAGCGTAGCAACACCCTTCTCAGTCCACTCTGTCCAGCAGAAACGGGACTTATTAATGCATAATTTAGGGTTCAACCAAATACTTGTGGCAACATTCAGGTAAATGTCCGAATTGAACATGCGTCAACTTTTGTCCACACTAAATGCATATGCGAGATAACAGGATGTGTCTTTACTTCTCCAGGCAGCATGGTATAAAGACTTTGTAATGGCAAGATAGGGGCAAGGACCTCCTGTTCAATATAGAGCCAGGGAGGGGCTCTCTCAGGTGGAAGCGACCAATGTGCCATCATTTTAATAAAGGGTCAAAATAAACTGTAACTAAATCACTCAAATTTTCTGGAAATAAAATTCCCAAATACTTAATGCCCTGCTTGGGCCACTGGAAGGCGCCTGTTTGAAAAGCCGTTACAGGGCAGTATGCTGTCAGAGCCAAAGCTTTGGATTTAGACCAATTCACTCTGTATCCTGAGAACTTAGAAAAGGAATTAATAATTCTTTGGAGGCAAGGCATAGATTTAGTAGGGTCGGAGACGAATAATAAAATATAATTTGCGTAAAGCAAAAGCTTATACTCCACACCTCCCACCACCACCCCTGGAAAATCTTCAACCTTATCGCGGCTGCTAATGGTTCCAGGGCAAGACAGAACAATAATGGGGAAAGAGGGCAACCCTGCTGGGTGCCCCTATCCAGAGTAAAATAATTAGAAATTAATCCATTCGTTTGAACCGCCACTACTGGATGTCTATAAAGTAACTTAATCCATGCAATAAAAGTATTCCCGAACCCGTACATTTCCAAAATCTTAAAAAGATAATCCCATTCTACCATATCAAACGCCTTTTCAGCGTCAAGTGAGATGGCAGCAACCAGAGTCTGATCATTCAACACTGACCACATGATATTTAAAGCGCCAACTATATGCTTTCCTTTTCTCCATATGTGGCAACACCTCTAAACACACCAGGGCGTGATCTGAGACTAAAATGTTTCTAATTGAGCAATCAACAACAGATGAAATGAGGGAATTAGATATAAAAAAAAAAATCTATTCTAGAGTAAATCTTATGGACTGATGAAAAAATCTATAGTCCCTAACAAATGGGTTCAAAAGTCTCCAAATATCTGTAAGACCAAGATTTTTACACATCCTGTGAAGCGTCAATGTTGCTCTAGGGGGCTTGCACACTTTTGCTTCACTATGACCAAGGACTGAGTCCATCAAAAGATTAAAGTCTCCTCCCAATATTATATCATGAGGGGTGCCAGTGGATTGCAACATCCCTTCAAGATCTATAAAAAAGCCTTGATCATCAACGTTAGGTGCATAAATATTAGCCAAAATAAGACTTTGCCCCTGAATTTAAGCTAAAACAATAATGACTCTTCCTAATTTATCTTTAATCTGTTTGAGACATTTGAATTGTAGATGTTTACTTATCAGTGTAATGACTCCCCTGCTCTTACTTGAGCCAGCACTAAAGAAAACATGTCCACCCCATATCTTCCCAAATTTTTCAGCTTCCTGTGGGGAAAGATGTGTTTCTTGAAGAAACATTATATCATATTTCTTACGCTTAAGAAGATAAATAACCTTCCTTCTTTAATGGGGTGCCCCAACCCATTCACATTCCATGTGAATAGAGACAATCCACTAATATTAACATTTGACATTTTGACATAAGAAAAATAGTTTGTGTGTCAAAAACAAAATGATAAAGACCACATTCCAACATTAGTGCAACAATCAAACCCCGAACTTCCCCCAGAAACAAACAAACAGAAAAAAGAAAAACGTGTGCATTAACCCCACGCACGCAGTGCCAACTGGCATCCATCCCTCTAAACTCAAACAGTCCATGTACGCCTACGAGAACCCCTGCGGCAACTTTGCCGTCAGATTGCTCAAGTCCGGTGTTTCTATACAAATTTTGTGAGACAGAATTACACAACAAAAGATAATCTATAAAACAAACTCCAGTCAATAGGTGGAATAAGCACAAAGAGCATGCAGATTTATCCACAAAACTGTCCAAATGACCTAATCACTCCAGTATCTTGCAAGAAATACTCCACGAAACAAACTCCAGCCAATAGAAGGCATAAGCACAAAGAGCGTGCAGATTTATTCACAAAACTGTCCTGAAGGTGTGTTACTCCACAAAACAAACTCCAGCCGCTAGGCGGAACCAGCACAAAAAGAAAACAAAAAGGCTCTCAGTTTCCTCAAACAGTCAAGTGAATGTTCAGTGAGTTGGTCCACTCAGCTGCAACGTGAGTACCACAAGATAACTTACTCACTGCATTGACTTTATGAAGGACATCGCTTGCTGTGGGCATGTGAATGTTTTATGGCAGATTCGGAAAGAGCCCGTCTAGGAATTTCACCATATCCTGACCCTCTTCGGCCTCAGTAATTCCAACAATATGGACATTATTTTACCAGCTATGGTTCTCCATGTCCTCCAACTTCAGTCCGCCCCTGTGCCGCGGCCGTTAATTTGACCGGCCGTTCGTGAAATCTCCCGATTCTCCCGACGGCCAGTCCGACCTTGCTCTCCGATGACTCCAGAAAATTAATCCATTTCTCGACATCCCCCACTCTTGTAACCACCTCAGAGAATTTAGTCTCCATGGCAGTGATCGATCGACGTATCACAGCAAGATCCTCCAAGTCAGCAACGACCTTCGTCAGCATTGCCGACATGTTCAACATCTCTCGCCACAATTCCCTCATCTCTCCGACCAAATCGACTCCCTGGCTCGGGGCCTGTTCGGGGGTGTCAGCATGAGCACTTAAGTGTCTTTTAATGTTTCCAGAGCCTGAGGATTTTGAATTATTTGACATATTGTCCTCCTAGAACAGTTATGGTACATAGTGTATAGAATCTCACTGGTTTATGTCATTAAAAGTGTTAAAACTAGCAAAGAACGCAGAGCTCGCCATTCACACATCCGATCCTCGCATGGCGTCACGTGACTCTCCATTTTTCAAAATGTTCTTAAGAAAATAGTCAAGCACATGTTACCCCTAACTTTAAATGTCTGAACCTCACGCCTTATTTGGGCAACAATGTAGCCCCCTGTGAGGTCCTACATCCACAGTAGTGAACAGACTGGATGGCAGCCTCCCTAAATAAGATACATTCCCCAAATCTGTCTACAACAACCTACAGATTACACATCCATAAACAAGCAATCCTGCATGCAGTTATAGTTACATACCGTCTTTAAAGTTAGTTCTGTTTCTTCGTTTAAGAGGAAAGTCTGTTTTTTGACAGTGTAGTTGTGGCACTTCTTGATATTAAGTTTGTAACACGTAAAAGTAATAGGAGGAGGCGAGAACCGGCTTGACAATATGAATGATAGTTTAATAATAAACTGAACCAAAAAGACACAAGCATAAACAGGTGTCGGACAGCTGTCCGTAACTCTCTCTCTCTGTCGCACTGCCGTCTCCGTCGGCCTTATCCCTCTCAGGCTTAATCAGCCTAATTAGGGGCCGGGTGTGCGGAATCACAACCGGCCCCGCCCTCCGACCTGTCACATTCCTCCCTCGTTCTTTCAGGCCAGGGAGCCCCCGGTATGATGTACACCCCGTGCCTTCCGCTCCATCTGCCGGCAGGTCATCCCCGCCTTCCTGGATCTGGGAGGGGACAAGGGGAGGGAAACAACAAAAAATGTGGTACTTGTACGCCGTAACGGCGATGGTACCAAATGAACACTAATATTTAAAAAGAGAGGGAAAGGACAATGCGGAGTGGTAGCAGGAGAAAGAGAGGAGAGAGAGAGAAAAAAAAGCCGGTTCTCCGATACGCCGTAGCCTGGTCCTCGGCCACTCCTCCACCCTCTAGTGGACGACAGCCGTGCCTCCCTGGGTGGATCGGAGGCAGTCCTCCGGTCCCTGGCATATGGAATGCCCCGCCGTGATTTTGATGGATGGTAGGGGTCTCCCCAGCCCCTGGCAGCAGTCCTCCCCCTCCAGGCGGTCGGCCAGGAGCCCCTCCCCGCTTGCGGTCTCAGACCCCGCCGTGTTTCAGTGGCTGGTAGGGGTCTCCTCCGCCACTGGCAGCAGCCCTGACCACTCCAGGCAGTCAGTTAAGAGCCCCTCCTCCCCTCACGGTCGGCAGCCGTTCCTCCGCTCTCAGGCGGCCGGGCTCCTCTGTCCCCCGGCGGATGGCCACAGCTGCTCCGTTGGGGTGGAAGGTAGTGGCGAGGACTCTACTACGGCGCATCCCTCCTCCTTCCTGGGTTAGTGTAACACGTAAAAGGGAAAGGAGGAGGCGAGAACCGGCTTGACAATATAAATGATAGTTTAATAATAAACTGAACCAAAAAGACACAAACATAAACAGGTGTCGGACAGCTGTCTGTAACTCTCTCTCTCTGTCGCACTGCCGTCTCCGGTCGGCCTTATCCCTCTCAGGCTTAATCAGCCTAATTAGGGGCTGGGTGTGCGGAATCATGACCCGGCCCCGCCCCTCCGCCCTGCCACAACGTTTTATCAGTTGAAATAGCCTCCTAAGAGTCACTTTTATATATCTTGAACATAGGGGGGTGAATACCAGGACAATAGGTGAAACCATTTTTATTGTGAGGGGGTGACACAATGCACCCCACCTGTTGATAAAAAAAAAAATGCACAATCTCACAAATGACTACATGAAATTATATCTTTCATGTATTTTTTACTGTGACATGCACTTCCATAGGAGTATTGCTGTAATGGTCAATTAACTATAAAATGCTGTTACATGATTATCCCTTATATCAGTGAAATTGACGGTCTTTGATATGGTCTATTTAGGGAGAGGGTATGACAGCTGAGAAATCAGTAGCAAATGTCCAAGCCCACCCATTGGGCGAGGGGCAGGGGAGTTGGTGGCTTCCAACAGCTGGGGTAGTGCAGGCCTGACTGGTAGTTTCTAGAATGGAATTGAAACAATCACTATATGCGAACTTTTCAGCGAAACAACAAAGACATGAAACACAGTGGTTATTTATAATAATGATTTAATAAATTATGGCCTCAAAACAAAACAAAATGTGCAATAATATTTAAAAGACATTTCTGACAGTATTTAAAATCATAGAAGCATAGCATTTAAGATCAAGCAATTAATTTGATGCCTTCGGAAATAAGGATGTCCTGGGAGAATTAATTTGTATGGATGAAACTCTCCCCGTCCCACATTAAAGAGTTTCTTATCTGCATTTAAGCACAAAACAATTCTGGCATTTGTCTTAACTGTAGACTTGCACTGCAAAAATAAATTTCTTTATCAATATTTTTGTCTTTTCCAGTTAAAATATTTAAACATCCTTAAAACAAGTTAAATTTACTTGAAGCAAAATTGTGTTAAGCTTGTTTTCAGAGAATATACTGTATCTTCAAATAAGTTTTTTTTTTCTTAACCTCAAATGGCAAATAGTTTTTATTTTATTTAAGCATAAACCTTAATACATTTTGTTACATTTATGCTAAACACAATAAAAAATTTTTTTTGCAAATGGGCTAAAAAACAAATATATATAACAAAAAACATAATTTAAGCATTTTTGTTTACTTCAAGTTTTAAGGACAAAAATATTGACTAAGTTTTTTTTTTTTTAGTTTTTTTTTTTTTTTTGCAGAGTATAAATGTTGACTGTTACAAATTCCACTTTTGATTATCAGGAGCTGATGTACCGGCATAAATGAGCAGACTAAAGTTGTACAGTGAAAGTTAAACATACACTTACAGTACATGGCATGTCTGTGCTCACAGATTTAAGAACTGAAGTCACACATTGACAGTTTCCTAGAAACTGTGTGTTTCCTTGGAATTCAAATGTCAAGATTATTACTCCAGTAAGGAGAACTACAATAACACACTTGCATAACGTATGAAAATTGCACATTTAAAAAATATTTAAACCGCTTTGTTATCTAGAGTTTGAGTTACGAAGCATTGCATCAAGGCCACTAAAGTCCTTTAAAGGGATAGTTCACCCAAAAATGAAAGTTCTGTCATCATTTACTGAACCTTACGATGTTTCAAACCCATATGACTTTTACAAAAAGAGCAGAATGTTAGCCTCAGTCACCATTCAATTTCATTGCATCTTTTTTCCATATAATGAACGTAAATGGTGACTGAGGCAAAAATTGCCTCAAATATTCTTGTGTTCCACAAAAGAAACAAAGTCATACGGGTTTGGAACAACATGACAAAATTAATTTGCATTGTGTTATCTATCCCTTTAAGAGGTACTGTGTAGTTGATAGCCATTTAGAAACTGCTTGCAAAACAGATTCACAAATTTATTGCATGTCTCCTAAACAAAGAATGATTACAACACATGAAGTCAAGTCTATCTTCAGTCGGACCCCAGAGCTGCCATTTTATCTAAGATCTGTAAAGTTCTTCTGCGGTGAAGAATCACAAAAACACAGTCAGCTCTGCTTATTGGGTTGGTAGCATCTATGAATATAAGATCGTGTGACCTCTCAGGCCACTTAAAGCTACAACTCTTGGCACGTAAACTTGGTGCACTGTAAATGCTGCTTTTCTTTTTAAAAGTTTTGAATTGTGATTTGATGTACAGTACAGATATGTATGTTGGCAGTTGTAGCTGTTATATTGGCGAATGTCTGCACAATGATGTGTTTTATCTGTTTGGCCGCAGGGGGTGCTCTTGGCACATGAAGATCCAGAGGACCACAGAAGCGGGTGATGAGGAGGACTGAAAGATGATTAAGGATAATCTCATTTGGCTCCTCACTGAAATAAAAAATGGTAACAAATGTTAGCGATTGTGTAGAAATAAGTTAAAGCAGCAGTCCAACCAAAAATAAAAAAGTCATGGTGATTTTTCATTTTTGGGTGAACTAACCCTTTTACCTCATCTATCAAAAGACTTAATATTAAATAAACATCTCACCATTAATAATAGTCAGTAACATAAAAGTAACAGTAATAAATTACAGGAATGGTTCACCCAAAAATGAAAATTCTCATGATTTACTCACCCTCATGCCCACCCAGATGAGTTTGGCTTTCTTTCTTCTGCTGAGCACAAATTAAGGTTTTTAGAAAAATATTTAAGCTCTGTAGGTCAATAGCAAGTGAATGGTGGACAGAACTTTGAAGCTCCAAAAAGCACATAAAGGCAACAAATGTAACCCATAAGACTCCAGTGGTTTAATCCATGCCTTCTGAAGCAATCCAATCAGTTTTGGGCGAGAACAGATGAAAATATGACTCCTTTTTTCACCTGCGAGTGCATCAAGCACTAGGAAGTGTAATCGAGCTTGAATTAATCATCGCGTCTAGAGACTGCAATGGCACGATGTACGGTGAAAAAGGAGTTACTTTTTGCTCTATTCTCACCCAAAACCAGGTGGATTGTTTCAGAAGACTAAGAGTAAGAAGATTAAATGGAGCTTCACAATTTTGGTCACCATTCACTTGCATTTTATGGACCTACAGAGTTGAAATATTCTTCAAAATAAAATCTGTGTTTTTCAGAAGGAAGCTGTACACATCTGGGATGACATGAGGGTGAGTAAATGAGAAGTTTCATTTTTGGGTGAACTATTCCTTTAATATAAGGTTTACAGAGTGACTATTTGCTTTGGCTGTATTTATTTGCAGCTTAAATTAAACCCCTTCAGGTCGGCATGACTAGTTTCACAATATAGCACTGCCTTGAGTGCCTTGTTAATTTTATAAAGTGATTTCTTTATAATAAAGGCTCTTAAGAACACAAATTTTCATTCAAATGTTATTTTATCAATCTGACATGTAAACTAAGGTTAATAGTTGCTCTCAATGGGAGCTGCATACACATAGCAAACAGTACATATAGGAGTTTGGTAAACAGATGTTTTGTGTCCTAGCCGTTACTATATTGTGCATTAGCAATTTATATGGAACGCTGTATTGACCAATCAGCATCCAGAATCAGAACTATGTTTTATAATTTGTGATAACTAGCTATACCACTTATTTCAATAAAAGCTTTTACTTCATTGCTTCATTTTTTTATTAATATTCTTTTTAAATATACCCATTTATATTTTATTCATTCTCCTTCATTTAGTGCCTTGAGAGGCTACCACTTTAGGCGCTATATAAAAATAAAGTTTATTATTGCTGTACATTTTATTTTTACTTATTTTTATTAGTTTACGTAATCATGAAAGTTGTTGATATTATTTACATTTTTTTAAAATTAAAAAAAGAAAGAGATATACATAGTAATAAATATCTGTTACCTGGGACAAGGGTCAATTATACATTTCAATGGTCATTATACACAATATTTGAGCACAGAATGCAGCAATTTACCAATTACTACCAAGTATTCCAAAGGTGTAATAAAACCTTTTAATAATATATACCTAAAACTGTAGATCCAATCCACTAACTGTAATAAATGGACAAACTTACAAAGTAGACGTCCAGCACCGACTCATCATCTCGATCTATGTCCATGGTGCTTTGCTCGGACGACAGACAGATGGCGCTGTCCTCCAATGTAAAAGTTGAGCAGGACACAATGCCACATCTGATCCGCAAAGGAAACAGTGCCATTGAATTAGAGTGGCATTAAAAAGCGCAAAGACAAGTTAAAAGTCCTCAAAATGTCACTGCAAAAAGTTGATGGTCTCAAATGCCAAAAATATTGCTTAACATGGTGTGTTTGCAGTGATCTGCGAAAAGATGTGTGGGATTGTCAATGTGTTTATGAAAAAGAGGTTAAGAAAAACATTTCAGCTGTAATATTTCTGTACTGGGCTGTTGACCATCTACATCCACTTAGGAATGTGCTTATGTTTTTATTGCCTGCAATAATCTCTCGTGTTGTTGCTGCCTTTTGAATGTATAGCACACCTCTGGCTATGACACTTTTCAGACACTGAGCGTATTCATCAACACAAGCTTGTCCTGGACATAACCAAACATTTTCTAGAATTCATCACATGCCAAAGTGTTTGTTTTTTTAACCCATTAGTACACCTTTCATTTGGTGTGTAGCACAGCACTTAGCTAACTAGCTTCACACAACATCTTAAGTCATTCCAACTAAGGCTGGGTAAAAATGTAGATTGTCTGATTGATCGCAATCTTCAGTTAAATGATACGATATCTATTTTTTTTAATCCCCTTTTTTATCCCAATTTGGAATGCCCAATTCCCAATACTTAGTAGGTCCTCGTGGTGGCGCAGTTACTCACCTCAATCTGGGTGGAGGAGGACAAGTTTCAGTTGCCTCCGCTTCTGAGACCGTCAATCTGCGCATCTTATCACGCGGCTTGCTGTGCATTACAGCCGCGGAGACTCACAGCAAGTGGAGGCTCATGCTACTCTCCGGATCCATGCACAACTTACCACGCACCCCATTGAGAATGAGAACCCATAATCGCGACCACAAGGAGATTACCCCATGTGACTCTACCCTCCCTAGCAACCGGGCCAATTTGGCTGCTTAGGAGACCTGACTGGAGTCACTCAGCACACCCTGGATTCGAACTCGCGACTCCAGGGGTGGTAGTCAGAGTCAATACTCACTGAGCTACCCAGGCCCCACATGATATCGATTCTTAAAATCCCAAGATCTATCTTTTACTTTAGTTTACTTCAGTTTTTTTTTTTGTTGATTATTCTGTCTGTTAAATTAATTAGCAATTGAACTGCATTGTTTGGGCCCTGTTGTTAATTTTTTACTTAATACTTCAGTAGCGTAGCAAGTTAGAAGGTTCCCAGTGTATTTTACAGCATTAACTGAGAGAGAATTTCTTGTAAGCAAAATAGAATATACGGTATAATTATACAATAACTGAAATATAGGTATATCTAAATTAATAAAATCGTATCAATTAACAAATAGAGCTTGTGAATCGAAATTGAATCAAATCTGGAAATCTGTATTGATACTGAGCCCTAATTTAAACTGTAAATATTGTTGAGAAAAGTTATTAGTATTCTATTGTAAACTAGAGTTTTAAGTCACATCCACACTAATACGTTTTGAAAACGCATTCATTTTCGCAATTTTTACGCCTCTCATCTGCACTAGAACAGTGTTTTTCTTCATCAATATCTCTCCATTACCGAACATTGAGTTTTCAAATCACAAGGGATTTGTGTAGATGTGGCCTTAATTTTTCTGAGGAAAATATGAGAGGGCAAAACTCACTGCCATGATGGCCAGGGCATTGCTATGCGGTTGCTAGGGTGTTCTTGGTAGTTGCTAGGTGACTGCTTACAAGGCAAGTCAAAAGAGCACACCTCCAAGTGTATGATATTTTGGTTTCTAAATAAGGCTCGAAACACTTTTTCCTACCTGTTTTATCATCCACCAGATGAAATTTATAAGTCTGTTTGCTTAGAAAAGTATTAGCACACCTCTCCTAAACAAGCTGTACAATTTCAGGTATCATTCAGCACCACTTATTAATCTATAATATTGTTAAGTCAAAGATAACAGCCGAAAATGCTAAATTCAACAAACATTGTTTAAGCTCAGGAGCACCAAATGCCCCCTTCTGTGGTATTCTGTGTCATAAAACAATACCTCCATTATATCCTTCCTCAGCAAGCAGGTGAAATATTTATGAGGTCTTTTCACAGGAATTCCATTTAAAATAGGCGTGTCAAAGGTAGGTGATCAGCAAAAACTAAACCCAAAGATTCAAGCAACAGAACAAGTGTAGCACGACAGCACCTGGTCAATTGCTCACACTAAATTTAGGTTTCATAATGGAAATTGATCAAAGAATTAAAGGATTGTTCACCCAAAAACAAGTTCTTTCGTCACTTATGTCCAAACCTGCATGACTCTCTATCTTCTAATACAAATGCAGGTGTTTATCAGAATTCTCTTTTTCAAGCTGCTCTTTTACATATAATGAAAGTGGATGGTAACCAAGGGCTGTCAAGCTTAAAAAAAGGACAAAAAGCACCATCAAATTATCATAAATATAAATCAAACAACTCATGTAATATATTCCAAGTGTTCTGAATCCATAAAATAGCTTTTTGTGAGGAAGTGACCAAAATACATCAAGTTATTCACTAAAAACTTGCTTGACAGCCGTGGCTACCGTTCACTTTCATTGCACGGAAAAGTCATTTTGATTTTGAAAGACGAGACAGTGAACTATTCCTTTAAATGTAGCACTGTTTGACTATATTCTGAAGGATAGTGATGGGAGAAGCTAACATGTTTGTGTAAGGTTTTTGGGTTTGAATGATGCTAAGGGTCAGAATGTTTGTAAGTTGTGTGTGAAAGGTGTCACCTTTTGTTTGATCTGGCCTCCAGGTAGTGTGGGGGTGAGACGAACACTGGGGGTGGAGAGAGGGTGTGGCTCAAGGAAGAGGCCTCATATAGGTAATGAGTTTGAGGAACCAGGTCAGGACGGTTATAGGACCAGAACACTATGGTAGGAGATAAGGAGATCATATGAGGAGGATATGGAATAATATAGTGAATGTTACAATACACTTAGACTTAGATCAACTCTATTTTTTAAATGTACAGTAAATGACAGAGGAAACAGAAATTTACCAGAAAGTAACATTAATCACTTGCAAAATTACAATTCATATCCAGCAGCAGCTCTGAACTGATGACTAATACAGGAGTGCAAAAGTCAACACAAGGACACTGGCAAACTTTTGCTTCTTAACAGTAGAGTTTGTGTTCAGGCAGTGAATGCAGTGAGTTGAATGAGGAAGAAATGGCTGTCTAGAATGCCAGCTTGTTTTTCAGGGTTTTTCAAATGATGCTTCATGCAGTAAAAAAAAGCAGACATTTCCTATTTACAAATGTCAACTGCAACAGAACTGATGTTTGCAAGTAAATGTCGTCATTTACCATGGGTGATGGGATAAGATGTAAATGTGTATGGTATGTGTGTGGGTGGGTTAGGGGTTACTGGGTGAGGCAACAGAGAGACAAATCTTTGTTTTAAAGGGGTCATATTTTTTAAAATGTAAATTTCCTCCAAGGTCCACTTATGTTATAGTTTTTTTGTGTGTGTGTGTGTGTGTGCGCGCGCGCACGTGTGTGCCAAAAACAGACTATTTTCCACCCTCTCTCTGACTCTTAAAATTAAATGCTGCTGTGCCTTTGAAGGAATATTCCAGGTTCAATACATTGTAAACTCAATCAACAGCAAATTTAGTCTAGTTTACTCAACTTAAGCTTAATTTGACTATTATTACTAATTTTAATTATGTTACCATTACTCTCTAAACCCTAAAGTTGTCATTAATAAAAACATTTAAGTGGTCCTAATTAAACAGTACTTTAAGTGTCACATTTTGGAATCATAAATTAAATATTCATTCTTTAAACTTTGGCTTCGAGTACTACTAACTCAAAATTAT
Organism: Myxocyprinus asiaticus; assembly: GCF_019703515.2. NCBI lineage: Eukaryota > Metazoa > Chordata > Actinopteri > Cypriniformes > Catostomidae > Myxocyprinus > Myxocyprinus asiaticus. Next base: position 36,929,101 of record NC_059376.1, on the reverse strand, counting down.
CAAGTACAAAGTTGTGGCTGTGTGGAACACCCATAAGCCCTTGCACTTGAATAAATTATGTATGTTTGGTCAAAACAAGGGAACTTATGTCAAAAAATAATAATTGTCATTTAAAAATGTATTTAGTTTGAATTCTTATTTACTATTGTTTTTTGTTGTAGCTGGTTGACAGTTGTGATCTTTGTGAAGTCACCATTAGGATGATTAGTGTTACCTCTGGTGAACTTGGAACCTGTTAAGTTTAAGGCAGTCTTCTTTACTCAACTGTACTTTACAAAAGTGCAGATTTGAGCAATAAGTAGTACTGAGGAGAATCCAATGTGCCATATGGCTGACCTAGAGTCCAGTCCTAATTTCCCTTATACTGTATAAGGGAACATGATATAACTCAATTTAAATATTTAAATAAAACCAATGATACTTTAAATCACAGATATAAATTTACTTGTAACTAGTTAATGTTACTTAAAAAAAATCTAAGTGAGGTCAACAAATTAGATTTTACAGGAGCAGGGTGTACTGCCATTACATCATCATGACAATGAAGTTGTAATACTGGATATAACTTTACACAAATAAGGTTTGTAAGCGATCTTTCACAATAAAATCATGTTAAACACGTATAATGTTCACGTCTTGTGGCTATACTTTTGAAAGAAGAGCGTATTTGAATGTTTATGGACTGGCCCCATTCACTTCTATAAGTGTCTTACTGTAACTGATATTTTTGCTTTAAAAAACAAAAAACAAAAAACAAAAAAGATATGGATGAGTGGAATTATGTTTTGTGGTAATTTTTTTTTTTTTTGGTGGATTTTTCCCCCTTTTTTCAGCCAATTTGGAATACCCAATTCCCAATGCGCTTTAAGTCCTCGTGGTCGCGTAATGATTCGCCTTAATCCGGGTGGCGGAGAACGAATCCCAGTTGCCTCCATGTCTGAGACCGTCAACCCAGCGCATCTTTTCACGTGGCCTGAGCGGGTTGCCACGGAGACATAGCGCGTGTGGAGGCTTCAAGCCATCCACACTCAACTCACCACGTGCCCCACTGAGAACGAACCACATTATAGCGACCACGAGGAGGTTACCCCATGTGACTCTACCCTCCCTAGCAACCGGGCCAATTTGGTTGCTTAGGAGACCTGGCTGGAGTCACTCAGCACACCCTGGGATTCGAACTAGCGAACTCCAGGGGTGGTAGCCAGCGTCTTTTACCACTGAGCTACCCAGGCCCCCACTGTTTTGTGGTAATTAACATTATTTCACAAATGCCGTCAGTTGAGCTTAACTTGTATTGAAATAGGAACATTCCTTAAACACCACCTTTGCATGTGAAATGACAGGGCTACTGGTTTTCCGTCATGCCCTAAAGTAATAGGATATCCCCATCTTTCAATAACAGCCTCTCTGCAAAGCCTACATTTGTAAAGCCTACATTGTGACCAATTTATGCGCTGAAAAGTACCATATAAAAGGTTAAAGTCAGACTAAAATGACCAGGGAACTTTTACATTTCTTGATTTTAACATTCTTTAGAAGTATGTGCAGAGCGGAAGGTGCTACACAAAGCCAGGAAAAGGTTTGGCAGACTTTCTCAGATATTATCATTAGTTATTCTGGTGTTAAGGAATAATTGTATCTATCCTACTTTCTCTTTATTATCTCACCGTTATTGTGCAGGGCCAAGTTTCTGGTCACCTAATCATTTTAGTGTAAATGTCAGAAAGTTGTGGAAGTTCAGAACGAGACGTTTTTGCAGCTCAGTTACAATAAATGCTCTATTTGGCCTGAGGAGGAAGTCTGAAGTTCTGCAAGTTTCAGCATGTTTTCATAGTTCAATCAAGCTCTTCTCAAAAAGATCTCAGAAGAACACTTTGATTCCTCGTACCATGACCCCTTTAATGTTTAATAAAGTGCAAAAACATACTCAAAATTACAAAACCTTTTTCCTAAGAGATCAACACAGTCATTGCCGCCCACCTTGTCCATCAAGACTGGCTAGACTACGGGCTCCTCCAAGTCTGTCCACACTCTCCTCGCTCTTCTCCTCCTTCTGTGAGGACAGCACCTCCTGAGAGGAGCACTTCAGTGCAGATATGGAGTTCCGCGCCCTTTTGCTTGGAGAGAAACGATTTGCTGGAGGTGCAAAGCAACAGTTTTGGAGAGCAGAAAGAGAAGGGGACAAAAGTCATCTTAATTTACTGAAGATATTATTATGTAACTCTCCATTAACGGTTACCCGGCAGTGGCCAATTAGACCGTGAAATGAAATCTCTACCCTCAGTCTAACAATTTCACGGCATAAAATAAAATCAGAATTCTGCTTTACCTTAACATGGCGTAAAAGAATCAGATTAACATGATGCATTACAGATTCATACTTCTTGTTTTCTAAAAAAAAAAAAAAAAAACTTAAAGAAACAAGAAACTTAAGAAAGAGGTACTGATGTAATTCTGTTTCAAAATAATGTTTCAAATTAAATGAGAATGGGGAAATAATGACTGTTGAGAACAAGTGTATTGGTCCATCTAACCATCCACCCATCCATCCATATCCAGTCAGAATACCTTAGCAACAGCTTAACATAAATGGTATACATAACCTGCAATGTTCAAAGCCTGCTTCAAATGGTATAAGGCTTTCAAACAAGGATTTTAACCATCCCTCCCCCCCCCCCCCCCCCTTACTCTCTAGATCTAATTGGTTCAAAATGGAATTTATTTGAATGCCAACATTTCCAATGAAGAACTAAGGCGTCTTTACACAGCTGAGTTAATCCTGCTCTGTGCCTGCTTAAAATTCTGTGTAAAGATACAATGCAGCATAAAAGCCAGTCTATATTAAGCCTGCTCTTACCATCCTCAAAGCAGCATTAAACTTTGTTTTTGTCATGATAGAGCTTATTTCATAATTTAGTTTAATATTTAAGGTATAATTTCATATTTTCATTCATTTTATATTTCTATATTCAAAATGTTTTATTTCAAACAATAATCTCATTATGTATGCAATTGTATTTTCTGTGTAAATGCATTTATGCATGCTCTGAGCAACATTAAACAGTCTGTGTAAATGCATCTAAATGCCAGTTTAAATGCAGCTTCTGTCCCACCTTGGCAGTGTAAAGATGGATCTATTGACCCAAAGATAGCATACAGGGCTAGTTAACACTCAATCTAAAGACACAGCCATGCCATGCAAACAGAACGAACATCTTGTTGACTTACGCTGAATCTTCCTAAATACTCTGGTGCTCATGAACTTGAGAAATCTGTTTGCATAGAAACTCGGTCTGTGCACAGACACAGTATCCTAGGAGAAAGTGAATATGAGAGAATACAATTAAACAGGGAAGCGTCTTTAATTACCCCTTAGTATGAACAGCCTATACATAAGCACAGAGAGCAGAGATATGAACCAATAGACTTACACCATCATAGACGAGTGCCTTCCACGAGTGTTCCAACTTCTTAATGAATCTTGAGGCGAAATGAGAGTGAGAAATATTGTTAGGGATAAGGGAGTTTATGTAAAGAATGGGTAATGAGCTAAAGTGATGCCAGCTGACATGTGACATGCTATTTGGGTTTTTGGGTTTGTTGCATGGTAGGCTTACCTGTAAGACTGTAAAATGTCGATTATGCCTAGAAAAATAAGTAGCTTCTCATCCCTGTGTGTTCTTGCAGGAATACCGCCCATTCTGATGAAAAATAAACATTTGGATATTATGCTAACATGCCGTGGTCACATTTCACGCTAAAATAATAATAATAAAAAAAAAAAAAAAAAAAGTTACTTTGCATAAAGAAAATAAAGACTATTTTTACTTTATTTTACTTTTGACATTTTTCTTCATTTTGTTGTTTTTACATTGATTTTTTAATAGATTCTCAGAACTGTGTTTTAAAATTTCTGTAATACAATGATCAGCATAAATTATGGGCAGTATGGCAAATACTACCATTATGTACAAAAACTAATACTCTTATACTTTAAATAAAATGTGTTCTTTTTTCTTTTTTTTTTTTTTTGCAAATAGTAATGAGAATTGAAAGGGGAAATGTGCTTAATTGTAATGAAAATAATTTCACAATGCAAATATATATATATATATATATATATATATATATATATATATATATATATATATATATATATATATATATATATAATATATATATATATCTTAATGAATCTTAAGCAAATTATAATTTCTACTTTTTCTTTTTTTACAGTTTGGGGTGAAATATTACCTGCAATTCATGATATTCTACTACACAATAATAAAATAAATAAAAAAATAAATAAATATATAAATACAGCTAATAAAACCTTAAAATCGGTAATTAGCAACCAATATGCATCACGCTGTTTATGTGTGTATATTCACAACATGTAAATTATGAATATATATGAACAGCTAAAATACTCATGAACTCACGTGTCATCCGTTGTCAAGGCCTCAGCTGCTTTGCCATCCCCCTGAATTGACTCCATGGCAGTGGAGTAAAGAACTCTCTGTGCTACCGTTCTCCTGCCATCCACAACAGTGACATCTCCTCTGTGACTTTGGTCCAACACATGCACCCCTAGCAGCAAACTGTAGTCCATGATCTTAAAACTCTCCAGCACCTGAACCACATACAAAACACTTTAAATCAGCAGTCAGTCAAAAAAAAAAAAAAAAAAAAAAACACAACATTGAACACACTGAATCTCATGCAAAATACGATTTGTTCTTTTAAATCAGAATCCACCAAGACTGCAGCATCTGTTTGAAACATCTGATGTAGTTTACTAGTTGGATGGTTACTGATTTCATTATTTATGAATAATCATTCAGTGAATTTTCAGTATTTGAGATTTAATCCATGCATGAGTCAAAAATCAAATCTCACGTCAAGCATTAAATGTGAAAGTAAAAAAAAAAAATAAAATCTGAATTAAATAATATTAAGGTGAAAAGGTTCAAATATGCACTGACATTACAGCAAGTTGTCTGTTTGGGGAAAGTCTGCACAGTACCTCAAAAATGAGTCAGACGACAAGTGTCATTTATGAGTGGTGAAGTACTACCCACTTTAAACAGAGTATCAGCATTAGTCATTAATAGGTCACCAGACAAAAGCTCTCTGGAGATTACTGGCTAAAAATACCCATAATGCACAAAAGGAAACGCACAACAATATTCCAAATTACAAATGAACTTGTATGTGATTTGACAGAACACAAACTACTCACGGTTGTTAGTGTATGTTTGAATCAAAGGTACGATTCATTATCAGCATATCATGTAATTAAATTAATTAAATGATATGCTGATGACAAACTCAATATTTCGTTTGCTTTATTTTCATATCATTGAACATACCCTAAGGGGTCATTCACAAAGTGTTCTTGTATTTCTTCTGCACTATATTTTTTATGCATTTCTTCCATATATTTTGGTATTTATTCATGAGTCAAGGGGCATGATTAATGCGTTACATAATCTGAATACTATTAGGCCTATAACATACTATCAGACCTATACATAGTTTACTTAAATGGAACAAGCCCAGACAAGCAACTAAATACAAGCAGTGAACCAATAATGGGTTGAAAATGAAATCAGTTTTGCATGGGGCTCTTGTTCCACTCATAACCTCCATATTCAAATGCATATTATTTGAATAAGGACACACACAAAATCTTGTTTTGCATCCTGTCAGGAACACCTACAGTAAAAGCCTCTAAATGGCCCCTAGATCACGGTAATACCTGACAGAGGCCGCAGTGGAAGTTAATTCATCCTAGGGTTTAGGGCGGCAGTCAACAGTGACGTGTTGTCATGCCACTACTATATAAAAAGCACATTTTGACAGGATGCAAAGATCAAAGACATACACCCAGCTCAGGTTTGTACAGAAAAAGTATTGAAAAACAGTGCAGAACCACGCAAACCACTTTCGGTATGAATAGCCCCTAACTTGTCTGTTTACATGTCTTTGAGTGTGAGCATGTATATGCGGAACAAGTTACATTAAAATAAAAAACATATTATATATTTGCCTATATTTTATATATACACAGTATATACCACATATATGTATATCTACACCAGTCAGCCACAACATTAAAACTACCTGCCTAATATTGTGTAGGTCCCCCTCGTGCTGCCAAAACAGCACCAACCCGAATCTCAGAATAGCATTCTGAGATGCTATTCTTCTCACCACAATTGTACAGAGCAGCTGTTTCATGTACAACAGTAAAGAGAAGACTCAGGGGTGCAGGCCTTATGGGAAGAATTGCAAAGAAAAAGCCACTTTTGAAATAGAAAAACAAAACGAAAAGTTTAGAGTGGGCAAAGAAACACAGACATTGGACAACAGATAATTGGAAAAGAGTGTTATGGATCTAAACCCCATTGAGGTTTTGTGGGATCAGCTAGACTGTAAGGTGCGTGAGAAGTGCCCGATAAGACAGCCACATCTACGGCAAGCTACAGGAAGCGTGAGGTGAAATGTCACCTGAGTATCTGGACAAACTGACAGCTAGAATGCCAAGGATCTGCAAAGCTGTCATTGCTGCACGTGGAGGATTTTTTTGATGAGAACTTTGTAGTTTAAGAAGTTCTGACATTTTTTCAAATTGTAATAGTAATTTTTCACGTTATTAATGTCCTGACTATTCATTGTGATCAGTTGAATGTCACTTTGGTGAATAAATGTACCAATTTCTTTCCATAAGAGCAAAATCTGTACATTATTCCAAACTTTTGGCCACCTGTGTGTGTGTGTGTGTGTGTGTATATGAACCCAAAGTTATACTCGAAAGCCATCCCGTTAGGCTTGGGTTGGATAGCAGACCTCTAAGAGATGACCAAAAAAAAGAATTAAAAAAAAATTGAATTATTTAAAATGCTTTAAACTAAAATGATTGTTTTGCAGCACTTTAGCACAGACATCTAAACTCCTCCTAAATATATAAGAACCAAACTTTGAACATAGTTCATCAATTATAGTATGTTATGAAAGATATTACAAAATGATTTGTTTATATAGCATTTAGTTCCTGATCCTTATTATGCAATTTGTGTAAACCTGGGCAAAAATGGGTGTTCCCAACCTAATACATAGTGTCTACCCAAGTATTGTATTTGTAAACTGGTGAAAACGTTTAAATGATTTGGGCTGAACTTGTAGTAAAATCCTCATTGACAAAGATTTTACAATATAACTTTTTATGGTCAATAAACCACAAATCTTTCCTTGAGCAGTGATAAATGACAACACAGACTAAAAAATCCTGCCACAGGACATAACCACAATAGGCATGAGGGGACGACAAGGCTAATGGTGCAACAATTACACACTGCACCTTTAAATTTGATAACTTAATCTTGAATATTTAGTTACATCCTTGCACCATTATTCAACTAAATCCCTGTAACAATGCAAATCAGAAACACAAGTTACTAGTTATTGTACTGAAGCTCTTCGGTTGATTGGTTATTATAGTGCATGAAGTTGCAATTTCCTTTATATAATAACAGACAGATGTACAATATGTACTGGAATCCTAAATACACCAGCAGTTCTCTTTTTACTGTAAATAGTGAAGAATTGCAGAATTTTGAAGCTCTCCAAAAATACAGGCATCATTATTTTTCATGTGTCAGATACAGTGAAATGGCATCTTTATTGTCAGCCTCAGGTCATTAAAATAAATGCTTAAACTTTTCCGTTCACTAAAGAGAAGGCATTTAGACACAGAGAAGATAAACGGCTAAGATATGCTCTAAGCATTATTGAAATCCCATAAGGGCTGATATACTATGTTGATTTGTAATGAGTTGCACATTAGAGGCATTAATGTCTCATTAATGTCTCGCTGTTCTCGATTCTTATAGATTCAGTGTGTTGTGCTCTGCAGTCGGAGGCTGTAAAACAAGGGTATGTTGCTTACTCAGGAAAAACTTTCTGCTTAGTGTTCAGTTTGTGCACAGGACAAGCTAACAAAATCTTAGAGTGGACACTTAAAGTTCTTATGGGAATTTGTTTGGATTGCAAAGTGTGCTTCCTTGCATCATGCACAATGCTCATTACACAGTGTAAAAGGGAAGATAGTGTAGGAAAAAAAAAAAAAAAAACAATATATATATATATATTTTTTTATTGAAGCAAAAAAGTTATCCAACACCTATATAACCCATGTGAAAAACTAACTGCCCCCTTAAATCTAACAGCTGGTTGTGCCACCTTTAGCAGCAACAACTGCAACCAAATTCTTCCGATAACTGGAGATCAGTCTTTCACAACGCTGTGGTGGAATTTTGTCCCACTCTTCTTTGCAGAACTGCTTTAGTTCAACCACATTGGAGGGTCTTCGAGCATTAACTGCATGTTGAAGTTCCTGCACAGCATCTCAATCAGGTTCAAGTCAGGACTTTGACTGGGCCACTCCAAAACTTTAAATTTGCTTGTTTTGATCCATTCAGAGTTGGACTTACCCCTATGCTTTGGATCATTGTCTTGCTGCATAATCCAGTTGCGCTTGAGCTTCAACTCACAGACTGATAACTGGACGTTCTCCTTAAGAATTTTCTAGTAGAGAGCAGAATTCATGTTTTCCTCAATTATTGCAAGTCGCCCTGGCCCTGAAGCAGGAAAGAATCCCCACACCATCACACTACCACCACCATGCTTGACCGTAGGTATGATGTTCTTTTTGTGGAATTCTGTGTTTGATTTACGCCAGATGTAACGGGACCTGTCTTCCAAACAGTTCCACTTTCGACTCATCAGTCCACAGAACATTCTCCCAAAAGGTTTGAGGATCCTCAAGGTGTATTTTGGCAAAATTCAGACGAGCCTTAATGTTCTTCTGGGTTAGCAGTGGTTTTCGCCTCGTCACTCTTCCTTGGATGCCATTTTTGGCCAGTGTCTTTCTGATAGTGGAGTCATGAACAGTGACCTTTATTGATGCGAAAGAGGCCTGCAGTTCCTTGGATGTTGTCCTTGGCATTTTTGTGACTTCCTGGATGAGTTGTCGCTGTGCTCTTGGAGGAATTTCGGAAGGTCGGCCACTTCTGGAAAGGTTCACTACTGTGCCAAGTTTTCTCCATTTGGAGATAATGACTCTCACTTTGGTTCTTTGGAGTCCCAGAGCCTTTGAAATAGCTTTGTAACCCTTCCCAGACTGATGTATTTCAATCACCTTTTCCCTCATGATTTCTTTCGACCTTGGCATAGTGTGCTACTGGGTGAGACCTTTTAGCCAACTTCATGCTGCTGAAAAAGTTTTATTTAGGTGTTGATTTGATTGAACATGGCTGGCAGTAATCAGGCCTGGGTGTGTCTAGTCCAGCTGAACCTCATTATGAATGCAGTTTCATAGATTTGGGGATTTAGCTTTAGCAGTTAACTAAGGGGGCAAATAATTTCTCACACAGGCCCAGTGGGTATTGGATAACTTTTCTGCTTCAATAAATAACATTATCATTTAAAAACTGTATTTTGTGTTTGCTAAGATTGCCTTTGTTTTATGTTAGATTTTATTTGAATTTTTGAAACAATTTAGTATGAGATATACAAAAGACCAGATGAAATCAGGATGGGGGCAAATACTTTTTCACAGCACTGTGTGTGTGTGTATATATATATATATATATATATATATATATATATATATATATATATATATATATATATATATTCGAAAGTTTATAGAACTTAACAATTTCAGAACATCAAAGTACACACTTAGGCTATCTGTAAAAGTCTATGATATTCTTAAATGCTGAAGTTAGATCGTAGCTAGTCTTAAGGCTAGAGTATACTTTATTTTTCTACGTGCCGTTATGTCTTGCATACGGTTTAGTGTTCTTGCCTTTCAAAGTATGCCGTATGGCATGACTGCTTTGTAATTTGCTTTAGTAAACAGCAGGCACATGCACAGATGATGCACACATACGCTGACTGTCCACGTGTCTTGAAAAACTGGGCTGCGCGTGGACAGTCCACGATATTTACATTTCTGACACTAGATGTACTGTAGGTATTGTTATAACTGAAAAGCCACACATGTCGTACAAGTGTATTTTTGGACTTTAATGTTTTTTTTAGATTTTGACCTTTACTGTTGTTATGGGAATAAAAGGAACATTGCTAGTTTCAACATTATTTGTACTTCAGACCTTTGTTTAGAAAAACTAGCTTCATACCATGTGACCCACAGTTTTTGACCATTGAAAATGGGTAAACTTATATATTTTTTTAGATGGAGCACCATATCTCTAGGATTGAACCATATAGGGTCCTATAAATGAAGATTAAAAAAAAAAGAAAGTTGGTTTAGAAGCAGAACCTAAAAGGATAAGATATCTTTGAGTTCCTATAACTGGTTTCTGTAGCTCAACTGGTAAAGCATGATGCTAGAAAACCTATATCATTTTCTGGGATTATATTTTTGACCTATAGTTTATCAAATTTATATAAAAAAAACAAACAAAAAAAACATTGATCTCTACAAAATTATTAATTATTCAAAAATATTTGGCATTTTATGGCTTTGGCTTTCATCATCATTTGTTTATCTTTTTAAAATATATATATATATATATATATATATATATATATATATATATTTTTTTTTTTTTTTTTTTTTTTTCAAAAACATTTGGAGCCGTGACACACGAAATGACCCAGGCCTTTAGCCTCAGACAACACACCTCTATTTTACAGTGTTTTCTGTATAACTGTTTGTGAAGACTGCCACTCCCTCATTCAAATAAATTTCTCTTCACCGAGCTATTACTGTCGTTTCTATTTTAGATAACCCCATGCCTAAACAGCATGTAGAAACAAAATGAAATGTTGTTGGTCCCTTACGCAAAGAAAATATATTTCCTTATATATTAAGGCTCAATATATTAAATAATTTATTAGTATATTCATAATTATATAGAATAATATATAATAAATTACAATATACTGAGTAATACATAAGGAATTGCTGCTTTTCATATATTGGGAAATGTATGACAATATATGTCCTTATATATTGTAATGTATGTCATTTTATATTCAATAATACACTTCATAATATATAAATGTGCATGTGTTAAATGTAGTGTGTGCTTAAATATATTTTAACGTGTGTTGTACATAGTCACTTTTATATGGAAATATGTATGAGCAATATATGTACAAAATTCTGAGGAAATATATACTGTAATATATATCCATATACATGTATGTGAATATTTATGCAATTATATATTTGTAAATATATACATATTGAGTATAAATACATTTGAACATATGCACTATATTTTAACATATGGGAACATGTTAAATATATATACACAAATCTGAGAGAAATATATTCTGTAATATACATCCATATGTATCACACACACACACACACACACAGTTGTGCTCAAACGTTTGCATACCCTGGCAGAAATTGTGAAACTTTGGCATTGATTTTGAAAATATGGCTGATCTTTTATTTAAGGATAGTGATCATATGAAGCCATTTATTATCACATAGTTGTTTGGCTCCTTTTTAAATCATAATGATAACAGAAATCACCCAAATGGCCCTGATCAAAAGTTTACATACCCTTGAATGTTTGGCCTTGTTACAGACACACAAGGTGACACACACAGGTTTAAATGGCAATTAAAGGTTCATTTCCCACACCTGTGGCTTTTTAAATTGCAATTAGTGTCTGTGTATAAATAGTCAATGAGTTTGTTAGCTCTCACGTGGATGCACTGAGCAGGCTAGATACTGAGCCATTGGGAGCAGAAAAGAATGGTCAAAAGACCTGTGTAACAAGGTAATGGAAATTTATAAAGATGGAAAAGGATATAAAAAGATATCCAAAGCCTTGAAAATGCCAGTCAATATTGTTCAATCACTTATTAATAAGTGGAAAATTCAGGGATCTCTTGATACCAAGCCAAGGTCAGGTAGACCAAGAAAGATTTCACCCACAACTGGCAGAAGAATTGTTCAGGGTACAAAGAAAAACCCACAGGTAACCTCAGGAGAAATACAGGCTGCTCTGGAAAAAGACGGTGTGGTTGTTTCAAGGAGCACAATACGACAAATGAGCTGCATGGTCGAGTTGCCAGAAAGAAGCCAATGCCACAAAAAAAGCCCGGTTCCAATATGCCCGACAACACCTTGACATGCCTCACAGCTTCTGGCACAATGTAATTTGGAGTGACGAGACCAAAATAGAGCTTTATGGTCACAACCATAAGCGCTATGTTTGGAGAGGGGTCAACAAGTATTGTGCTCCTTGAAAGAACCACACCGTCTTTTTCCAGAGCAGCCTGTATTTCTCCTGAGGTTACCTGTGGGTTTTTCTTTGATCTTAAAAATCTTTTGATCTGAAGGCGTATGCTTAAATGTTTGAAATTAGTTTTGTAGACAAAAATATAATTGTGCCACCATATTAATTTATTTCATTATAAAACTAATTTAATAAAACAAATTTTTGAAATTGATGACTTGGACCAAATAATAAAGAAAAGCAGCCAATAAGTGCCCAACATATATGTTTAAAAAGCATCCCAGGGTGATACCTCAAGAAGTTGGTTGAGAAAATGTCAAGAGTACATGTCTGCAAATTCTAGGCGAAGGGTGACTACTTTGAAGATGCTAAAATATAACACACTTTTGATTTATTTTGGATTTTGTTTAGTAACAACATAATTCCCATAGCTCCATTTATGTTATTCCATAGTTCTTATGACTTTACTATTATTCTAAAATGTGAATAAATTATAAGTGTTTCAAAACTTTTGACCGGTAGTGTGTTGGTGTGTATATATAAATAATGTGTGAAAAATGTAAAAAAAAAAAAAAAAAGTTGAAGATTTTGTCCAACAGTTTGAAATACTATGTGGAAAGCAAATCTGTCACTGAATTTACATTTATGTGTTCATTTGCCTGAATCTGTAAAGAATTGGGTACCTTTGTAGGCATATTGGGAATATATTTGAGACATTAATACTGTATGTAAACCCATGCGTTAACTGAAGACAAATTATTTGTGTTTCAATAAAACTATTACATGTAAAAATGTAGTACAGTTTGTCTTGTTATTGCTATATATATGTTTTTATATGTATCAATATATAGCCATACATGGTTCATGCATATATTGCAGAATATTGAAAAATATAAGCACTAGATTCCCATACATTAAATACATTTTCATATATCACATTATATTTTCCAATATATTCACATATATTTTTGTTTCATAAGGGGTTGCCTTGCATGTTGGTCTAAAAGGCCTCTTCCTAACTTAATGGGCAGTTCTTAGCTAGAATAAGCTGTGATTTGGATCAGACTTCCAAATCAAAACTCTGGCTATGCCAGACTAAATCACAGGGAGTTCTCGTGGTCTACAGTGCCCTGACTTTCACCAAACATGGTCACTATTGTATAAAACTTCAGTTCTCAATCTTTCCTAACCTGGCCCTCTTGTGACTTACATTACAGCTGATCCTTTTAGCTGTTCAGCGCTCATAGGGGCCAGACAGAAAGTACTTGAGCTGCCAAGAAAGAAATGTTGCCTTTTCAGGAAACGGACAGTTATAAATGGAACGCTCGGTCTCTAATCTTTTTAACAAACATGTCATGTCTGGAATGCCACCAAAATGGCAACATTGTGAAAATTGTTTGTTGGTAAACAAAATGAACAGTAAAAAATTCATTTGGCCAAGTGCCAGCCCTTCTCAAGAATTTGAGAAGCACTAGGCGGCCACAGACTGCCGGTTACTCAGTTCAGCATTAGGCCACATTGGTTTGGGTAATTCAGTTACTTGACTGTTTACTTGTAGTTTGTTGTTAACCGTTTGGTTTGATGGGAAACCAAGTAGTAAAATAAAAATGAACATATCAGATGCAGCATTTGTCCTTGGAAGACACTGCATTCTGGTTTCAATACTCCATGTCGACAACCGTCTTATGTCTATTTTTATTTCTATGAAGAATTTTAAGAGAATCATCTGAGACACCAGATCACAACCGTGTATTTATAGGAGCTATTACCTGTAAGCTCAATCGCAAGGTGCTAGCAACACAAGGTCACAGTTTTGATTCCCAGGGAATACACATACTGATAAATATTAACGCTTCCGATTTCACGTGTTAATTCAGTGCAACTAATTATATAAAAAATTATGCATTAAAAATATACATAATTAATCATACCCCTATCGGAGCAATTCAAGCTTAAGTTCCACCTTCATGTTTTCAGAAGGGAGCAAGAGGTGCAAATGTAACTATAAAGACTGCAGACAGCTCAAGATTCAATTCAGAATGCAGGGGTAAAATATATTTTTACTTGAGACAGCGTCCTAAAATGCTGTGTTTGTGAGGCAATGCAATCATGCATCGTGATGCTCCAAAAGCGTCTGTGTACTGTACATAGACATGCCTTACAAAGCCCTTATAATAAATCTCCCTCGGACAGACTGAAGAATTCAATTGCAAAATGGATTGCTAAGGACAGTAGGCCAATAATTATGTTCAATAATATGGAAAAACAATATTGCATTATAAAGCCACTTTTTATATTGCCTAATCAATGCTTTACTTGTATGCCACAACAATGTATTTAATTCTCTGAATTATTATATTTATTAAATATGATTATTTATAATAATTTAACATTATATAGAATTTTTTATTTGGGGGCCTTTCTCTACAAATATGGTTACATGCAATTAATTTAATGAATTAATCAGCAAATCAAGTAATTCATTTGATTAAAAATTTGAATCGATTGACAGCCCTAATAAATATACATCTTGAAGGCACTGTAAGTTGCTTTTGGATAAGTGTCTGTCAAATTAACAAATGTAAATCAGTAGACCATTACGCATGTAGTTTGGCTACATCAGTACATTTTCTTGGAAAACAAAAGACTGTTTTTCTATGGTTGTCAAACACTGTCATATATCATGGAATATTACAACAGACCATGGAAGACAAACACATTAAATGTTCACAACAAATGCCTCAAATTAAGCACTGATGGAAATTGTCTAGGAGGGAAAATACTGCCCGATTGTTTTCAAAATAATCTCATGGAAAAATTATGCGAACAACAACAGTATCTACTAGACCATGTCGAGAGCATGATATTCTGAAATAGAAAGGAATGCCAGACTGGATTTATGCGGTTTGTTTTCCCAGCTGAACGGAGAGGTTGCCACTCGGCACATTTTAAATCTGTTAATAAGCTACTGTGAGGCCGTAAACTGTCATGAGCTTGTTTTCCATGAAACTGTGGCATCTCCTCAGAGTGAGTACTTGTGAATAAGGACGAGAAAGAGCATCATTTTCATTCGTTAGAGGGACAGATGACTCCCTGAAGTCAGCATTGGGGAAGCTACTTTGAATCTATAGTTTCCCAAGCTATAAGCTACTCATAATTGAAAGTAGTTAAGGACAGTTCACCCAAAAATTTTAATTGTCACCATTTACTCACTCACAAGTGAATACATTTTTGAACTGGTTCGTTTACATGAACCATCCAAATAAACTGATTGACTGAAAATAAATCAGACTCTCCAATGTTACATACATCATAAGCAACAAGATCACACGGGAAGTCTGCATGTTGTTTGCAAGAATTCCAGTATCCTAGGATCGGCCACATAATGCCGACTCACTGACAAGTACCATCTCACATCAGACATTTTTGCATGAGCTCGAGCATGTTTACCTTCCCTTGTGGTGCGACCGGAAGCGCATCGTGTCAGCAGTGTTGGAGACCCAGGTTTGGATCCCGCATTGAAACCAGGAAGTAATAGCATTCACATAATCAGTGATGAGCTTGACAGAGATTGCATTTTACCCCTAACATTAAATGTTTACTCCACTGATGGTTACGTTTAGGTTTGGGTGTACGGTTTATAAAGCATGCATTCCTCTGCACTGCATTACAGCCTATACAGCTGAAAACAACTAGCTTAAAATCTCACTTTTGTTGCCCCTCTGTGGATCTTTGAAAAAAAAAAAAAAAAGGAGCTCACACATGCCCATACAGCCAACAGCACTTATCACTTTGGCCACAGGGGGCGGTGTTTCGAATTTTGGTAAACAGACCGATTTTAGTTAGTCAACCTACTGTTTCCAGTTTCACTGTGAGGGGAGTCTGGAATATGTGATGATTCTAGGAGAGCTCATAGGTTACTACATCAGTTTGCTCTGTATGTGCAATACATTGCAACAAAAACAGCAATTTAGAATTTGTCACACTTCACTGTTCCTTGTAGCATGAAAAAGCACTGCGCAAAAAGTAGCTTGTAACTGGAAAACCTACACCATTTTAAAAAAAACAGCTAAACTACTGTAATGCTACTTGAAATGCAGTTCAGTAGTAATGTTGCTACTTACAATCTTTATCAATGGTGCTAATCAGGAGGGGGGCTCTGGACAAAAATGCCACCGAAAGTGACAAAAATGCCCCATAATGAATTCCTCTAAGGCCTAATTATACATAATATTGTATACAGAGTTAGTATAGTTGATGTTGATTGAACTTTATGGGTAAAAGGTAAATTCTCAAATCTAGTTATTGATGTGTTAATCAACAGAATAAATTGTATTTGACATAAAAGGATCACACCTTATATTTTTCATTTGGTTCAAATCAAATCCAGAGGGCAAATGTTGCCCTTTAATAGAACAGCTAATTTCTGACCCTGGTACTGATCTATATAAAATCTGGGGGAAATCTAAACCTACATGGTATTTCTGGAATCCCCCAAATGTCATGTTTCCTTTCACGGACAGAAAAACACATGCAAGAACATAAAACACTCAGTCCAGATGATAAAGTTTAATTAAATCTAGATTGGGCATCATAGAATCTGTGGCACACAAATGTGGCAACTATATCTTTGTTTCTTAATTGTGCTCTTCTGTCAAAAACAAAAATGGAAATCACTACTGAAAACCCCATCTTAAAACCAGCCTAAGGTGGTTTGCTGGTCTTTGCAGGCCACCAGGCTGGTTTCCATGGGTCAGACTGGTCTAGTTTGATAGTAGTTTAAGAAGGGTTTTGGGCACTTGTCAGCTGGTCAGACTAAGAAACCAGCTAGACCAGCAGAAAACATGCTCAGCCAGGCTGGTAGACCAGCCAGACCAACTATGACCAGCAAACCACCTTTAACTGGTTTAAGATGGTCTTTTTTGCAGGGATAGTACACCATCTGGGCACCTTTGACATACCAATTTCAACGTATTATGACGTACCAATTCTTATCTTGAATACTATTTAGGTAGGATTGTGTGCAAAGTATGCGAATGGGGATATGCAACTGAAATCCAGACCTGACAGATCAACAGGGAATCAGAGATTAGCCCACTCACCCGGCAGTCTCGCTGTAACGTTTTCATAAGGGCGTTATAAGTCTCTGTGTCAAAGTACAAGCCATCGTGCATGTCCACAAAGTCTAGGTCTTTATATGTGGGGCAGGCCTTTTCCCGCTCTTTTCGTGATGCCCGCCTCTTGTACGTGGAGCCTTTCAGGTCATATTTGTAATGCATCTTTAAAGACCGTGGTAAAACATTGTTCATAACCACAAGACGAATGTTGATTCCTCCAGACTGAATGCAGTAAAGCCCATAGAACTTGGGTAGGAGAGTCCTCGGGTTCTGATTGAGGTTCTGTCCAAACAAATGGAAAGAAATGACTTTGTTAGTCAAACTGAAACTCAGCTTCATTTGAATTTATAACAGCAAGTCAGATAATAATTTATGCAGCTGAGATTAAGGGATAAGTTCCCCCTAAAAATGAAAATTCTTCCACGGGACACAGAACCAATGACATTTGATCACATGTGTCTTGTGACCAACCATTATTGATGTCAAACATGACACAATGCATTTAATGGTGCCATATTTGATTTGAGAGCTACACTGTAAAAATTGGTTACCTTAAGGTGCTATTTCTATTTGATCTTTAGCCTTGATTAGTTTTGTTGGTGTAACCTAATGAATTCAGGTTGGTTAAGGGATGTAAATTCATATTTTTTTACTTGAATCAAACCAGTTAATTTAGATGTTACCACATGAAGCAGATTTTTTAGATGAACAGTCCTCAAACAAAGCTACTGTACGGTATGGTTTTAGAGGACTCGGAATATAGCGCACAATTCATATGGACCACTTTTATTGTACTTCTGTTTTTTGTTTTTTAATTTGATATCCCTAGTCCCCATTCACCTTGATTAAATTGATTAAATGGAAAGAGCAGCCAAGATACTGTATTCTTCAAAAATTCACCTTGAGTTCCACAGAAGAGAGAGAAAGTCATACACGTGGGATAGAAAATGATAGAATTTTCATTTTTGGGTGGACTATTCCTTTAATGAGTATGTAAACACAATCTTTTCTTTGACTGGTCCAGTTAGTTTCCAGCATAGATGTCGTGACTATACCAGCAATGGTTACGCAACACATACAAATCAGGTTTGTTAGCCATTCATCTATGGTTATTAGCAACAGTGTTTACACATCATACTGAACTGGAATGGCTGGAAAAAGAGACAGAGGACATATGACCTGTGTAACCTGGCCATTAAGAACTCCTTTATAACAATACCATCTAAACAATCTTGATAATCAATGCCAAAATACATTTATCATCATTTTGAACAGTATAATTTTAAACCTTTAGTGTCTAAATACTTGGTAAGGGTGTGAGAGCTTTCTTTAAAATAAATGCCACTTTGATATTTTGTCTTATGCAATGACATTAATACATTTTTATCTAAATACTTTGTGTCCAGTGTATAAAGGCAGCTACTGAGGTAAGTACCTGTTTCGTGCAACCCCTCTTTACTGGGGAGAATAAATGCTGTAGTGAGACCTACCATGTAGTATCCTGGAAGCAGTTTTTGTAGAAACTCCGCCTCCTTGTGCTGGACAGTTTTGATTATGAATTCATCGTCGCTGGTCAGGTAGAAGAGCGAGCCGCTGGCGCCCGGATTAGACAATTCAATCAAGGGCTCTTTACAAATGGAATACTGCAGAGAGAGAAATTAATTAATAGCACAAAATTAGACAGGCAATCACAGGGTTAGCAAGGATAATTTGTTTTGGGTTTTTTTAAACATGAAATTCTCAACTCCACAATTTCTGCAATTCAGGTCGTAAACCTTAATGTGCAGACTTAATTCAAAAAATTGTTTAGTAAATAATTTCAGACTTCAGTCTGCTATTTAAAGTCTGTAAACTTTTTTAAAAATTAAGTCAAGTTTAAAACCCTTCAATTGACCAGCAGTATACAGTGATAGAATGACATGACCCATTTAACATTTTTAAAATACAATTTGTCTCGTTAAGGCTAAATTTTATAAATAATTTCATGTATCCTAAACACACAATTAAATATTCTGCGTGATATATTCGAAGTGATATTTACCTTGAATTTTCTTTGTTTTCTTTAAACATCACTTGTCTCATATTTCACCTCAAGCATGCTCTTCACTGATACTTTTGTCAACTTATTAAACAAGTACACTAACTTTTGAGGGATGAAAAAAAATTGGGGGTAAAATTATTTGGTATTGGGGAATCCCACAACAGTTTTACATTTTGAAAAATTGATAGAACTCATGTTCACACAATACGTAGTAATAAAATTAAATAGTTTATTTCACACTTTGTTTAGATCAGTTTTAAACACGTAATAAGTTAATAACGCATAATGATTTTCGTCGTTTAAAATTAGAAGTCTGGGTCAGCAACAAGGCTTAAACAAAACAATCCATATATAAAATGCATTTGAAAAGTACCAAAAATAAATGAAGGCCTGGTAAAAAGTTTCCAAGTCAGTTTGAATATGACCATCATAAAACAAAGGAAATCGGAAATCTGTTAGTTTTAATAAAAAAAAAAAAAAAAAAAAAAAAATCAACCTCTGGTTGTTGCTGCCGAACCAAAGCCTACAACCTAAGCTTATCTACAACTTTAACACTATTCTTTTGCTGCCTTGCAAGCACTGCCATTTCCTTTAGGAAATGCAAATCTAGTCAAGAATTAGGAGAAATCTGAAATGCACAAGTCTACAACAACACCAGCATGTGCAATTTATAATGAGGCACCCTGGGACATTTACTAAAGACCAACAACCGAGAGCATTTTATATATCTGCACATAACTTCAAAAACAACGCATAAATGAACAGGAGTAAACACAAAAACATTGAAATATTGTTTAAACATCACTCATAAAAGATCAGCTCATTGACTGACATGTTTGTGACTGTTTTATGGCACTATCCCAAAAAAAGGTTTCTTACACACTGAAAGACAACCTTATTACTGTCTGCATGTCCCACAGTTTAAATAGGGTTCAGTAAAAAAAAATGACAAACATTATGAGGTCTTAAAGCAAACATTTTTACGGAGGTTTCTGTGCTGGAGAAGTTCCAAGGACAACAGCGAGGACAGCATTGAACTGAGGCCAGACTCTCACATTCAGAGTGTGCCTAATGAAAGTCACGTTGTACCCCGAGCTCAAACACATGGCCATTTGCATGTACTTCTGCGAGTCATTGCTTGTGTGCGCGTGTGGCTTCTTAATTAGCTTGCACTTCCTCTGCCCTATCCTGCATAATTACAAAAATGAAAACAAATCAAAGTCTTTCTAGCATGTCAGTCAACTGTTGGCCTTCTTTGGAAGGCTCTCGGGAGGTTATTTCCAGTCATGCCAGTGCAGCTCCTATCTACTTGAATGGAGAAAGGCCAAAATCTCAAATATGGTTGGTCAAGATTACGATCAAAGAACATATTTCAAATCAGCAATAAATTCTGACAATACTGGAATCATAAATTGTGATTCTCTCATATTACGCTAAAAAACGGCTTGTATAGCTAATGCGCATACGCGTTCTAGAGTTGATTGACAGGTTATGTCTGTATCTAAAAGGTGATTGGCTCTTTTAACTGTAAGGCGGGACTTCCTTTCTACATCCGTTGAGTGCTCAGAGCTGCTTGGTTGAGAGTTCCAATTTCTCCCATTCATTTTAATAGAAGTGGCCTGTCTCTGCTCAATAATCTCTGAACAAACTCAAGAAGCGGCACTTTATTTCTTCATCTTTTGCCTCACCCATTCCTTTATTTTAGTACTCCATTTTTATCCATTTCATCCTTTTCTCATTCCTATTTTATAAAGACATCCAAAAGTTTAGTGCCCAATTACAGTACAAAAACATCTACATTTTGAAATGTATTGTTGTACAAAAGTACTTCGGAAACACAGTAGTGCGTGCGCAGCCGTTGAAAAATGCCTTGTGTATTTGCAGTATGTATGCGAATACTACAGTATTTTGTAGTCTCATGAACTCATGTTGCATGTGAGTGAAGGTCATCCTGTGCATTAGGAAAATCTGCATACTGTAAATGAATTTTACATTCTTTTAATTTATTATGAGTAGATTGGCAAAATGTAAAGTTTAATTAAAAATGCAACATAACCATATTTACTTATGTCTGAGATGATAACTAGATAGCACAGACTTAAACATGCAATGCAGCGAGGTCATAACAATGTTTCATATTAGGGTTTTAAATATTTATAGTTGCACTCTGCATACTAATAATAGTAGGCAGTATGCTAGTATTGCATATCAAAGGACTTAAGTACATTAAGTTTCTCTGAAGTATATCTAAGGTAGTTTTGTTTCCGTTACCACTATTGTGCCCTTGGTTCATGCCCACTTTATGCATAAATATATTTCAGTGTGTGGCCATATGCAAATATTAAGGAATTCCCATGTGACTATGTAAATGTGCAAATGCAAAATTAAATCTTTAGCTTTAAATTTGTATTATGTAAAAAGGTAGTCCCCATGTCGTTAGTGACATCATAAAACCCGACATCTGCACTGCACAAACTCAGCAGTCCTGGCCTCGAATTTCTCTTCCTTGATATTATCGATTGCTTATGCTCATAGTTAAGATCAGGGATTTCAAGAAACCCCTGACCCTGTATTAAATTTATGATTATCCATTTTCCATGATTCCATAGACTTACATTTAAGGACAGACCCAAGCCATAATTAAGGACCAGAATTTCATCGAGACTAGGGGGTGGACTCTTTTGACAGACCAGTAGGTAAGCAACAACCTAAAACCACCCAGAACATCCTGGCAACCACCTAGCAATGCCCTATAAACTGGAGGCGGCTTTTTGCGTGAGCAAGCACTACTCAATAACTTTTGTCTAATGCAAGCTGAAAGTAGCAGACAGTAGATTCATTTAACTGGGGGTGAGAGTGCAGGTTCAAAAATTACACGGAAAGACCAGACTTAACAGACACCTAACAGTGATACTGCTCGGATGGGCTAATTACACACCCATTAGATGTTAAAGAGCACAGGAGGCAATTAACAGCTCGAATGAGATCAGGCAGGCAGCATTTTATGTATGAAGCCACCACCTCAGGGGCCATTCAACCAGACACATTCTTATGTTTATTTTAACTTCTGTCTTTTGATGAAAATGTCATTTAAATTTAGTCAATATTTAAATCATGTTATATTCATTCATTTTAGTCAATTTGGCATAGTGAAATGGCATGGCTTATAATTTGTCAATGAAAATCGAAAAAAACATTAGTCAACTAACATTTTTCTGTAATATGACTGAGACTTGATTAAACGAAGGAAACAAACACAGGCGTTTCAAGTTGCGTTTTTAAATTAGTTTTAAAAATGCAGCGTTGCTGCGTGAGACGCAGTCTCAAAGTCAAAGACATCCATCTAGCACATGTTCACATAAACTATTAAAAACTGTACAAACAGATGTAAAAATTCATTTGGTGTAAACAGCCCCGATGGTTTCAGACAGACTTACAAAAGCACAATAACATAATTATTCAAGTTAACTTTAGACATAACCAAGCAAATATTCATAAACTGTACATTAAAATAAAAAAGGGAAATTTATAAATTACTTGACTGCATTCAACCGCTTATTCAGATGGCAGTATTCAGAGAACGTGGATACCAATTATGCCATGATCGATCGAACTTCCTGTCCGCCATTTTGAAATCCTTTAAAAACCTACTTTTTCGAACTCCTAGAGCATTTGTCAGATTTTAACCAAAATCTAATCAGACCACCTTCAGACCACGCTGACAAAAAGTTATGGATTTCGCGTTGATAGACCAAACCGTTTTCATTTAACAATGAATTTGATGGCACAGAGCCTGAAAACCATTCTGGCACCATCTTGGCAACGCTTTGGCGTATTGACATGAAACTTTGTGTCTTCATGACTGCACCTTGACCACACCATATCAATTTGGTGATAGCACCACCTGTTGGTCAAAAGTAATAAGCTTTTATGTCCTAATGCATTTGATAGTATTCATGGTTTTTCAACCATTTTGCCTAAAATCATGACCAGATTGCTTTACTTATTTTTTGCCATTGTTATGACTAATAATGGTTAATGTGCTTGGCCCCTTAATTGCTGCTTGCAGCTATATTTATTATTCTACTTCTGCCATGGAAGTCTATGGCAGCCCATAGAACCGTTCATGGGAAAGTTATGAAATTGATAGAGGACATTCTAAACTGTTAACACAGCAAATTTGGAGTGTCTAGCTCAAACCCTTTAGCGCCACCAACAGGTCAAAGTTTCACTCATGTTTACGTCAATAACTCTTGAAACGCAAGTCCTAGACAAAATTATTTTTTCCCCTGATTCCAGAGCTCATGCCGAGTCGAAAGTATACCATGGTTTCAATTTCCGCCCGACAAGATTTTCCACCATTTTGAATTTTCAAAAAACTTTTTCGGACTTGTCCTAGGTCATTCATCCGATTTTCTCCAAATGACGCTTCAACGAATTAGACGAAGAACATGCTAAACTGGACTTGAGGCTGTATCTCCGCAATGCTTAAACGGATTTTGACGAAAGTTGGTATGTGTCATGGCCATCATGCCCTGAGGTGACATGCAGTGTTTCGGCACAGTGCCCCATACTGGTCAAAAGATAAAAAACTGCTTATAACTGGCTTATAACTCTTAAACACTTTGGTGAAAAATCAAGAAACTGGTCTCTAGATTTAGTGCGACATACTGAGTCGAACGATACCCAATTTTCCCATGTCGGCCATTTTTGGCGTCTGCCATTTTGAATTGTCGTAAAATGCTGTATTTTGTGAACACATTGGTGTATTGTTACGAAACTTTGTGTGATCAGCACCATGCCCTGAAGGTGCTGGAGAATTTTGGATCTGGCACCACCTAGTGGCCAAAAAAATTCAATTATATAACTTTGTGAGCTTATTACTTTTGATGGCATTGGTCTATTTTCACGAGACTGATCTCGCTATGTTCGTAAGGACTTGCCGAGCGCAACGATACCATATTTGCAATTGTTCGCCTTATGGCCTGTTGCCATTTTGAAAAAAGTTCTGAAAATACTTTAGCGAATTGCTTCTAGGCTGTTCGACTGATCGGAACGAAACCACCACTAGTGAAATCGCTCTAAGCAAGTTCTTTGAGTTATTGAGCAACATGGCAAAATTTCGATTGTAAGTGCCAAAAACAGGCAGATGAAATTAAGTTGTCTCCGCTTTTACGTAAATGGATATAACTTAAATGGAATGAGATATTTTCACCAAATTTGACACTTATACACTGCGTGCCCAATTATTAAGTGAGTATTCTGATCTTATTATTTCCATGCACATTTTCCAACTCCAAACCATATAAACTTATGCTTATTGGATTCAAAAATTTTCAGGTGGTATGTATTTGTGTAATGAGGGAGGGTGTGGCGAAAGTGACTAACACCTTATATCAAGGTGTGCATAATGATTAGGCAGCTTCATTACCTCAGGTAAATTGGGCCAAAAAAAAAAGAGATTTAACTGACACTGAAAAGTCAAATATTGTAAAATGCCTTTCAGACAGATGCAACACTCTTGAAATAGCTGAACTATTGAGGCGTGACCACCGGACAATCAAAAGTTTTGTTTCGAATAGTCAACTGGGGCGCAAAAAACGCATGAAGAAAAGGCGCAAATTAACTGCAAAAGACTTAAACGTGAAGCTACCAGGAACCCAATATCCTCCAATGCTACCATATTCCAGAACTGCAACCTTCCTGGAGTGTCCAGAAGTACAAGGTGTCAAGTGCTCAGAGACATGGCCAAGGTCAAGAAGGCTGAAACACGGCCACCACTGAATATATTCACAAGCTGAAGCGTCAAACACATGAAGACAGATTTTTCAAAGGTTTTATGGACAGATGAAATGAGAGTGACTCTTGAAGGACCAGATGGATGGGCCCATGGCTGGATCACTAATGGACACAGGGCACCACTTCGAGTCAGGTGCCAGCAAGGTGGAGGAGGGGTACTGGTATGGGCTGCTATCATTAAGGATGAGGTAGTTGGACCATTTCGAGTTGAAGATGGACTGAAACTCAACTCTCAAACCTACTGCTAGTTTCTGGAAAGTACATTCTGCAAGCAGTGGTACAGGAAGAAGTCCTCAGCATTCAAGAAGGCCATGATCTTTATGCAGGACAATGCTCCATCACATGCATCCAAGTACTCCACTGCTTGGCAAGCCAGCAAGGGCCTCAAAGATGCCCAAATAATGACTTGGCCCCCTTCCTCACCTGACTTAATCCTACTGAGAACATGTGGGCCCTTCTCAAACATGAGATTTACAGTGAGGGAAGACAATAAAACCTCTTTGAACAACATTTGGGAGGCTGTGTTTGCCGCTTCAGCGAAAGTTGATCGTGAACAAATCAAGAAACTGACAGACTCCATGGATGGATGGCTCATGGCGGTTATTGAAAAGTAGAGTGGCTATATTGGTCACTGAATAATTTTGAAAGGCTAAAAATATTATTTAAATTTTCATGTGTTACTTATTTGTTGCATCTACTCTAAAAATTGAGAACAAACAATTGAGTTGGGAAATTACTTTTGTTATTTAGTTGCCTAATAATTGTGCACACTTATATATTCCCCTGAGAAAGACAAAACTCACTTTTTCTTTGTTAAACATTCAAGTTTGAGGTTCAATTACATTTTGGATTGACTGAGAGCATTGTGTTTGTTAAACAATAAACTTAATCCTGAGGAATACAATTTGCCTAATAGGGCTCAATCTGAGAATACACAAAGTTGCGGGGCTTGGCCATTTGGTGGCGCTGTAACAGGAAGCAATGTGGAAGTGGCTCGAACCATGGAGCCATTGGTCCAATTGACTTCAAAATTTGCATGCAGTGTCTTTGTCAGACTTTCCATCATTGACCATGAGCTTAGTCACGTATCTTGATACATAGCCACCACTGGCCAATCAGTGAATTTCATTGCGAGCACTCCAAACAGGTCTCAGGGCTGTATCTTGGCAACGCTTTGGCCTATTAAAACTAAACTTGTTACATGTGATGACCATCATGCCCCGATAATACCAGAGCAGTTTCGGAACAGTGCCACCTACTGGACAAGAATTCTGAAAAATAGCTATTTTTAGATATTTTTAAAATGGATGTTTTTTTAATCATTGAACACTTTTTCTAACTCCTACAGCATTCATCAGATTCTAACTTAAAACGTGTCATGATTCTTCTTTGGCTGCTCATGCTGCCGATAATGGGCTTGAGGGTATTGCTCCTTGCAGTTATATTTTGCTACTGCATTTTAAAATTTGTCACGACTTGACAAGTACCAATAGTGTTTTGCATCAATGACATCAAACCTGCCGCTTGGTATCCAAAGGCGACATTATCAGATTGAAACACCAGCATGAATTTTATTTGAAAGTTCCAATGGAGAGGTTGATTATTAGTGAATAACAGCTGAAATCTGTCTTTTTCCTCACACAAAGCTGTCATATGGCTTCAGAAGACTTTGAAATTACAATTTTATGGTACTTTATTTGATCCTTTTTGGAAGTAAACTGTATTAAAAACAAAACAAAAAAAACAACATCTGATTTTGTATACGGAAAACCAAAGATTGGACATTCTGCCTAGCATCTCCATTTGTTTTTCACAAAAGTGAAAAAATAATACCGTTTTAAAACGACATGGGTTGAAGACAAATTTCCATTTTTTGGTTGAACTATTCCTTTGAAGGGGTCATGGCATGCCTTTTTATTATTCTAAAATTGTCATTGAGGTTAACTTGTAATATTATTAAAGTCTGTCAGAAACGCTCTGTTTTGGTGCTGCTTCTCCTTTAAGACTTGACAGTAACCCACTGTTGCCCACTGTTCGGATTGGCTCTCTGCTCTTGACTGACCTGCTCTCTCCTTGCCATCACATTGCTCAATGGTACTGGGCGGGGCATGCAAATAAAAAGGTAAAGTAGGCATTGATGTGTTGTGGAGGTGGTCAGATGCAAATGTCTTCCACAGTGTGACATCACAATGTGGAGGAAGAAGAGAACAAGTCGTTTTTGCAGCTTGGTTTCAACAATGTTCGTTTTGCAGTGAAGAGGAAGTTTTGAATTCTGAAACTTACAGTTTGTTTTTACAGTACAATGACCTCTTATATTTTAAAAGATCAAGGAAAATTTGATTCCTCATATTGTGACCCCTTTAATAAACAGTGGCCAAAAAAATTAAATTAAATTGTGTCTTACCAAGTAATCATCTGGCTTGATCCCAAACAGCTCCCGGAAGTAGCGGAAAGCCAATGGTGCATATGTCTTGAAACGGAAGTCTGGATAATGGTGCGCTGGGGTAAGATTGCTCCCCTCACTACAAAAGGGAAAGTTTGTGCTTCAGGTATCACAAACAACAAAATTTACATGTACTGTAAATCAACATTGTGGCTTGTTAATTATTATTACATTCCCCAGGACAAGAAGCTTCAGGGCAGAATTTGAGGATCCTTCAAGAAGACCAGAAATAGTGAGAAACTGTTACCCAACCTAAATGCTTCTTTATCCCAGAGGAACAGAGACACATTTAATCTTTAGACCATTCAGTGTGTCCCTGTTGCAATGTGACCCACCAGCAGTAAACACCAGAGGTAATATTTTCCGGAGACATACAACAGTAATAAATGCCTGAAGACAAGGCGGTCCTAGTCATTCTAGACTGACAGTAACACAAAAGACCAGGGTCAACCAAATCAGTCAAACATGATGAAATGTACTGTAAGCGAGCCGAGCCCTGTGAAAAAAATATCCTGTAACCCACTTTTGTGCTTTTTATTTTTTCCCCCATTCCACTTCATATTATGAGGCACATCATTAGTATTTGGATTAACACCATTTTAATTGTTAATGAAAACGTGTGACTTTAAGGGACTAAATGGTGTCATAATCACTAAAAAAAATACCTACATAATCACTTACGATAAACAAAAATTGCCAGTGAACTTCAAAAGTGGGTTACAGAGTTGTTATTTTTTCAGGGCACTTCTCAGACAACACTCCAGGCATTAGATGTTTACAGACTTAACTAGACAAACCAAAATCCATGCCCATTGTGTAACATGATCCAAACAATCACAAATGACCTGTGAATTGGTGCTATTATCCAAGTACTGGCATAATAGCAAGCCAATGTAGGCCAGTTGACTGACCTGACTCTACATCGTAACAATGTGCAAATCTCCTACACAGAAATATGTTTCATTTTTCATGGCCTTGCTGATTATCTAGGCCAGTGTTACCCAACATTTTTTTGTCTTATGTATCCACATTGTTCATCAATAAGGCTCAAACGGCCCTTCATCGACAACAAGAAATGTGTTCCTTTTAATTCCTATTATATTGGAAATAATTTACATTATCATTAATATGTTAAGTCACTTTTAAACAAAAAAAAGTAATACTGTGGCTGAAAAACAGACTCACCAAGTAGCACAAATATTATGCTATGAGTGTCATGTACACAAATGTATAAAACTTGCACACATTACACACATCATAATTTCTTTCCTTAAAAATAAAATAAAAAGAATAATATTAATCATGATTTTAAATTCATTGGGTCTTTACGCTTTCCTTGTTTACAAGAGCAGCATTTGACCCAAACTAAAATGCCACAGACAATGCAATGGTTAACAAATTATGAGTGAGAATGGGAAATTTCCTCATTCCAGACCATTTAGAACCTTTTTGACAATAACAAAAATCTGTACTGGTATAAATTCTCTATCAAAACTTTGCAGCAAATGCAGCAAATACATTGTCCTCTGTCCATACCTGGGTAAGAACACACTCTCCACCACATAGAAGTCCAGCATGAGTACATCTCGGTCAGGTTTTGAGGTCAGGTTCCCCACTGTGTAACCAATGCCCAGCTGGATGGCTCCTTTAAGGGCAGATGAAGTGGTCTTAAAAAGAAAAAAAAAAAAAAAACCCTTTGGTAAAAAGCAAACAAATTAGTCTACACACACACACACACACACACACACACACACACACACACACACATTGAAAAAATTTTTACCATTTTTTTTTTTTTTTTAGATGCACAGAAATTGACCAGTTAATTTTCATATCTACAGTTGAAGTCAGAAGTTTACATACACCATAGCCAGATACATTTAAACTCAGTTTTTCCACAATTCCTGACATTAAATCATAGAAAACATTCCCTGTCTTATATCAGTTAGGATAACTACAGAATAATAGTTGAAAGAATGATTTCAGCTTTTATTTCTTTCATCACATACCCAGTGGGTCAGAAGTTTACATTCACTTTGTTAGTATTTTGTAGCATTGCCTTTAAATTGTGTAACTTTGGTCAAACTTTTTGGGTAGCCTTCCACAAGCTTCTCACAATAAGTTGCTGGAATTTTGGCCCATTCCTCCAGACAGAACTGGTGTAACTGAGTCAGGTTTGTAGGCCTCCTTGCTCGCACACGCTTTTTCAGTTCTGCCCACAAAATCGGATTGAGGTCAGGGCTTTGTGATGGCCACTCCAATACCTTGACTTTGTTGTCCTTAAGCCATTTTGCCACAGCTTTGGAGGTATGCTTGGGGTCATTGTCCATTTGAAAGACCCATTTGCGACCAATCTTCGTCCCTATGTGCACTTACAAACTGTAGTGTGGCTTTATGGTGGTTTTGGAACAGTGGTTTCTTCTTTGAGGAGCAGCCTTTCAGGTTATGTTGCTATAGGACTCATTTTACTGTGGATATAGATACTTGTCTACCTGTTTCCTCCAGCATCTTCACAAGGTCCTTTGCTGTTGTTCTGGGATTGATTTGCACTTTTAGCACCAAACTACATTCATCTCTAGGAGACAGAATGCATCTCCTTCCTGAGCGGTATGATGGCTGCATGGTCCCATGGTGTTTATAATTGCGTACTGTTTGTACAGAAGAACGTGGTACCTTCTGACATTTGGAAATTGCTCCCAAGGATGAACCAGACTTGTGGAGATCCACAATTTCTTGGCTGATTTCTTTTGATTTTCCCATGATGTCAAGCAAAGAGGCACTGAGTTTGAAGGTAGGCCTTAAAATACATCCACAGGTACACCTCCAATTGACTCCAATTAGCTTATCAAAAGCTAATTGGCTAATTGCCTAAAGGCTTGACATCATTTTCTGGAATTTTCTAAACTGCTTAAAGCACAGCTAACTTAACATAAAAGTGTATGTAAACTTCTGATCCACTGCAATTGTGATATGGTCAATTAAAAGTGAAACAATCTGTATGAAAAAAATTATGTCATGCACAAAGCAGATGTCCTAAATGGCTTGCCAGAACTATAGTTTGCTAATATGAAATATGTGGAGTGGTTAATAAAAATGATTTCAAAAAAGTTTTTAATGATTTCAACCTAAGTATATGTAAACTTCTAAATTAAACTCTATTTCCAACTTTTACATGAACTTTCATGTCAGATTACTGGATAAGGACTTTTAAAAATAATTCAAATTCAGTCCAATTTGCAGATGAATCATTTGGATCATCAATTTGTGAATCTGATCCATTGAAAAGAACTGACACAAAAGAACGATTCACTCCTAAATCAGACATAACTTTGGCTTGTGCGCAATTTTACTCTACAAGAGCAATATCTAGCTGATGAAATATTTCAGAGCAGAGCATAACTAGAAAAATGTATATTCACTATAGAAATGCCCATGACTTTTAAGATTTTATTAATTTCCATGGTTTTCCCAGGCTTGGAAAACACAAATTCAAAATATTTCCAGGCTTTCCACGACCGTGGGAACCCTTGAGACTGAACTTGCATGAAGACGGAAATCTCCTTTGGTTAAACAAATGACATCTGTGGGTCAAACCTCTTGAGCACGGTTCACTGAAAATGTTTGATCAACCCTAACAAGAAAAGTAGGCTACATGTTGGTGGCTTCTAAATATGTACACCATAAACTCCTGGAATCTTGGACAGATTCAACAGGCTGCTGATGATACCAACAATGAGCTGAGTTGACACTATCAACATGTTGAAATCATCATTGGAGACAAGGTGATTGGAAAAACGTAGCGCGTTCGTCAGACTAAAGAGGGGTGTTCAGAGACAATTTATTGACATTGGCTAGCGTGTATCAATGCGTCATTTACATGCTATTGAGGTTAATATTTAAACGCAGGAAGAGTCTATAAATCAAACTTATGAAATACAAACACTAATAGACAAACACAAAAAAAAGCTTTTTAAAGCTGGAACGTGGCATTTTTTACATGAAAATACTAGCTTAATGTGCAGAGAGAACATTAAGCCATTTGTAGGTTGATTTTTCTGAAAAATGTAATTTAATTTTTTTTAATCAAAGTTTTTTTTTTATTGTTCTTTTAATAGTAATACAGAATAAGAACATCCCCAATCCCACTCCAACAGAGCATCAGATGCTGCCACACAGATATACCCATAAATGTATGTACTGTATACATAAAGCGAAACAAATTTCCAGCAGATGTATTCTTATAAAATAAACAAGGCCACGAAAATACATTTATCAAGTTACAGATGCTAAATACCATATTAATTACAAAACTGTGAGTAAAAATACTAAACCAAAGGAGGATAGTGATGAAAGTTCAGGAGGACAAAACAACTTTAGGATCCATTTTTTCTACATGTGACAAGACAGGCTGCCAGATTTTATAAAAAGTTTTCCTAAGTCAAATGGTGCAAAATATCACTAATCCAATTAGTAAAGGCAGGCAGAAGGCTATCATTCCATTTGAACAGTATGAGGCATCTGGCTAGAAGGGTAGAGAATGCCATTATCATCTTAACACTGTTATCTATTCCAAGATCTAGCTCTAGTACTCCAAAAATTGCAGTAATTGGAGATTGCTCAATTGGTATTCCTAAGACTTTGGAAAAAAAGATAAAAATTGATTCCCAAAAGCTTGCAAGTTTAGGGCATGACCAAAACATGTGTGCAAGAAAGACTGCCTGGCTCTAATTTGCATCTGTCACATATAGAATCAATATGTGGTATGAAATTAGTTAGTTTAACTTTTGACCAGTGCAATCAATGGACAACTTTGAATTGAATGACAATATGATGCATGCAAATAGAGGAGGAGTATATCCAATCTAAAACAACTTGCCAGATTTCTTCTATTATTTGTAATTTGAGTTTGTCTTCCCATTGTTTTTTTAATAGATTCAAAGGCTTTACATCTTCTGAGTTAAGTAAGGAATGCACCCTACCAATAATATTTTTAGTATTTGGGTTAAGTTCCAGGACAGTATCTAGAAGGGATTTAGGTGGTGGCAATGGGAAACTTTTTGAACACGAAGAAAGGAAATTGCAAAGCTGGAGATATCTGAAGAAATGTTAATTAGATATGTTGAACTCTGCTCTTAGCTGTTCAAAAGAGATAAAACCATCAACCGTATTCATGTCTTGTAGTGTAGTAAGCCTGTTGGCAACCCATGTTTTGAAAGCATCACCAGTAAAGGATGGAATAAACATGTTATTTTTTATTATGGGGGTATGTATCGAAAGATCTATTAATACAAATTCTCGTCTAAATTGTGCCCAAATTTTAAGAGACTAAATTACTATTGGATTAGCAGAGTATTTGGACACTGGTTCTGAAAAGGGTATTTTAGAGCAGAGAAGTGATCTTATTGAAACAGTGTTACAGGATGCAACCTCTGTCAACAGCAATATAGGACTAAACTCTTCCCTTGGACAGACAATCCAATGCTCTTATATTAGAAGCCCAATAATAATACTGAAAATTGGGGAGGGACAGACCACCACGAGATCGATCTCGCTGTAAGATACTTTTCCGCATTTGTGAGGTTTTATTAATCCAGATAAAGCTAGATGTCAGCTTGTCAAGATTTAGGAAAAAAGTTTTGGTTAAAATGATAGGGAGACACTGAAACAAGTAAATAAACTTGGGCAAAACATTCATTTTAATAACATTAACTCATTACCTCCCGGTGACAATGGAAGCGAGTTCCAGCATTCAAAATCTTTCTTCAAATCCGTAAGAAATGGGGAAATACTGTCAGTGTAAAGATCTTTGAACTTGTGCATAACCCATATGCCTACATTTGTTAGTGTTTACTTTAAAGGGGAACGAGGCAAACAAACTTGTTTG
The DNA here is from genome assembly GCF_019703515.2 of Myxocyprinus asiaticus. Classification (NCBI taxonomy): domain Eukaryota; kingdom Metazoa; phylum Chordata; class Actinopteri; order Cypriniformes; family Catostomidae; genus Myxocyprinus; species Myxocyprinus asiaticus. The sequence goes on along the minus strand of NC_059376.1, from coordinate 36,895,524 downwards.
AGACATAAAATTTATAGGCATGATCTCACTCTTTTGTAAATGTATTTTAAATCAGGAAATTTGGCCAAACACATCTAATAGTTTGTGTAATTCTGGGAGGCTAGTAGGAGGATCAGATATATATATATATATATATATATATATATAAGAATGTCATCAGCATATAAAGATACCCTATGCTCGATATCTCCTCTATATATATCTTTGATGCTGGCCTCATCTCATAATGCAATTGCCAGAGGCTCAATTGCCAGGGCGAACAGCAAGGGAGATAATGGACAGCCCTGTCTAGTACCTCTTTGTAGTAAGAAATAAGGAGATATATTATTATTTGTATGGACTGCTGCTGAAGGAGAGAAATATATTGTTTTAATCCACTGAATATATCTTGGACCAAAGCCAAATTCTTCTGGTGCATAACAAAGGTAATCCCACTCCACAATATCAAAGGCTTTCTCAGCATCCAAGGATATCACTATCTTTGGAGTATCGCATGGAGTGGGATCACAAAGGACATTAAAGAGTTGACAAATGTTGAAAAATGATTGCCGATTTTTTATAAACCCAATCTGATCATCAGATATTACAGATGGTGAAATGGACTCTAATCTACGAGCCAACATTTTAGCCAGTAATTTGCTGTCTACATTTAGGAGTGAGATGGGCTGGCATGAGCCACATTCAAGGGGATTTTTATCCTTTTTTAAAATTAGTAATATGACTGCCTGCCGCATCATCGGGGGTAGTGACTCAGAGGAAAATGATTCTTCAAATACTGATAATAAAGTAGGAGCTAGGTTCCCTGTAAACTTCTTAAAGAATTCACCTGGAAAGCCATCAGGCCCAGGGGCTTTACAATTTTGCATAGATTTCACTGTAGCACTAAACTCTTCAATAGAGAACGGTTTCTTTAAAATGTATGCCATTCCCTCTTCAGCTTTGGGTGTATTTATATTACTAAAATAAGATTCAAACAGAGACTCCATCCTAAGTGATTCTAAGGAATATAAATCAGAGAAAATTACGAAAGCATTTATTAATCCGAGAGTGGCTCATCTGTTTGACACCCGAGCTATCATTTATTTCGGAAATGGACTGACACGTAGTTTTCTGCCGTAACTGATATGCAAGGATTTTCCCAGTTTTGTCACCATATTCAAATGATTTGTACTGTGTTTTATTAATAAGGTTTTCAATTCGCTTAATGGATAGAAGGTTGAATTCTGTTTGAAGCATGAGTCTTTTCTCTAAAAAGCTCTGTATTATACAATCTACCCACTGCTATGACATATTGGCCTGCAGAATCTGCATCTAATGCTGACAATACAAAAGGAAATTTATTGTTTATTAAAATTGCTGTGCCCCTTGACTTAGCACTAAAATTAGAATGATAAATTTGACCTACCCAACCCCCTTTCAGTCTGAAATGATCAGATGGTCATAAATGGGTTTCCTGAAGAAACGCAATCCCTTCTTTCAGATTGCTCAGATGTGAAAGCACCTTCCTGCGTTTGGCAGGGTGGTTTAACAATTTTACATTCCAACTTGCAAATGTTACTTGGCAACCTGCTGAGCTAACGAAACTCTGTGTATTAGCCATGTCTTGATTTGTTATAACTTATTTGCATTGTGTATTTGAACCTCCAAAATAATAGAAATAATAAAAAACCCTCACAGATCCAGCAAAAACAGTCGAAAAGAATACAGCAAACTCCTGATGCACTACATTCCCCACCCTCATCACCTGTTGAACTATGGTGATCAACAACCCATCGCAGACAAATCCACACATCAAAGTGCTTTTTAAAGAGGAACCCTAGTCTTACAGGTTACTCCGCTGAAAACGTAACCACATTAAAGAGGCACTCTTGCAAATATGCTGTCATAAATCTGGCTGAAATTATATCATGTAAAATGTCTCTTATTATCTCGACAGTCTTAGTTCTCTTACCCATAGTATAGTAATCAAAGAATCGTGTCAAGTATACAGTCATGTCCAGTTAGTTATCATCATTAAACCTATCCATCATTGCTTGATGCAATAGTTGACTTCACATATGCCATCGCCTCCATCGAATCCGTGAACTATTTTTCGATCCTGTCATATTTGATACGGAGTCTGGTTGCATGGAAAATGCCGTAATGGATACCTTCTCGTCCTCAAAGAAGTTTCTTGACCTCATTGAAAGCAGACCTTGCACGTATCACACTGGCAGAGTAATCTGGAAATATGAATATGCTTGTTCCTTTGTACTGCAGAGATCCGATCTCCCTGGCCCGGCGAATTAACTGCATGCAGTCTTGATAATAGTGCACTTTAGCCACTATTACTCGAGGTTTGCCACCAAATTGTCTCGGCTGAAGACCGCGATGCGACCTGTCAATCAACACTTCTCTATCCATGTTTAGAACCTCCTACAGCAATTTTGAAACAAATGCTGAAGAACTCGTGCCCGGTCCTTCCGAAACATTCAAAATATGAATGTTAGTTCACCTCATTTGCCCCTCCATATCCATGCATTTTTTCTGTATGCTGGCAATCTCTGATTCCATCTTGTGTATCATCTTTTGCAGGCCCGTCAATTCATCCGAAAAAGCCGAGAAGCTCTGCTCCACCTCTCTCACCATCTTTTTTGTAGATTCCAACTCCGATTGAAGCAATTCAATACCGCCAACCACCTCAGTTTTGACAGCCTGCAATTCAGACTTTATATCTTCGAATTCTCCAGCAAGTGTAGTCTTTTTATTTTGTTTTGTTTTTTTCCAATTTTTGCATGCCCAGTTGCCCAAAGTCCTCGTGGTGGTGTAGTGACTTGCCTCAATCTGGGTGGTGGAGGAGGAATCTCCACATCTGAGACAGTCGATCTGCGTAATTTATCACGTGGCTTGTTGAGCGTGTTACCGCGGAGACCTAGCACGTGTGGAGGCTCATGCTATTCTCCACAGCATCCACGCACAACTCACCACACGCCCCACCAAGAGCGAGAGCCACATTATAGTGGCCACGAGGAGGTTAACCCAATATGACTCTACCCTCCCTAGCAACCAGGCCAATTGGTTGCTTAGTAAGCCTGACTGGAGACACTCAGCATGCCCTGGATTTGAACTTGCGACTCCAGGTGTGGTAGTCAGCGTCTTTACTTGCTGAGCTACCCAGGCCCCCTCAGCAAATGTAGTCTTAATCTCTGACCGCAAGAGTGAAACAATGTTCGCCTTCATTCAGCCTGTTCGTCCACCATATTTGCCTGTTTGCTTTCTTCAAATCCTTGCGGCTGGACATGTTTGCGCTCTTTCCTTGATAGGCGTATTGACGCAGTCTTCTAGCCATTTATGTCCACAAAAATTAAATGACAAAACAGAGACTGCAAGTTTGAAAAATGTCTTATGCCATAATATGAGCACAAAGTGCCAAAATATGCACTTAACTTAACTTTTAGCAGAGCTCACCAAAATGCAACCTACTCCATGGCTTGCTCACTAGTGCCCCCCGAAAAATGTAATTTTAAACGCTTTCCTGAAAAAGGGTAATTGTAAATAAATAATAATACATTTAATTAATTAAATAAATACATGTTTTTTTAATTTTAATAGGTTTGCCATGAATAAAATAATCCAAATAATTTTTATTATCAAATAAATAAATAAGAAGAAAATAATGTACCTTTTTGTACGTTTTCTCTCGGCTGGTATTGCTAGACCTGCTGACTCCATTCTCATTGGCCGATGACATCTTTGATTAAAGCAATAAAGAGTTAAAGGTCAAATGAGATAAGTTAACAACCATTAGTTAAGTGTATGTAAATAATGTCCTCAGGCCCTGCCCAGCCATAAACCATTCGATTTGCAACCGAGCCTGACATGGACCACAGCATTTCCTCATTTGCCACAATGAGTAAGTGGCTTGTAAATGGAGCAATGTGTGGCTGTGCTAATGAAATATGATGTCATTGAGGCTTACCTTGTTTTAACCGAGAACGCAGGTGTTGGTGGGCTGTTCACGGCTTCTGCGTGGCTTAGTCATGTGGACTGGATGGAAGGCGGAGGTCTGGGAGTTGACCAGAATGGATGTTCTTGATATCAACCTGAGGATGGGAATAGATGAGTTAGTGTGGCCTGGTAAGGCCTAGTTACTGTGGCGAATGGCAAACAACATGGGTGAATCTCATGAAATCTTTCCAAGTCATATTTCACACCAAAAGCAATAGAAATACACTACAAATTATATTTTGAATTATATATAGGAAATTAAGTCTACTGTTGGACAAATTTGATTTTTCAGAATCAGAATCATAATGAGCTTTATTGACAAGCATGCATACACACACAACGAATTTGTCTTGGTGACAGAAGCTTCCAGTACACAAATAATATGACAACAAGACATACATAATAAAAATTATTTTTCCTTGCTCCTTGAATACACGTGTGTACACAGCTAAATCATTCATAAAAAAAAAAAAAAAAAGCTTGTTTGATTTACCTAAATCATTAATGTAAAAAACTATATATATATATATATGTATATATATATATAGGCACACAGTGGTGAATTCTCTGGACTAACATGCCAAATAAATACATATTTTTCATCCTTTCATTCTCAATCACCTTTTTGCCTATGTATTTTTAATCGCTTTCCACTCTTAATTAATCTACAAACAAATAGAGAAAAGCGAAAAGTTTATCTAGTCTGAATTTATTCCTTGATGCATACAAGCAAAGTGTGACAACTGTTTCACAAATCACATGCCCGAAGTAGCGCGTGAGTTTGAGCTCCACCCCTTCAGGCCTTCAGAATTTCCACAGAATCCCTCAACAGTGCAAATGAATAAGCAACTAAAGTCAGATTGTCAGATTCATCAGCCAATCAGATTGATTTATTTGTTCTTGTTGGGTGTGATCTTTAGGATATGTCCCGGTCGAGGCTTTCTAGCTGGACTTGAGTGACGCAATCACACTTTAAGTGATGTACGTAATTCAAGAGTGAAAAGCGTAAGATCAAGCTGTCTGACGAGTCGGCTGTCATCACTGCCTCATCACCACTGAGTAAGAGATCCTTATGGATTTAAAAACACGAGATGTTCTGCATGACCGTGTGATTGCTTAATTTATTAAACAGGAAAGAAGGGCTGATTTTTACTTCAAGAAAATTGGTAAGTGCTTTTTGCATTGTTATAGCAACATCAGGAGTTTTCTAAGTGTAAATTAGGCTGCTTGAGAATTCAGTGTCGGATCAAGTTTTGAAAAGTAGTGCTGCGTTCCATTCAACTCGGAAAGTCGTATTTTACAGCTTTTTACTAGGAAAAGTGCAATGGAATGCATCTTGAAGTCAGAATTACAACTTGTAGGCTCATGCAGAAATTCTCAACTCTGATTTCGCCGAGATGCATGTCACACAAACTCAAGGAGATATACAAAGTAAGTGATAAACATTCACTTTATTAAGTAATATCGATAAATGAGTTAGTTTCCACATCACATATTAAAGCTTGTTTAACAAACGCCTGCAGAAACAGGTGTATAAAACATGGTAAATTATAATCTCTTTTGATAATCGTACACCTGAAGCACAAATGCTAGCGCTGCAGCATTGTTTATCAGTCGGGTTGCTAGGAGACATCTCTAATGAGAGTCAAACCCCTGTTAAGCTAACGGGAGCGTTGCAGTTCCGAATATCGGGGAATGGAATGCATTTATGGTCAGAGATATCAAGTAGGAATATCCCACATCCAACTTGAATGGAACACAGCATAACCGTGTACCCTGACGATAGATTTTTCCAGGTATTATAGACCTCCTTGGTAGATTCATATGAAAAATTATGATTTTTGAATGTCTGTTCTGGAGACATTCATTTCACAAAACAGTCATGCTGCAGTTAAAATTAGGCTTGCTTGAGCATTAAGTGTTGTTTCAAGTTCTGGCTTTCGTGCGTGGACGTGTTTTTAAAATGTCAATTGGTATTAATAGTTAGCTGCGACATAATGTATGATGCCCAAAGGCATAGGGTGTCTTATTCATTGTGAAACTGTTTCTTAATGGCATGAATCACACTGAAGGCCTAGACTTCAAATGCATGGCCCGCCACTGTAGACACATATGGAGTAACCCAGAGAAAATTTCTTGATATTCTTAAAAAAATACTTGAGAAGAAAGGGTTACTCCATATGTGCCTTTTCATAAATGTATATACAGTGTATATATATATATATATATATATATATATATATATATATATATATATATATATATATATACATACATACACATGACAACAAATTGGCAAGTGGCAACCTACATGTTGGTTACACCGCCTGATTTTGATTTGGAGGACAAATGTTTTTGAAATATGAATAGTATTTTAGAAATAAAAAGATTTAACTAATATAATAATATGTTTTTAAATCAAATAATAGTAAAAAAAAAAATCTGCACTACTCCTGCCAACATTACTTTTTTCAATAATTGTTCAATTTTTGAATAACTTTACAGATCTGGACAAAATATGAGCCTAACGCCATTGACCCTCAAAACAAAGAATGAAAGAGAACAGCGAAGAGACATCATCAACTGGATCAGACAGTTCTGTCACATTTTCAAAAACTCCAAAAAACAAATGTCCCCAATACTAAACAGTGGAAACTTCAGTCATAGCCTTGCTTCTGTGTATGAGTGTGTATGTAAATGTGGGTCTGTAGATGTGTGTGTTTACACATGCATATGACAGCATGTAGAGGTGCATATGACCTGCATGGCCAGCCCGACATAGCAACCTTTTTGCATTTTTGCAATTCTGTTTAGTGGTGCTAGTAGTGCAGAAATGACACACTTTACCTTTAAACAGTGACTGAGTCTCATTGATTCAATGCAGCAACAAAATTGCTTTTACAGGTTGGTCTTGTGACCAGTAAGTGTGTGTGTTTGCAGCCAGGCGTCCAGCAGCCGCAGCACTGAATAAATGGCTGCTCGTAAAGCCAGCACACAGAGTGCAGGCACTCAGAGTCTGTGTGAATGAGGAATAATGGCCTTTCAAACTGGAGGCATAAACAAACTGTGAGACTGAGCCCTTATTCAGAGCTAAGAGCAGCCTCTGACTCAGTTAGAACAACTAAAGCGCCGGTGCCATTCGTTCTATGCCAGCATGTTTATATCCGCGGGTCTGTGGAGAGAGAGAGAGAGAGCACACGCAGCAGGCATGTGAGGAAAAAGGGAGGAAGAGAGAGTGAGTGTGTTTGCTCCTGATAACCAGCTGCTGTCTGTAGCGTCTAACACCTGCGTGTCAGTTTGCCTCAACACTTCTATCCAGATCACAATATTACACAATCCTCCAGGGCAACACAAGTCATCCCAGTAGATTTCAAGCAGGAAGACAAATTCCTCCTTGTATCTTTATCCACATTGTTGTGATTAATTAAAGGTGAAGTGTGTAATTTCTACACCACAAGCATCACCATGCGAATTCATAAATAACTACTGTTTTCAAAGTGGTTTTTCTGAAAACAGTCTGTCACTGGTCAAAAAAACAGACAGTCCTGCACCAAACTTATGCCATTGGCTGTGTCTGGCTGAATGGGATGCTTAAACAATCAAAATAATATTCTGATACCACCATAGAGCCACATTAACTTTTCCATTAAATCAATTAAAAATGGCTTAATTGTAGCCATCTATGCATATTAAGCTGGGATAGAAGAGCATTTTAACATTGAACATTTACACACTACAACTACAGCACTGAACAGCCATCAAAATGGAAGCCATAAAACATCTAGGGCTCTATTTTCATGACTGCACAAAGCGCAGCGCTACGTGCAAACACCATGCTCAACGTCTTCTCCAATTTTCGTGACAGCGCTAATTCTAATCACAATTTTTGTGCCAGCACAAAGCGCAAGTGGGCGTGGGTGTATTGTATGTTAATGAAATGGCGCAAAGCGCAATTTGCTATTTTCCTGAGAAATAGGTCATTGCGCTAAGACGTTTGAAAACCACGTCTTAACTCAGTGCAAAGTTTAAACTCCATTTCTGCATTTGTAGATTGGAGATTCCACCAGCAGGTCATAATAAAGTTAATTTCCAAACTCTGAAAATATAATGGAACATGAAATTATGTCACTGACGAAAACAGTTGTAGCCATCTTATATGAAACAAAAATGTATGACATTTGTGTTAAACTAATTATAGGTCATGGTTTATTTTTCAATTATTATTATGTTTAAATTTACAATTGTATTTATGATCTAATTTGCAATGGTATTTTTTCACCTGTTGTTTTAGAGTGATTTTAAAATGTATTTGAATTGATATGATTTTTTGTCCACTTCGTTATTTTGATCCATTTCCATTTCCATTTCGTTTGAAGTGTAATTTCAATTTAGAAATATTTTTGGTTTAATTTTTTTGTGTTTCAGTAAATAAATAAACATTTTCAAAATCAAAATCGAACAGTAGAAGTGAAGTGTGTGCCACAACAATCACTGTTAATACTAGCCATGATTTGTGTGTCAGTAGATGAAAATGATTAATGATACCAACATCCTCTGTAATTTAACTGAGTCTACATCCAAATTCTGATGAGAATAACATTTTCCATGCGTATTAAAGGAGCGTCACTGTCATAGAAATATGCATGACAATCATCAAGGGCGCAGTTAATGCACAAAAGAACGTAATTTTCAATTCTTCTAATTCATTGCGTACAGTCCATTTACACTACCAACTTCTAATGAATGTGCTGCCTTTGTTTATATTGCTGGTGCTTGAGGGATTGGACAATATAATGGGACGCAGACAGTGCAATAATTGGAGAAATCCTCAGAATTAAATTGTACTTGATCCTGACATGCGTTGCGCAGGCGATTTCACCAAACCCACTTGTGCCTAGACTTAGCGCATGCTTGCACAAAAATACCAAAACTTCATGGCCATGCCCACTGACTGGTTTATTTGACTGTCATATACATTAATATTATTGAAATACAGCACTGCAGTTGAAATAACTTATTATAAATTATTGCTTTCCATCATCTTTCATGTCGACATGCCCCTTTAACATCACAACTCGGCAATTTGGGTATTATCTAGAATTCAGAGTTTTCCACGGGTAAATACGACTTTGCTTGTTCATTAATGTGTTCAGAACTTGTAATTACAATACTTCCGACTCCACTTAAAGGCCGGAAAAATTATCTTTGAGTTTCCCAGTTGTAATTACGACTCGAGTAGGTTCATGTGCTATTTAGACATAGAAACTCGCATTTATGATAATTCCAATGCACCGATACTGATGGTTTTAACAGGATTGGGTATCGGCCCGACGAGTCCAATCCAAATCTGATACTGTGTGTTAGTCATGGTCGCTACTGTCAAGCCCCAAAAATGACATAAAAGAACAATAAAAGCACCATTAAAGTAGTCCATATGACTCGGATCAGGATCGATATCGGCTGGTGTGAGAGTTCAGGTTTCGGAATCGGATTGGTACAGAAAAAGTGCATCCCTACCGATAACACATGAAGGCAGTAAAGGTCAATTCCACATTAATACGTTTTTGGACGAAAACTTTAATTTTCATTTCTAATGTGGATGAGAGGCATAAACAGCAAAATCAATGCATTTTCAACCAAAAACTTATTAGTGTGGGTGTTTACAGTTGGAAAGCAACGCAGCAATTTAGCATATTTATACAGAAAGTGCAATCACAGGTGGGCGTTTTTCAGCATTTAACTACTGTGCGGCTTTGAATCCAATTAGGATTTAGAGTCAGAACTATCCATTTTATAATTTTTACACACAATGGGTTTAATGCCAAATCACATGCATTATGATGAAACCATGTTAATACTTAATATTTAAATGTCGATTGAGTTCAGATGACACGTATGACATGTCTGAGAAACCACTAAACAAATATCGTTTTTGTAATGGTTTTCAGAATAACTTATGTAAATTATGTAACATCTAAGATGTAATAACCTTTACTGTATTACATTGCAATTTTAATCTGTTGACAAAGCCTTCGTCAATGTCTGTCTGAACAGGAAGCCCCTGATCGCCATATTCTCTGTTTAAAAGCTTGTAACATAAAACCTAAAGTTTAAAACTCTGTATCAGACTTACATCTGTGATCCAATCAAGAACAATAGTCCCATTGAACAAAGAAAAACAACTTACGTGGCACTGACAGTGGAGGGTCACAGATCATGCAGTACTTGAGGGAAGTGCCCTTTCAAGGTATTAAAAGATATGTGACCATGTGCCAGTCATTAAGAGCACGGAGAACAGAAAACACTTATGTTTCTATCACCATAACACTTTTAAAACCTGTCCTCACTTTCTCTTTCCTTCCATCTATCTCTCTATTGCTTCTCTTCATGGTTGCTACGCGTCCAGGATCAGTGTTAGTAAACAGTGTTTATGACCAGTATTCCAGTGTTAATACAGCGACAGTTTAAGGGAGAGTGGACAAGAGACGCATAGAAAAATTAATTGGAGAAGTCATAATGCTCAATATAGCGGCTATTGGAATAGAAGTCCTGCCATTCAGTTAAAAGAGTCAGTCACCTTTTTGATAGAGGCAACAACTGTTTGTTTACTGTAAAATGCACATGCGCATAAGCTGGTCCAAAATGAAAAATACTTTTTTTTTTTTTGCATGATTTGTGCTAAAGAAGCAACATTTATCATGCTTTTGTAATTCTATTTTTTTTTTTTTTTTTTTTTTTTTTTTGCTGATTTGAAATATGTTTTTGAAACATAATCTTAATAAACAATTTTGGAAGTTTCTGTATTTAAAACTATTTTATAATGTCCTACTTTGTATTTCGTTATTTGAATTGAGAATAAATGAATATGTTTATTGATCAGTTTTGTCTCACAAATGTGCAGCTATCCCAGTTTCACACACTGTACATTCAAATGTTGTTTTTGCAGTGGAAACTTAATCTCTACAATGTTTTTAACAATCCCAAAGGATTATTCATGTGTGAGGGGCAAAATCCCATGTCTGTTCCTTTTACTTGAGGGCTTAAAGCTATGGAACATGATTAAGCAGGTTTGTGACAGGACAAGTTCACGTGTCACCTTTTTAGTCTAAATTTAGCTTTATTAATCAGCATGTTACATGCCTTTCATGACAAACAGTTTTTTGTTTTAATTTTGTGGAAATTGATGTCATCATCACTGATTATTAGTTATAATTAATAGAAATTATTAGTTAGCCTGGCTAGTAGAGTTCTCTGCTTCTGATGAGATCTGATTATCAGATGTTCCTGATATTTCATAATCAGCCCATTCATACTTAAGCAAACAATATTTTTAAGATGTACATTTTTTGTTTATTGTTATTAGATTCTCACTTTAGGAAATTATAAAAAAAATGGTCCATTCAGACTTTTTCATTTTCTAAATTTTCTCTCAGGGGTTACCCCTGGACCCCCACACATTAACCTATATTTTCTCAGTCAAAAGTACTCCTATGTCCCATACATAGGTATCTGATATTCAGAATGTAAAAATATTCTAACACAAAAATGTTCTAAAACAAATGTTGATCTTATCTTGTAATATTAATATCCAAGTGTCCTCGACTAATGAACTCTATGAAATATATTAGCCTAATCTTTTGGTAGAAAAGATCCCTCACACCCCACTGCTTTGGCTTTGTCTCTGGGCCAGTATCCTCATCTCTGCTTTGAGGAGACTATTTTGACTGTTTAAAAAAACTTTAAACAAAGTACTACTGCTGCCAATGTGGAAAGTTATAAGAACTATTCAAAAAAAAAAAAAAACAACAAAAAAAAAAAATGCCATACTGACTACTGGCACTGTGCAAGTTATTATTTTCCAGACCTTTGCTGGGAAGGAAATGTAGAGACCGGACCACTTGAAACTTTAATTGAATACCCCTGGTTTAGAATGAAAAACATGCAATAAATTAATATATAAATACAAATAAATATATATATTGCAAGATGAGTCATCACTATTTTTGGCCTGTTTTGCCAGAAGAGAAAGACTGCACATTTTTTTTCATCACAATAGTTAGTATACTATAGTCTAAAATAAATGAATCATCTTATTAATGGCATGGCGTATCAGTTAGAGCATATGCTCAGACACACTGAGCATTGGTGCTCATGTGGCTGATGTAGATTTAAATTCAGATTGTGAAATTTGCACCCTCTTTTCTCCCAAAAAAACTGGCAAACAGCACCTTTATTTAGTAGTATTGTGTGGAGCTTATCTTATGACCACTGAGAAGCACTAGGGGATTGTCAGTGGAGGAAGTAAGAGATAATGAAAGGGAATAAAAGTAAACGAAATGGAGAACATTTATTATTCCAAGCAAGTTCAGCCAAAATCCTTTTCACGGTAAGTCAGTCTACTAGGCGGCCATCTTTGGAATGCTCCCGGGCAGGCTGGGCAGCTATTTTCAATGTAAACAAGCGGCATAAAAGTTCAGCTCCTATCTACTCGAATAGGTGAAAGTGACAATGGAGAATCCGAAATCTCCAAGATGGTTGGTCAAGATTATGATCAAAGTTAAAATCAGCAGTAAAATCTGACAACAATGGTATCATAAATTGTGCTTCTTTAGCACTGATCACGCTAAAAAACGCAATTTTTCAGCCTGGTTCAGCTAATGCGCATGCACGTTCTTGAGCTGACTAAAAGGCGATGTCTGTATCTAAAAGGTGATTGGCTTTTTTACCTGTAAAGTGGGACTTCCTTTTCTACATCCGTTGGCCATTAGGTGTTCCAATTTCTCCCATTCATTTTAATACCAGTGCCCAGTCTCTGCTAAACTGTCTGTTACAACTCAGAATGCACAGAGAAATGTGAGCCAGGTGACCAGAACAACTGCTGATAGACTCAACTTGTGACAAGTAGTGATGTCCAGTTCATGAAAGAATTGTTCTTTTGAACCAGTTCTTTTTAGTAAACGAGTTGAACTAGTTCACCAAATCGGACTGAATCGTTTGAAACAGTTCGCGTCTCGAGTCAACACTGATCCACAAGTTACTCTATCTTAACCTGTCTCTCGGATGTGCCTGACACTCCAAATCAAAATGAGCCGATAACTGGGAGTAATATGATCCTAGAACTGGTGATATCTGCTTTTGCCAACTCTTCTTTGCAATTAACTGCTCCAACTAGTTCACAAATCGGACTGAACGCTCGGGTTGCACCAGTTCTCGAGTCAACAGTACAATGATTGCTCATAACAGTTCTCGAGTCAACAGTACACTCACTGAACTGAGAATCGCCTCTTTCGGAGGTGTCCGACATACTGAGAACCGATGAGCTGCTGACATTGAGCATGTGTGTGATTAAGGGGCAAAATGTATGTTTCAGGTGTATTTTGCTGAACAACAGAGAGTGTAACAAATAAAACATACTGGAAATATGTTTATGACTTGATGGTATTACCATTTTATCAACGTATGAAGATGATCCAGTCTACAGCTCTCCAGTCAACAGTACATTGAGTCGATCACAGCAATTTGCGAGTCACCAGCACACTGAACTGAGAATCGCCTCTTTCGGACATAATACTGAGAACTGTTGATCAGTGAGCAGCTGATGAGCATGCGTGAACCGAGGACTTGAATGAGGGGGCGAAACATTTCAGTCGAAAGATGTAAACAAATTTTACTATTGAGTATTTTGCATGCAGATTATATCTGAAGTTGTGAAGAGCTGGGTCATGGTTTCTGTAAAAAAGGGTGAGTTGATTAGGACTAGTTTAATCACTTTTTATGCTTTAAACATGTGTAGAACATCCACGTTTGTATATCAGTGTCAGTATTGGGTGCTCTAGGTGCAAAACTTTAATGTAAGATGTATTGTAAGATCACTGAATGTAACACTGATGACAATAAACACCCTTATTATTATAACTTAATTAAATACAATGTTATAATCAGCAATATGCCCTTACATATGGCTTTATTGAATGTGTTTGTGCGTGTATTCTACGATGCCGGCGTATTAGCATTATATATAGTGACGTCATTATGTGATGAAGTAACTGAACTGGTGAATCGGTTTTTTGAACCAGTTCATTGACACAAACCGTCCGAAAGATCCGGTTCACTGAAAAGTATCGGACTTCCCATCACAAGTGACAAGGGCAGAAAGGTCTGCATTGGAAATCAAATGAGTGAAAAGAAAAAAGACAAGAGCAGTCTTGTTGAGTTTTTAAAGTGCAACAACAATGTGCGCTCTTGTGTTAATTTAGCAGTAACCAAACTCAGTACTCAAAAGGGACATTCCCCCATTTTCCATTGGTCAAACAAACGAACAGTCCCACACCAAGGATGCTCAAACAAGTAGAGCAATGTTTTAAAAGAGCCACAGAGCCATAGTGTTTACAAATTTTTTTTACACAGAGAGAAAACTACACACTTTACCTTAAACTAATTTGCTCTGCAAAATTTTCTTCTAAATGTTGCTCTGACATTACAGTAGTCGACTATAGTTCCCCAACGCTGAGAATACATTGCATAACTGCACTGTATTATGAACTGCAGTCTGACACATTTTGGAACACAACGAAATTGAGTTTCCATAGCAAAAGACATTTACTTGCACACAGTATGTTTCAGGTCAAAAGATAAAAAACTAGTAAAACAGTGCTTTGGGACAACTATGTTTTAAAAAATGAACCTAACTCTCCAGGGATTAGACAATGAGGTGTGACAAAGATATAAAAGGTGGATGTCTAGAATACAGACATGATAAGACTCTTTATGCGCTTTTATCACACTGCTATCTGATAATGGTGTACACGTTGTTCCACTCTTAGCTCAGTGATAAGGGAACCATTCTACACTTCCCATTACATTGTCTGTTGAGTCAGTGCATGTTGTAGAGAGGAAGTTCAAAGTTGTGATAAGTCGAAATCTTGAATGGCCTCTGTGATACTTTGGGTTGAAAAGATTCAGCACATGCAACTGTTATTTTTACAAGACCAATCTCAAAATAGAGATCTGCGGTTAACATCTCTTAAAGGAATAGTTCACCCAAAAATGAAAATTTGCTGAAAATTTGCTCACCCTCAGGCCATCCAAGATGTATTTAAGTCGTTTTCTTCATCAAAATGACTTAGATTTTTACAAGAGAAACTTGCACAGTGCACAGACCAAGCGCCATTCACAAACCAAAACAGTCCAAAACAATTTCAAAACAATATAAAATAAAATAATCATTTAAAATTCATAATAATAATGCAAAAAAACAATGTAAACAATGATGCGCTTCCTGCCTCCTCCTCCATGTGACGCGTGACCTTACCAACGAGCTTATGTCATCCCTCTCATGAGCGCACGTCACAGAGATGTACGGAAGTGAACATTTGTAGTTAAGAAGTATATAAGTATTGTTTTGTTTCTAAAAATAATCAATCGTTTGGGTTCAGAAGAACTTTATTTGTCGACTGGAGTCGTGTGGATTATTTTGATGCACCCTAAATATGTATTTTGGACTGTCAAAAAATGGAGGACATTCACTTGCATTGTTTAGAGTAGGAGGCCTGAAATGAAATCCTAAAAATCTTAAATTCTGTTTTGATGATGAAAGAAACTCAGATACATCTTGGATGGCCTGAGGGTGAGTAAATTATCAGCAAATTTTCATTTTTGGGTGAACTATTCCTTTAAGATAATTTTGTTGCATTGGAATTGTACCTCAAGAAGTTCTCATTGATGTTATGTATGTCAATCAAATATCTGACAGAAATGCAACATGTCAACATGAAACGCTGTTCACAACCCATTTTACTTCTATAATCTGACGTGTTTCTGAGCGAAACAGGACATTCACCAAGAAAAAAATAAGGTTGGGGGCTTGAGGCTTGGTTTTACCCATTCAGCAGCAATTGACTGGATCGTGAAAAGTATCCGTTATACAGTGCATCCGGAAAGTATTCACAGCACTTCACTTTTTCCACATTTTGTTATGTTACAGCCTTATTCCAAAATGGATTAAATTCATTATTTTCCTCAATATTCTACAAACAACACCCCTTAATGACAATGTGAAAGAAGTTTGTTTGAAATCTTTGCAAAATTAAAAAAAAAAAAAAATCACATGTACATAAGTATTCACAGCCTTTGCTCAATACTTTGTTGAAGCACCTTTGGCACCAATTACAGCCTCAAGTCTTTTTGAGTATGATGCTACAAGCTTGGCACACCTATTTTTGGGCAGTTTCTCCCATTCTTCTTTGCAGGACCTCTCAAGCTCCATCAGGTTGGATGGGGAGCGTCGGTGCACAGCCATTTTCAGATCTCTCCAGAGATGTTCAGTTGGGTTCAAGTCTGGGCTCTGCCTGGGCCACTCAAGGACATTCACAGAGTTGTCCCGGAGCCACTCCTTTGTTATCTTGGCTGTGTGCTTAGGGTTGTTGTCCTGTTGGAAGATGAACCTTCGCCCCAGTCTGAGGTCCAGAGCGCTCTGGAGCAGGTTTTCATCAAGGATGTCTCTGTACATTGCTACATTCATCTTTCCCTCGATCCTGACTAGTCTCCCAGTTCCTACCACTGAAAAACATCCCCACAGCATGATGCTGCCACCACCATGCTTCACTGTAGGGATGGTATTGGCCAGGTGATGAGCGGTGCCTGGTTTCCTCCAGACATGATGCTTGCCATTCAGGCCAAAGAGTTCAATCTATGTTTCTCATGGTCTGACAGTCCTTCAGGTGCCTTTTGGCAAACTCCAGGCGGGCTGTCATGTGCCTTTTACTGAGGAGTGGCTTCCTTCTGGCCACTCTACCATAAAGGCCTGATTGGTGGAGTGCTGCAGAGATGGTTGTTCTTCTGGAAGGTTCTCCTCTCTCCACAGATAAACGCTGGAGCTCTGTCAGAGTGACCATCGGGTTCTTGGTCACCTCCCTGACTAAGGCCCTTCTCCTCCGATCGCTCAGTTTGGCGGTTCCAAACTTCTTCCATTTACGGATGATGGAGGCCACTGTGCTCATTGGGACCTTCAATGCTGCAGAAATTTTTCTGTACCCTTCCCCAGATCTGAGCCTCGAGACAATTCCTTGGACTTCATGGCTTGGTTTGTGCTCTGACATGCACTGTTAACTGTGGGACCTTACATAGACAGGTGTGTGCCTTTCCAAATCATGTCCAATCAACTGAATTTACCACAGGTGGACTCCAATCAAGTTGTAGAAACAACTCAAGGATGATCAGTGGAAACAGGATGCACCTGAGCTCAATTTTGAGTGTCATGGCAAAGGCTGTGAATACTTATGTACATGTGATTTTTTTCGTTTTTTATTTTTAATAAATTTGCAAAGATTTCAAACAAACTTCTTTCACATTGTCATTATGGGGTATTGTTTGTAGAATTTTGAGGAAAATAATGAATTTAATCCATTTTGGAATAAGTCTGTAACATAACAAAATGTGGAAAAAGTGAAGCGCTGTGAACACATTCCGGATGCACTTTATACCAGAAAGGAGCCAGGTGGTTGGAGGGGATAAAACATAAGAGGTATTTGTGACATCAGCTGCAAAGGAAAGTTGTTTCAAGGTGGAGTAAGTTAGGCTATTGCATTTTGATAAAAGATTACAAAGACTTTTTTTTTTTCAAACAACTAATGAATTGCATACAATATGACAGAAACAGTCAAAAGTACAAAAAAAAAAGTAAATGGGGTAGTGACGAGGAGGAGGGCGTGGCCGGACCGTGATGGAGCACAGCTGGCACTGAATCTGCTGATCAGCGGGAGAGCGAGATAAGGGGCGGTCGGAGATGCCAGTTCGAGAGAGAGAGACACACGCGGCCGTGTTGTGTTAAACGTTATGTTTACTGTTCAGCCGGTTCACGCATCCTCCTTGCCCAACCTTTACTTGCTACAGTGGTGCCGAAACCCGGGAGGGAGGAGGGATGCGCTGTCACGGAGTCCTCGCTGCTGCCATCGACCAGGGGAGCAGCCTTGGCCGTCTGCCTGGGGATGGAGGGGTCGCTGCCGGCTGCCGAGAGCCGGAGGAACCGCGGCCGTCTGCCGAGAAGGGGAGGAGCGGTTCCGTCTGCCAGGAGCAGGAGGACTCGCTGCTGTCTGCCGGGGGAGGAGTGAGCTGGGGTCCGCCAGAGGGCAGAGAAGCAGTTGAGGCGACAGCGCGTCCGGGAGCCGGCGAGCAAGTTCTTCTCTTTCTCTCCTCTCTCTCTGTGTGTCTTCACTTGCCCTTTCCCTCTCCCCACGCCTCCCCTCGTCTCTCCCCCCAGGTTCACAGGAGGCGGGGTGGACCACCGGCTGAAAAGAACAGCCGGAAGGGCAACGTCTCCCTCCAGAGATGGGGAGGGGAGTTAGTCAGACCGGTGGCGCCCCAGACTGAGGAGTGCAGGGAGGAGTGTGACGAGGAGGAGGGCGTGGCCGGGCCGTGATGGAGCACGGCCGGCACTGAAACAGCTGATCAGCGGGAAAGTGAGATAAGGGGCGGCCGGTGACGTTGGTTCGAGAAAGAGAGAGACGCACGTGGCCGCGTTGCATGTGTGTCTGTTTGTTTATGTTTTATGTTGTGTTTTGTCATTAAACATTATATTTACTGTTCAGCTGGTTCCCGCCTGCTCCTTGCCCAACCTTTACTTGTTACAGGGGTCAGTTTTTATTTCATGCTGACTTTTGAAAATAAATGTGTAAGATTACAATATCAACATAAAACACTTTAATATCATATATATTTTAATTATTTGTAATACCAACATGTGAAGATGTGAAATTAACCTTGTTTACTAAAAGGTACATGGTGTAAAATCTTAGGGGTTACTTTAATTAAATAATTTTGAATTAAATTATTAGTAAATTAATTATTTTAGAGGTTCAGCTATCAAAAGAGCTTAGGTCATGAAAACTGGAAGCAAAACACTTTCGTAGTGCAAAATATACGTTCTCCTGACAATAAGAAAAACATTTAAAAGTTCTTGCAAGATGTTGCAGGGGCACTTGTTAACAGTAAAAATATTGTACTATATGTTTAAAACTAATCCTAAGACTCAAAACATTGTAACTACAACAACAAGCCCCGTGACCAAGCCCTGTCCATGCAAGGTACAAATAACTGCCTGAGCTTGTATCTGACAGTAAGAGCTTTTCCAGGAACCTTGCTGCCCACTGGGGACATGTTGCCATTGGAGGCGATTGTTGCATTTTTTTCTGAAGATGAAAAGAACAGGATATGTGTATGTCTAGATTCCATTGTTGTTTTGAAACCAATGAGATCACAACATTGCCTGCAGTTCTGTTCATTTCTCCATCACATTGCCTCACACAGTTAACACGTACAACTTTCTGACATTAAAGAAATAGTTCACCCAAAAATGAAAATTCTCTCATTATTTACTCAACCTCATGCCATTCCAGATGTGCATGACTTTCTTCTGCAGATCACAAATGAAGATTTTTAGAAAAATATCTCAGCTCTGTAGGTTTATTTAGTGCAACTGAATGGTGGCCAGAACTTTAAAGCGCCAAAAAGCACATAAAAGCAGCATAAATGTAATCCATACAATTCCAGTGGTTAAATCTATGTCTACAGAAGTAATGAGAAACACATCATATATAAGTCCTTTTTTAATATAAATCTCCACCTTTGACCAGCCCTGACCAGTAGGTGGCAATATGTACGAAGAATTTGAATTGCCAAAAAAAAAAAACAAAAGAAGAAAAATGTGGAAGTGGAGATTTATAGTAAAAAAGGACTTAAATATCGATCTGTTTCTCACCCACACCTATTATATTGCTTCTGAACACATGGAGTTGTATGAATTACCTTAATGCTGCCTTTGTATGCTTATTGGAGCTTCAAAGTTCATGCACAAAACACAAAATATTCTTTTCCATACACGGAAAGTGCATATTTATACTGCAAAGCTCCATAAAGAACTAAATATAATCAAAGTCTTCAAAAAACATATGATAGCTTAAAGGTGCATTCAGTAGTTTGGAGCCAATTTAAAAAGTTTTACACATTAACAAATGAATAAATGTGAATTTAATTTCAAGTTTTTGTGAAGTTTTATCCGAATGGTGTACACTCACATGAGATGAATACTGTACTCATAATAGTTTTCTATAAAAAGTGTTTTATTCGACATGGTGCAGGTCACCCCCTTCAATGTGTTTCGCCATGTTGAAATCACATGACCCGTGGTGTTTCACTAAACGTCGAAGAAGAGAATCCTTGCGCTCACTGGCTGCCACCTATGTAGATAGGCTTGGCTATGCTTATTTAGCACACGGTTTTGATGTTTGGTGATGCGAAGAGCGAAAAGAACACAATGGAACATACTGTACTCATTTATCATGCTTTATCAGCAGAGACAACGGGAGATCCAGTAGCTGTACTGCCGAAGAAGCAAAAAAAAGGTCTGAAGCAAGAAGACAGATAGACCGGCAAAGGCAAAAAAACTAGAGCAGGGGTCGGGAACCTTTTTTCACTAAGGAGCCAATTTTTTAATTTTTGGTTGATGCATTTTTTCGAAAGAGCCATAGCAAAAATGAATAATTTACTATTTTCAAAAACAAAGTTTTTCAATAAAATAAAATGTTTATATTGCCCATAGACTACTCAAAATCACAAAATCAAACAAATATGCAAAAATTAATAGGTAACGTTGCAATATGGAACTGAGTACACGTGTTTGTGCGGGTCTCCATAAAATTACTTCATTTTACAATTGTTCATGAAAAATATAACTTCCCTAGGCGATATGTAAAAAATATTTTATCGATAATCACCTTATATCACGATATACGATTATATGGTCAATCCCCCTGCCAAGGGTCGGTGAATATTTTTGCTTTATTGATTTTGCTTTCAAAATTAAATTAATTTATTGAAACACGAAAAACTTAAAAGACATTTCCAAATTCAAATTGCACTTTAGACGAAACGAAAAAAGCAATTAAAATAGGCTAACGAACTGATTAAACTTTTTTTTATATATAACCACCTCCCCAAATCCAAACATTTATTGTCTCCAACATACATCAGCAAAATACTCTGCATGAAAAATCCGAATTTGGCGGGTGTTCATTTCAAACCTTGTTTACTAGGAGTAGGCTGTACGACAAATTCGGAAGAAAGGAAATCAAAACAGTGTCATTGACTTCAAGCTTTGCAATCGCACCCACACATTCTGCAGGAAAATGATCTCTAGAAAGTTTTAAATGATCATGTGTTGGTGATTGGTGAGACACATGGTGAGCCACTTGATTTTTAACAAAGAGCCACTTGTGGCTCGTGAGCCATAGGTTCCCGTCCCCTGAACTAGAGTAAACATCAGTAACGGTAAGGCATCTATGTCTTCATTTGTTTATTGCAATGTAGCTTGGCACAGCGATTGTTGTGGATTTTGTGTAAGCCATGACTTTGGTTGCTTGGAAACAAGACGAGTTCTTCAAAAACAGTATTCATGGACATCCTAAATTTTATCATCAAAAACAATTTTAATCTTTCCTTTACCATAACATTCTGTATCGCTAGATAATGAGGTTCATTTTACGCTAAGCAGTTGTCTAATAAACGTAATAACTGTCTTTAGAAATAACGTGAAATGTAGACAGTCTCCAAAGATTATTGATATGAGGGACAACAACAATCTGTCCTTAACTGTAGAAGTCTGCTCGCTTGAATTCTAATGTTTGTTTTTAGGCAAAGCAATTATATTATAGTAGTAATGAATAACTTTAGAAATTACCTCAAACTCCGACATTTTCCAGATGCAAATGATATTCCAGAGCTGACAGGGGCAGCAGAGACGATCATGCTTATCCACATCGATAGATGGCAGTACAGCGTCTAACACCACTGTAGAATCGGTACTTAAAGTGCACGAAGAAGAGTAATGCTAACGCTAGCTAGAGAACTACTGAATGCCCCTTTAAATGTATGTTAAATTTAGGTCGTTATTTACTGATAGTCTTCCACTCCACAGTAGCTCTCAAATCTCATTTGTGCTTGTGTTCAATTCAAAAATGGCACCTTTAGATGACTCACAGCAGGTTTAACATAGCTGCTAGCAACAACCCAAAACACCTTAGCGAATACATAGCAACACACTAAAATACTCAGACAGGGCTCCAGACTAAAAAAATTATCTAAATGATAAAATCCTAAACTGAAACATTAAGGAGCCAAATGGCTGTTTTTATCAAATTACAAAATTGCTCGATTTAGATTGCTGTTCAGAAACAAGATAGAAAGCTGAAGAAAAGGAAAACTGATAATAACCCATTAATCTGAGGTTTAACATACAGTATGTATAGTTCAGAAGATAAGTTTGCATTCCCATTTGTCTCATATATGTTCACACCCCTTTCATAATTTATACAAATATAAGAGATAAAAGATTTTTTTTTATTTAGTACTGCTCTTCAGAATCTACATTACAGGTATTTACATAAATATAGTATGCATATAGTAGTGTGTTGCCTTTGTGAGCATCAATGAATGTTTGCACTTTGTGTAATAGTTGTATACAAGTCCCTCAATTGTCCTAAGTGTCAAAAGCTTGATCTCATATATATATATATATATATATATAAAATTAAAATTGTTTTAAAATATTGCCTTAGACCTTCATTACTGCTACCGATGGGCCAGGCACAGATTACAGACTACAAGAGTGCAAATTGAATGAAATCCCAGATGCAGTTTATTGTGCTACTCCATTCTCAATCAATAATAACCAGAAGAAAAAAAAGTGGTGCAGGACTTTTCATTATGAAGAAGCCCGAAAAACAGACTCTTATTTTGAAATGTCTGCGCTCCAAGTTGTGAGCTCACTGACGGCTGATTCACTGAGAAAGTGAATCTGATTCAAACTGCTGACCTAAACTCAAGAGTTCAAATCCTCAGTTCTTTTCAGGTGATTCATGGAAAAGACCCGGTTCAAAAGAGTCATTTGTTCACGACTCTCTAGCGCTGGGTTTGTTGTTGCATGCGGTGCAGCGAGCTCGTCACAACAGAACTGGTGAAAAGTGGCGCAAGACACACTGGTGGTGCGCGCTCTAAAGATGTATTCAATAATTCAAGATAATATCTGACGAAACCACATATGAACGCACACAATCCAACTGTCGCCAGTGGTGACTAGATTTTAAATTATTGTTGCAATCAATTATTTTTTGTCACATTTTTGACCATTTTAGTCGCAGTCTGGAGCCCTGTCAGAACATCTTAGTAACTGCATAGCAGTGCCTAGTAACATGCTAAAAACACTCAGAACACCTTAGTAACCACACAAAACACACTAGCATCATAGCAGTTCTGCACAGGCAAGCACCAAAATCTAGTTGTGAAAAATGTTTCTGCTCTTTTAGTATGGAGTTACATTTCAGCTGATCTGTTCTGAAAGACACCCCATAGTGGATCAGGAACTATTTGACACACCTCTTTCACTATTTCCAGCCTTCTTACATGTAAGACAAATTGACTCTCTCAATATAGTGTTATCAGATGGATTACAAGATTAAGAAAACCTTCAAGCACACTATTCTTGTTACAGACGGAATAAAAGAAGACAGATGCATATTCACGGTCAACAAACCGATCATGCATTTTGTATTTCTATCCCTGATCAACAACGTTCAAGAATGCAGTTCATTATGCTTTTAAAAATGTCACAAGGCGCAAGTGATCATGTCCGCCTGCTGGCTATTACAGCCTTAGGGAACTCGTTTATGTACTGAAACAAGTCAAGTGTCAAATGAAGACTGCATGCTTCACCTTTTCTTTATCATACTCCTCCAGTGATTAAGCCATTTCAATTGGTCAATGGGGAGAAATACCATTTGGTTCTTACTGGTTCTTACTGAGCCAGCCTAGAAGATATACTGAATATTCACAACATATTAGCAATTTTGTTTGCGATCTAATTAAGCAGCATCATGAATATCGCAATGACTTTAAAACACTTCTTTTTTGCTCATTAATTTTACTAAAGTAAGTGTGTGTCATTAGATTAGTTTCAAGATACTTCCTTGTCTTGCGACTTGCAAGTCGATTACAAACTCTGATTAAATGATTCGCGTGTCATGACACATGACTTTTGATGTTCTCAGAGGGCTCCACGTAGCATTTTTATATATCACAGAGTTCTAGTAAAAAACACAATAATATTGAATAACTTTCCGATGAAAACAAAGGTCAGTTAGTTTGTGCATTTCTTCTCCGCCAGTGAAAATAGTTCCATAAGAAGCCAAAGCATCAAGCAAAACTTGACTCTAGGAACTGCTTTTTCAAAACTACTGGTGTTTGGTTCATGAATGAATCAGTGTTTTTGAACAAATCTTTTAAGTGAACGAATCATTTTTGTTCACTTCCATTGTTTTGGCCGTGAACGACTTGAGTGTTCTGTAATGAATCAGTTGATATCAATGATTCAATTATTTTATAAACATAAAAGACGCTCATTTGTCACCGTCTACAGGTGAAGACTAGAGAGTTCTCCCTAGAAATGGTCACGGAACGAATCTTTTTGGTAAAAATATTGAAAAGACTCGAGTCACTGAAATGAATCAAAATCTCTGCTACCTTATGGAAAGCCGTGAACACTGACAAGCAGAGTGATACAAATAGCGGCCAATCAGATTAGAGGACCGGAACTAATTTTTAAAAAATATTTATTGTTCTGAATGACATTATATGACGATTAAATATTATTCTTCCTTGTTTAGTAAACCTTATGTAGAAAGCATGAATTCATTATAATTAACTAGATTATCACATTGTTTTAGTTCTTACACTACACATCAATCTGTAATTGAAAAAAATCCCCCTTTAAAGCCATTTCAGAGCAAATACATAAATATTGAGACATAGATTGCCAAAAGGCTGTAGTAAAATTTGTAGAGATATATTTTAGCTCAACAGGCCAGCCCGAAAGTCAACACAATCATTTGACCTGTGGTTGTTTAGACTAAAGAGGTCTGAAAATGCAATTTTCTCATCAACCTTTAGCTCAGCCATAAATTTTCACAGCTTTCGTTATGTAACTCTTCAAGTGAAAGGTGCATACAGGTGTAGAGAGAAAGATAGTGAATGTTCCAAGGATGTGTTTTTCCAGATGCTCATTTGCATCTGCTCATTTCCCATTCAAAGGCTTTGGCTCAATAACCTTTTGCAGAGAGCTGCATGACAGACTGAAAAGAACAAGAACAGACCAAGGACTCCTACACCAGATGTCGTCTTTTAGAATGCACTGTCCCTTAAACAAACCTTAAAAAATACACTTTAGCATTGTCTACGTGCCCTGAGTGACTTTGACAAAACCAACTAAAGCAAGGAATCCTCCTCAGACACACTTGCTCCACCTATGTTATCTGATATAAATACCACATACTGTAGATTATACCAATATTATCAAAGGAAGGGCTTGGCTGTTAAAACTTCTGATGCTTGATGTCAGTGATATAAGATGTGTCATTTTTGCGGCAGGAGGTTTTATATTTCTCCAAAACATTGCAGTAATAATACGTTTTTTAAGCGGAAAGCATTTAGATGGAAAGTATTCATTATTTATAAGAATAAATAACATTTATTTATACTGTATATAATAATGTAAACAGATAGGACAGACATTATATTTCATGGTCAAGCCAGCTTTAGCCCCACAATTGTACCCACTTAAACTAACAAGACCTACTGTCAATATTGAATTACATAACGTAGACAAATGAATACAGTAACACTGCTACAGTTGTGCTCAAAAGTTTGCATACCCTGGCAGAAATTGTGAAATTTTGGCATTGATTTTGAAAATATGACTGATCATGCAAAAAAAATGTATTTTATTTCAGGATAGTGATCATATGAATCCATTTATTATCACATAGTTGTTTGGCTCCTTTTTAAATCATAATGATAACAGAAATCACCCAAATGGCCCTGATCAAAAGTTTACATACCCTTGAATGTTTGGCCTTGTTACAGACACACAAGGTAACACACACTGGTTTAAATGGCAATTAAAGGTTAATTTCCCACACCTGTGGCTTTTTAAATTGCAATTAGTGTCTGTGTATAAATAGTCAATGAGTTTGTTAGCTCTCACGTGGATGCACTGAGCAGGCTAGATACTGAGCCATGGGGAGCAGAAACCAAAATGTATGCAAATTTTGAGCACAACTGTATCTACTGTATGCAGCAAAATAAGTAATAAAGAGGAATCTGGATATAAAGTTCTTCTCATAGTCAAAAGTTCACCATCAA